>NW_006399997.1:3458249-3476161 GCF_000299155.1 Elephantulus edwardii | reverse complement strand
ACTCAGTTGGGTCACCTTTCTTTGGAATGGGAACAAATATAGATCTCTTCCAGTCAGTTGGCCAAGTGGTTGTTCTCCAGATTTCTTGGCAGAACTTGGTGAGCACATCCAGGGTATGCTAAATATATACTTATGTTTTTAATACACTGATTAAGATTAGAATAACATCTCATTCTTATGGATAAACCTCAACAAAATATTTCCATTATTCCTCTCATATGATAAATGAATCCCGTTTAGGTCATTTCTCTTGATAATATGGAAATTTATCAAGAGTTAGTAGGGGATCAAAATATCAGTTAATTCTCCTGTGCATATACCAGCCTGTACAGGTGGTCTAGTGGCAATAACCTGCACTGCAAACCCAACGGCACGCAATTCAAGACCACCAGTCGCTCTGTGGGAAATTGATAGGCAATCCTCCAATGTTATTAATTGTCTCTAAAAACACACCGGAGAGTCAGCTACGGGTTAGTTCCAACTCTGTGGTACACAACGCACAATGACATTAGAAATTTCAGGAAAAGAATAAACCAAGACAGTTTTAATTTCATAAATATTAAACAATAGTATGCCAAACTTTAAAAAACAGGGCATAAAAATCAATAAAGGATTGACTAAAGGTAATCAAGATTTTAACATTTTATTTTTAAATAATGTAAGACCTGTAGAAAAATTCTAAAAATAGTACAAAGCTATCTGACACCTTTACAAGAACCTTAACTATTAATATTTTATCATATCTGTATACACACTCTCTCTTGCTCTATTTTTATAAACATATTCATAAAGTTCCTGTTTTTGTAAATTATTGGAGAGTAAGTTGCATATGCAATGTTTTAAAGTGATAAAATGTCACATAACCAGCAGTTATCAAATAACTTCATAAAAATTAGTGACAATGTTAATGAAAATTTGCATGGCCAATCCAAAGACATACCATTTGAACCAACCAGATGCTGCCCAGTAGAAAGATGGACAATATCTTCTCATGTAATTTCCAGCCTCAGAAAATCTGATGGAGGGTCAGTTATTAAGCAGTTCTGATTAACAGCCAATGACTTTGACTTTTTTTTTCAGTAAGAGAAAGAAAATAAATACCTCATATCCTTCTCAAGAATACTTTCACAGTGTATATTAAATTTAATGAATGCAACTTTTTGACCAAGTGATTTTACATTAAGTAATCTAAGGTTGTTATTATAGGCCACTAAGCTAGAGTTCTAGCTTACTCATAGTTAATCCTGCAGCAAGTGTTCAGAGGCTATGAATTAGACAGAGATCGCCCACCTTTCTTCTGAAGAACAGTTGGTGAATTTAAACTGTCTGCCTTTGAGATAGCAGTAAAATTCCTTATCAATTTGGCCACCAGAGTAACCACGTTTTGTGAGAAGAGGGGGTTGTCCATCTTTCTCTGAACCATAGCTAGTGGGCTCGAACCTTATGCCTTTTAATTGACAGCATCAACACTCCCTTAAAGACTACAGCCAAAAAATATCTATGGAGTACTTTAACTCTGTCATAAATGGAGACCCACAGGAATCAAAATAAACTCAAGGGCAAGTCATTTAACTTTAACTTTGAATGTACAATGCAGATTTTAAAAAAAATTCTAAGTCTTGTTATTTTATTGTTTATGTATATATAAAATAATAAATATTAGCTCATAGCTTCTAGATAATGAACATTTCACTCTAAGCACAATGTCTAACATGTAAGATCTCAGTAAATATTATTATTATAGCAATAATGATGATTATGGTTCTCTGGATTGTTTATTCTAAAATTGTCTTTGTTATTTTGGTGTGGTATTTTTTGTCCAAATCTTCAGATTGAATATTCTAAAACAAAACAGTTTGCTTTTCCCTAAGCATTAAAATTATTAGCTGGCTTATACTTGGCGTAAGATTTTTTTTTTTAAATCAATCCAATGGGGACTTGAAAAAATATGGTATAATATAGGTATAGACTAATGCTGATTAATTTGACAAAACACAATGAACATAAATGATTACATGAAATTGTGAGAAGGAATGTATGTAATACAATGCACATGATTTAAACACAGTGTATACAAACTTCATATACAAACCAATATACAAAAAAATTAAATAATATTTGATAAACAACTTAGAAATCAAAACTTTTCTCAACATTTTCATTTTTGCTTTGAAAAGAATTTTCAAATTTAAGCCTTTGTTCTTTTATAAGGATCAAAATTGACAGAAATTAAATTGAATGCCACAAAGATACACAAACAAATAATTGAAAAAGTTGTTCAAGGTTTTCTGGTTGAAAACCTACTGAATTTTAGCATTTATATAGATCAAAGTTTTCTAAAAGAGCTATCTCTTGATGTTTTTATTAGGAATATAAAACTGTAAAATCTGTGTCAAAATATGTAGCCATTTATTATTTTATTGCAATTCATTTTATTGTCCTTCACAAATGTTACCTGTTCTCTTTTCCACAGTAAAAGTTTGTTACAATTCTGTATCATTTAAATTCTATTGGAGACACTTTTCCAACACCATTTGTTCACTTTGTGTCTCTGTACCTTATTTTGGTAATTTTCACAGTGTTTCAAACTTTTCTACATTGCTATCACATAGTTGATAGACTACAATATTATATAAACATTATTTTTTGTAAGTACTAGGAAACTGAAAAATTTATGTGACCTTATTGCAACCTTCACTGTAATTATAGTGGTCTGGAATAAAAACCTCAGTACCTCTAAGCTGTGACTACACTATCTATCCTGTATTTGTCACTTTCTGACTATTTGACTTGTTTTAATGTCTTTGCCACGTTCTAACTATTTGACTTGTCTTAATGTCTTTGAAATTGCCATATATCATCTAGAACCACATCAGCAAAACTTTAAAGGCACAAACAAATCAAAGAATATATTTGCCTCATCTTAAGATTTAATTAGAAAAGTGTATCAGTGACCTTTCTGTTGGAAAGTGTTGAGTATTTTTCTTAACTAACATCCTAAAGCAAAAAATGATTATCATAAAATGTGAGAAAGATATAGTAAGGGAGATAGGTTGTGTATCACCTAATAGGGGGTCTCACTGGTATCATGCACATTTTCATCATGATGGATATTTTATTTTCACCTTGATGTCTTTATGCTGTCTTTAAGGCCAATTCAGCTGTTAAGCATTACCTTTTATCACTATAATTATAGTTTTGAGTTATCCCTTTTTTACACAGACAAAATAGTCATGAAATATATACCATTAAATGATTAAAAGAAAACACAATAGTTCGAGGTTCCCATAGTACTCAAAGCAATTTAATTGTGCTTTCAGTTATAGTCAAAGTGATTTGCAGGCAATTGGCTTGATACTCAGCATGGATGCATTCTGAGAAGTAGTTGCAATTGCTCATTCTAATTCTTCACTCTAATTGTCTCATTATTCTTTTGGTGTAATAGCAAATGTAAATTATCACCTTATTCTTTGGCAAAACCATAAAACCAAGAACCAGGAAAGATCTGTTAATCAGACTTCAATTTAGGATCTGGGCCAGATTTCTATTAGGGCAATTCCTAGGATTAGTCCGCACTGTCAATGACACATTTGTTTTTATTCTTTTTCTACCATGAACTATTGAAAGGAGGAGTGATATCCACTTCCATAATAGCTTGCCTCGGGAAACCCTATGAACTTGGAGAGAGGATGAAAGGCACCCAACGTCGATAACTCTCCATAGGGTCGCTATGAGTCGCCTGAGACTCGACGGCACTAAACAACAACAACAACCATGAACTATTGAACAACATTACTATTGCATCTTCCCTGATTCTATGCTGAAATGTGTAAAGTATCTAATTTAAATCTATATGTAAGATTCAGAAATAACTGCATATCCAAGGTGCAGAGAGCGCAGTGACTTTGTAAAAGATAAAAAGTATGTTGAATAGTATTTTATCCTAAGACAATGCTGCTGTTAGGTCAACTAAAACCCTTGTCACCCCTGTGATTAACAGACAGAAACCTTGCTCCATCCTGCATCATCCTCACAATCTCTATCATGCTCAATGTGGCAGTCATTGTGTCAACTTATTTCCTTGAGTGTCTTACTGTTTCACTGACTTCTGCTTTCCCCAGAATGATGCCCTTTTCCAAGGACCAGCATATCTTGAGAATATACTCAAAGTATGCAGGATACGGTTTATCCATCTTTGCCTCTAAGAAGCCCCTTGGTAGTCCAAATTTCACATATATAGAAAGTAAATTAAAATGCCATGGCTTGGATCTGGCCCACCTTAGTTCTTAAATTGTATCATTACTCTTTAGCACTTTAAGGAAGTCCTTGATTACAGATTTGCCCAATGCAATAAATCATTTTATATATTGAAGAAACAACTGGAAAAACCATGACTTGAGTTAGTCTTTAAAATTACATGTTTGTATTTATCACTTTAAAGAGGTTCTTGATAGCAGATTTTCATTATACAATAAATCTTTTTATTTCTTAACTGACATTGTTGTTGTTGGTGGTGGTGGTGTTTTATGTGCCGTCGAGTCATCCATGACTCATAGCGACCTATGTACAGCAGCCTTAAACCCTGCTCTATACTGTGCCAATCTTATTGTCTCTGACACACATACCACTATCACCCCAGTCACTGAATCAGTCTATGTCATCAAGGTTTTTAGTCTCTTGTGCTGTACAATGATGTTTATTGTTAATCCAAGTAAAATTAATTTCTTGAAGATATCAATCCTTTTTTCCATTTATCACTCATGATCTTGGTTATTGGTCTAGTATTGGAGTCAATAGAGTGGGCAAAAAAATTGTCTTAAAATCGTTGGTGTTAGCAAAACTGACTATCACAGGTAAACTGAAATTTTTGGTTCAATGTCAGCTCTAGTGATGCAGGCTTCCCTTACCTAATCATATGTGCTATTGGGAGTGTCAATCCAAATCTAATTTTCTCTCGTAAATCAGGCCATCAATGTATGTCCAAAAATTCTGCTGTTGAAGACCTCTTTAAAGTGTTAAAGGAGCAAGGACATCACCTACAAATTAAGGTGTACCTTATCCAAGCCATGTTCTATTGTTTGATATGCTTGTAAAAGTTGTGCTAGCGGTAAGGAAGTGTGAAGAAAAATTTATATGTTTAAAATGTGGTGTCAGTGAAGAGTATTGGATATTCCATGGACTGCCAAAAGAACAAATAAGTCTGTCCTGGACTAAGCAGTCAGAGTGTTTCTTATCACCCAAAGATTATGAAACTTTGGCTCATATATTTTGGACATACATTTGATACTTTAGGAGATGGTTTGACAAGGTGACATTGGCAATAGGCTTAAGAATGGAAGAGATTATGAAGATGGTACAGGATTGGTTAAGGTCTCAATTATTGTACATAGGATCAAAACGTGTCAGCTACCTCACAACAACAGCAACGATCTCTTCAGAACATTTATTTCAAAGAGGAATTCAAGAAATAGTTTTAAACACGATGAGCGATTTAATAAATATTTTCTACTGTATTTAAAACACTGTGGAAAACATTAAAATTAATCAGATCACAGTTTTCATCACCAGAAAAATCTTCAATCTAGTAGAAAATTTGGCACATAGAAAAAGAAGCATGTTAAAAGGCAAAAAGTGGTAAAATATCTCAAAGAACAGTATGGAATAAATCTAATGGGAGCCAGAGAAAGACAGTGATTTAATGAAGAACATCAACTCCAGATTCCTATAAAATATTCTGTCTCAGCTTAGTTTAATATGGGAGAGCTAGGGAACCCTGGCGGCCCAGTGGCAAGAAGCAGCACTGCAATCCCAAAAGCGTGAGGTTGGAGACCACCAGCTGCTCTGCAAAAGAAGGATGGGAAATCTTCTCTCATGCAATTAACTGCTTCTGAAAACCTGCCAGAGGGTCAGTTGTAGGTCGGCTCCAACTCTATGGTACACAAAAACAATAGTCTTTGAGTAGTGTATTGCACTGCCACCCAAAAGCATATGGCTCAAGTTCTCCAGCTGCTCTACATGAGAAAGTTGGGCAGTCTCCTCCTATGCCATTGACAATCTTTGAAAACTGACTGTGGATCAGCTTCTAGTTGGTTTTGACTCGAGAGCACTGAGCTTGAGTTCCCCTACTAAAGACATTATCCTACATGATTGTATACAAGAAACACTTGAGAAGTTTATGTAAGGTTAAGATGAAAAGACAACTCTTGTCTCTGTCCTATACTCACTGTTCTTAATGTTGCACTTGAATTGATTCATGAGCAAGTAATATTCAAAATCATGACACAAAAGCCTATTAGAAGATTTAGTAGGAATTTAGATTGATCAGTTAGTGGTGATCAATATTTGATAGCTGTATCACCATTTTATTACTTCCTAAAGTTCAGCTTAACCATTCAAAACAATCTAGCTGAGAATTTTACAGTTGGAAAGTAAGTCTGGTGTCATTAAGTTAAATTTATTAACTTTTAAAAATGGAAGCAGAAGTTCAAAGAGTTTAATTGCCTTTCCAGTGTTAACAAGTAGCTAAAATGAGCAGCACAAAGAATTGAGTAAATTTTTTTATATACAAAGGCTTTTATCCCTTACTGATTATAATCTCTGATAATTCAATGGCAATTTTGCCTCAAAAATAAAGTCCACTAGAAGAACTGGTGCCTTTGAATTGTGGTCTTAGAGAAGAGTGCTTGATGTCTCATGGACTGCCAAAAGAACAAACAGATACGTGTTCGGGAAGGTGCAGCCAGAGTGCTCCTTGAAGGCAAAGATGAAGAAGCTTTCTCTGACATACTTTTGGTGTGATGATAGAAGATGCTATTTCTTGCAGGGAGACATCATGCCTGGGAAGTTGGAGGGACTGTAAAAGAGAAGACCCTCAACCAGGTAAATCAACCGAGTAACTGGGCTTGAGGGTATCAGAGATTGTGAAGATTGCACATGATAGGGTTCATATCTGTTTGTAGGGTCTCAATGAGTCATATTCAATTCTAGAGTACCTAACAGCAATTATCTGGTGATGTGTAGGGAAAAAACTGTACTACAATCCTAGACGTACGTAGTTCAGACCTATCAACTGCTCCATGGGAGAGGGATGGGCAATTTTGTCCCATGCAATTAAATACCTCAGAAAATCAGCTGGAGGGTCAACTATGACCCAATTCCAATCCAACTACATACAACACCAACAACAGTAATTATTTAGGGAGCTCTGGTGGTAGGTGTTACACTGTCATTCCAAAGGTAGGTATTTTGAATCCGTCAGCTGCTGCAAAGGAAAAACATGGACAATCTCCTCCCATATAATTTATACCATCTGAAAACCCACTGGCAGTCACTTATGAGTTGTTTCTGACTCAAGGACACATAGCAACAACAAGTAATTATTTAAGAATATATCTTTATACACACTATGTAAGGCCAGGACTAATTTGCTTTAGAGTAATGTTCAAAAAATGTAGTTCTTACTAGAAATACTTCAATGAATAGTAGCACTTTTATAATTTAGCTATAAAAAGCATAAAGAAATAAAATTATAGGTGATAAATTTATTTCAAATAAAAATAGAAATATTACTGGAACATTTCAAAGATCTTCTGAATGTAGGACTAGTGTATAGTTAGTTCACTATTAGGTATGAATTGTATCCTTCTCTGTAACCCAGGCAATACAAAGCAGATAAGCATGACTATAAATTGTCTCATTCCAAAAGGTATTCTTCATGAGAATCCTATCAAGAACTGGGAGTATTTATAAAATTTGTCAAAATAGGTTTTCAAAAGAAAAGACCTCCAGAGTTAATAATCAATGATAAGTATACGGTAAATATAAAATAATGAGCACCATTTGTGTTACTTTTCAAAGGACATGGAGAAAAATCATTAACAATTACACGGGTTTTCCTATTATTTCCTATCAATTAAAAAGACAAAACAACAAACAAAAAGGCCTTCTAGCGTACACTGGAATATTAGAACAACAATAAAATATACACAGAATAAGGGGGTTTTTTTATCCTTAGAAAATAGAAATTTGAATAAGTAGGTGTTCAAATTTAAGAATATCTCCAGCTGAAAAAAAAATCATAATCATGGGCCTGTAATACTTTACAATGTAAAAAAGTAACTCATTATTCCCAATACAAATATTCTAGTAGGTTGTTAAATATTTCATGTTGGAATTTTATATCTTGCATCACGTAATGATTCTCCATTGCCAGATAATAGAATATATTGTATATTGTTATCGTTGCTAGGTTTCCTCCAATGGGTTCCCACACAGAGAAGCTCTCTAGGCAACAGGAGGAAACACTCTTAGTCAAGCTCATCATTGCTATCCTTGAACCACCGCTGTAGCCACAATGCCAACCCATCTCATTAAGACGCTTTCTGGTTCTTGCTGAAGCTCTAGTTCACCCATTTTTATTTCTTTCTCTAAAAATGGATGCCTCTTGACATGTCCAACGTCTGAAATAGTGTCTTGCCGTCTTCACCTCTAGAGAACATTCTAACTGCTCTGTTCCAAAACAGATTTGTTTGTTTTTATGCAGGTTTTAGTGATATAAATGGTGGGGGATTTTTCATAAATAAAAATATAATGTGTAAATTTATAGAAAATGTTTTGTGAAATACTTTATTTTTATTAAATGTCAATTAACTGAAAAGCATTGACACATCTTAAAAGATACAGAATCATAGTAGCACCCTAGTACAAAGCCACTGAATACATCGGAGAGTTGGACAGTGAGTGACTAGGGATGATAGATAAATGATGCCTTTGAGCTGTGGTGCTGGAGAAGAGTGTTGAATATACCACGGACTGCTAGGAGAACAAACAGGTTTGTCCTGGAGAGGGTGAAGCCAGAATGCTCCTTGGAGTCAAGGATTCTTAAACTCTGTCTGACATACTTTGGGCATGTTGCAAGAAGGGACAGGTTGTTGGAGAGGGACATTATCTTTGGCAGAATGGATAGGCGGCACAGGAGAGGAAAACCCTCAATGAGATGGATCTATTCTGTAATTGGGGTGTTGGGAACGAGTGTTTTGGAGACCATGAGGTTGGCACAGGATAGAGCAGCATTTAGTGCATATTGTCACTATGAGTCACAAGCAACTCGATGGCACATAACAACAACAGCATCCTTATTCATGTTCAGCTTTTACACAGTTTTGAGATGATGAAATTATCATGGCTTGTTATTGTTGTGTGCCTTTGAGTTGGAACTGACTCATAATTTTTCCTCCAGCAAGTTTCCAGAGGCTGAAAATTGCACAGGAAGAAATTACCAGTCCTTCTCCTGTGGAACAGTTGGTGGATTCAAGCTACATGCCTTTGGGACAGAGGTTCAGATTCTTACCACTGGGCCACTAGGTCTCCCTTGAGTCAGCTTCAAATTAGTTGTCAAAGTGGTATCTTTACTTTTTTAGACTTTGAAGAGGTCTTTTGCAGTAGATTTGCCCAAAGTGGTTGCTGTTATTGTTATTAGGGCTGTAGATTTGAGCACAACTTATTAAGACCCTATGAACAAAAGATCTGAACCCTGTTCCATTCTGTGCTATCCTTATACTTCTTGACACACAAGAGCCCACTACAGCAGTCACTGTATCAACCCACCTGGTTGAGGGTCTTCCTCTTCTTCACCAACCCTCCGCCCTTCCCAGCATCATGTCCTTCTTCAAGAAACAGCCCCTCCTAGCAACATACCCAAAGCAGGTGAGAGGAGGCCACATGATTCTTGCCTTCACAGAGCACTCCAGCTGCACCCTCTTCAAGATATAGCCATTTGTTCTTTTGGCTGTCCATAGAATGTTCACTGCTCTTCTCCAACACCACAGCTCAAAGGTATCAATTCTTTTTCTGTCATCCTTATTGATTGTGCAAGTCTCAGATGCATAGCTAGTAATGGCCCTTCACTTTCTTCACTGCTGTTCCATTGGTATTTACTGTGGATGCAAGTAAAATGAAAATTCTTGGCAAATTACACTTTTCTCTATGAATCATGATGTTGCTTACTGCCCCATTTTGTGAAGATTTTTTTAAAACTTTATGTTGAGGAGTAATATTTATCACAGCTATGTTGTTATTGGTGTTGTTGCTATGTGTTTTCGAGTAGCCTGCGACTCATAGTGACCCTATGTACAGCAGCTCTGAACTGTGCCCTATCCTGAGCCAATCTCACTTAGTCTGACACACCAACTCCCATTGTCACAGTCACTTATCAATCCATCTCATCAAGGGTCTTCCTCTCTTGTGCTGTCACTCCACCCTTTCAAGCATGATGTCCTTCTCCAAGGAACAGTCTCTTCTGGCCATGTGTCCAAAGTATGTGAGACAGGGCTTCAAAAATCCTAGCCTCCAAAGAGAAATTTGGTTTACCTCTCTCTCCAAGACAGATCTATTTGTTTTCTCAGCAGTTCACGGTATGTTCAAGACTCTTCTAAAGCCCCACAATTTGAAGGAATTGATTCTTCTTCTGTCATCCTTAGTCATTGTTCAGCTCTCTGATGTATAGCAAGTAATTGCAAAGACCATAGCCTGGATTAAGCACATCTTAGTTTCTATGCTGACATCTTTGCTTTTCAGTACTCTGGAGAGTTCTTTGACAGCAGATTTTCCCAATGCAATTCCTCTTTTGATCTCCTGACTGCTGGTGCTAAGAGTATTGATTGTAGATATGAGCAAGCTATAATTGTTAACAACCTCAATATCTTCTCTATTACGATGTAGCCATTTGTCCCAATGGTTAGAATATTTGTTTTGATGTTGAGCTTCAATCCATATTGAAGATTACAGTTGTTGACCTCTGCAGCAAGTGCTTTAGGTCCTCTTCAATCTCAGTGAGCAAGGTTATTTCATCTGTATAATGTAGGCTGTTGTTATTGTCTTGGATAGTCATCAGCAAATGCTTCAAGTTCTTTTTGGATTTTGGCACACGAAGTTGCATATAATTTGCATATATTGCAGGTTGTTGATGAATCTTTATCCAACCTTGGTCCTAGATAGCTCTTCATATAGAATAAATTTTACACAGATGTATGGTTAGTATGAAATCCCAGGACCAGATCACCTCAGATCTGCACATAAATTATCTGGCCATCTCTTAGGAAGTAAGTCGATAAAAATTCCTATACTTCATTCAGATCTGTGTTAAGTTTTCATTTTGAATAAAAGTTACAAGGGAAAAAAATCCATTCTTCTGAACAAAATAATATTTTGTATGTGTGTTACGCCTTTTGTGTGTGTTAGTTTTTGTGTATGTGTGTTTGTATGGGTTTCAGATTATGTGTTTTGAAATATTAGAATCATTGTCGAGTATTGGAAAAGGGTCCTACAGTTATAGCATCAGCCAAAATAGAAGTGATAAACTTATATTCTCAATCTATTTCTAAAGTATGCTGTGAGAAGCAACCCCTGAAAAAAACTTGGAATAATATTCCAAAAAGTTATGTTATATTAAATTGAATTGAACATTTCAGATCCATAAAAAAGCAAGGAATCATCTTGAGGCAGATCTTGAGAATTTCTACAGTCTGGGAGGAAAATAATATCTCTCTCACAGATCTTCAGGGAAGAGGGGAAAATGAGAGCCTCTAAACAAATAATGGATTGAAAAATAAAAAATAACCTGTGTCATTTGTAATTCACAGCAGCACCACAACGCAGGTAATTTAATACTTCCAAATAACATCACCAGATACTATAGTCAACCTAGAATAAACAGAATTAGAAAAGCCACTATATGAATATTAGAACATTTTCTCACTCCTGGTTTACACTAAATTCACTAGGCAATGCCTTAGTCTCAGTACAACACCATTTAAAATGTGAAGACCCCAAAAGGAAAAAGTGAATGTTTTACAGTCATTTTACTTTCAGTACAAGAGTGTACTTCCAAACTAAAGACCCAAGCCTCAAAAATTACCCCCACTGGTATTTAGAAAGCTAGATATATGACAGAGGAATCTTTTTGAAATACTGTGTAAAGCAAAATATGTACGAAAACTCATTCTTCTTCCTTCAGAAAAGAAGATAACAAGCCGATCATTCTTCCATCAATTTTGAAATAGCCATCAAGGGGCTTGACTACTTTGTAGCCAATTTGCATTTAATAAAAATCTGCTATTTCACAAAATCAGTTCTGCAAATTAAATAATACCTCCTCATCTTGATTTATGAAAAATAGCTGACATTGTTTATCATTAAAAAGAGAACTCTTATCTTCTAAATAGCATTCGGTGAATACATGAAAGTTCTACTATAAAATGATGCTATGCATGCATGCAAGCACTTGGCAGCTTCATAGGGAAAGGGAGACGGTTATAAGAAAGAAGATGAAGTATTTAAAGATTTTTTTCTACAAAATTAATTTAAATCAGCAATGCTTATTTCTGCTCTAATTAGTAAACCCATGGAAAGTAAAGACATAATTCATAGTTCAATCAACATACACAAAGAAATCTGTAAATGTAGGCAAGTATTGTAATGTTTGTATAAAGCTTGGTTTGTGTGAGGAATACAGAAAGCACTCTCTTTTCCGATTAAAAAAAATGCATTGCAATTCACTACTTTTCTAAATTTGAACCAAAATTTTAAAAGTGTATATATTTGTTTCATTTTGTGAAGTCAATTATAGTAACTCATTTTAGGCTATTAAAACTGTTTCTATGATGTATTTGCTATGCAAAACATAACCCAGCTTGTTGCTTGTCAGTCAAAGGTAAGTAACCCTTCATTGGGTTTCTGAAGCTGTAAATTTCAAGTGAGGAAATTGTCCATTTTCCTCTGGGGCATGGTCTGTAGATGTTCTGCAAATTTAAACTTTAGTGCCTCTCTAAAACGCCAAGTCCATTATTGGCTCTGGGAGAGAAAGGTGGACAATCTCCTCCCATGCAATTTAAATCCTGCTGAAACCCTTTGAAGAGTCAGCAATGAGCCAGTTTCCACTGGAGTGCAATGAGTCTAGTTTCTCCTGCAAAGATGCTGGTGGATTTGAACCACTAGAATAATAGAGACTTTGACTTAGTAGCACATCCCTATGTATTAGACCCCCAAAGCTCCCTGGCATGTAAAAAGTCTTCTTTAGTCTGAAAAGGTGGGACAATGGAGGGTATCAATCAACGGTGATTAATTTTATGAAATAATGTATGGGAATGATTGTATGAAACACAATATGAATAAAGAAATGTGTGAAGCACATGTATAGAAATGAAACACAGTGTACAAATTTTGTTTGCAAACCAATATAATTTTTTTAAATAAAGCATCTTTAGTATTAATTGTAATGCATAATTTAATTAATTATACAAGTTCTTAAGGGCAGTGATTGTATCTCTTAGGTTTATAAGCAACTCTCCTCCTCTTGTAATATCTGTAATGTAGCTGTCATTGAGTATATGTTTTCTCAGTCAATCCATTTGAAAGTGTGATTATTATAAGAAAGTACATAATAAGATATGAAGACACAGATATACAGCAGAATAACAGAATCTAAGTAATATAATGACACTCCCATGTGTCATCCTAGCAAGCATATGGCATACTAATTATTAATTAAGCTCAAATTGAGCCTTCATAGTCATTAATAATATCATTAATAATGACCTCATACTCCATATACAAAAATTGATGATGTTGTTTTGGCGTCTGCAAACATTTGTTTTGCAATGTAACACTATTTGAAATGATAATGCATAAATACTAAATGATGGTATGGATTGTGTCTAACGTAGAACTTTTTGTGGTAATACAATAAGATGTAGTTATCATCACATTTCAGAACACATACTTCACTGAACATAAGTTCTAGCTCTAGAGGAGAGTTCAATGCCTTTTTCTATAATATATTGCAGAGTGATTCCAGATAGTACACTTTTTAAAAACAACACTTACATGAAATGCTTCCTGTTTTTTATGTCATCTGACCAGAGGCGGCAGGCATGTGAGCAATATGTGTATCCGCCTATCCTTTGCCATTCTGTAGATGCTGCACAGATGCCCCAAACATATTGCTGTCAAGTAGAGTCAATGTTGTTACATTACTCTAATGAGGCATAAAATGTTCTTTATAAAACAAATCCATATAGGTCTTAATAGGGATACAAGATAATGACATCTAAATGTGATATCAGTCAACTTTCCATTAAATCTCTTGACCTAGTTCGCTTTAAGAAATCTAAATTTATATATTTATTAAACACAGGATTTCTTTTAATGCTACAGACAGCCTTGTACTAGTAGCTAGGGAGAGTTCAAAGAAGTTGGTTCTTGCCTCTAAAATTCTTCATTTCTAAGAAAGTACTAAGAACAGACATAAAACTGTCATATTATTGAATGTACAAAAATAATAACATGAGTTAAAAGACTACAATTGATGACAATTTTACTACTGAAAACTTTGCCAAATATTTTTCTTGCACTTTTCTTAATTATTGCAAAATATGGTGCTATGGAATCAGTTTATTTTTGTCACTACTTTCTGATTCTGTTGGTATTGTGTAGCAAGGTGTCAGAACCAACTGCTAGCTGACCCGCCAGTGGGTTTTCAGAGGCAGCCAATCATACAGGAGGAGGCTGCCATCTATCTCCCACAGAGCACCTTGAAGGTTCAATTTGTGTGCCTTTCGGATTGTAGCACAGTTGTTTACCAGTAGACTACCAGAGAAAAGAACCAGTGCTGGTGTCTCAACAATATATAAACAATGTCCAGGACTGCAACTCAGCCAGGTAGGCTGTCACAAAGAGTTAAGTCTTCTTCTATAGTATGTCAGAAGTGAGGGCCAGTACAACGAAGGCCAATGATTCATTCTGGTTATGTTCCGAGTGGAAGAGATTGCCCCAGATTTGTCAGTTTGTAATCACTACTCCTGAGAAATAGCTTGTCCTTCTCTTGATATTCTGAGTAAGCGTTCTATTCTTATAATTTCCAAGAAAACATTTGGAAAGTTTGTCCTCCTCCCACACAGCCCACATTGACCAAGTGTGAGACTTTTCTAGGTGCACACAACCACTCAGTCAGTGCATGACACAAATGGTTATCTGCTCAAAGATCACAGTTGGAAAAACTCTGAAGAGCATGGTTCTATTCTGAAATATATGGAGTCGCTATGAGTCAGAATCAACTGGAAGACACCTGGGGTTTGTTTTATCTTTTAACCAGGGAATATCTTCTTTTAATCATGGAATATCTTTTTTTAAAATTTTAAAGATTAACCTTTTTAATTTCAAAATAAATAAATGATATTTTAAGGTATAAAAACCATTGTAAGTCTCATCTGAGAAAAAGAAAATAAGCCCTCAAATAAGTACGTTTTCCTTTATATTTACTCATCAACAAAATTTTCAAAATGGTTTGAATGATGTCCTAGCATCCAAAGTCCTGTACTATCAGGGAGTAAGAGTCAGGTTCAAAATATAAAAAAAATAAAAGTAAGTAAAGGTCAGGTTCATACCAAAGCTTATTCCTATGAGATGGAAATAGGATATATACCTTTACTGGTCAAGTTTTTAGTAATTTCTGCCATAAGCCATCCTCCCCACAACATTCTCAACATCTCTGATGTGGTCAATACTTCTTTTCAACTGTTTCACATAACTCACAGATTACACTCAGAATTATTTAGCTTGTTAAGGAAGTATAAGGCACAACTCGTGAGCTAGGACTCAGTTCCCTCGTTAGACAACTACCAGCCAAGACCGCTTTCAGCTTCTTAGCAATGTATACAGGCGGGCAGTCCTTTTCTCAGTAATGCTTGTTGCTAAGTTCTCTCTTGACCATATAACTTCTACTATGCCTTCTCCAGACCCCTATCCTGCAAAGGCAAGCATTAGAGACATTTTACTCCCAAAACTATCACTCTGTCCAAAAGCATTCAAATATCTCCTGCCTTTTTAGTTAAAAAAAAAGTCACCATAGCTTCCTCACACTCATGTCCTGGTTTCTGTTGTTGATACTACTGCAGCCATTGTTCTTCCAGGGAGTTTTGCTATCTTTTTTTTTTTTTTTGCAACGTTTTTATTATTAATTTTAATGAAAGTTTACAGAGATTTTGGATTTCCATTCATCCATCAATGAACTTTTCTCCTTGCTCACCCCTCCCCCTGAGTCTGCACTTCTCTTTCAAAAGTAAAAGAAAAATTCTCTCATTGTTATACAATCGCTACCCCCAAGTCCACTTCATTACGCAGCCTTCCTTCTGAATTCCAGTCATGACAATTATACCTTACCATATATCCCTTTAAAACAGATCTTTCCCTCCTAGCCTCGATGTCAGTCCCATTTTACAACAGTGTCACTAAGCAGTATTTGTCCTTTGGTGACTGAGATATTTCACTCAGCATAATGTCCTCCAGGATCACCCATTTTGTATAATTTATCATTAGTTCCTTCTCAATACAGCATAGTATTCCATTGTGTGAATATACCAGAGCTTCTCTATCCATTCATTTGTTGATTGGCACATAGGTTGTTTTGTTATCTTTGATGTCACTTTTCTCCATATTCAGTGATACAGGTCTATCTCTCCTCTGTCTAGAAATTTCTCAACTAAACAATGCTGTGTTCAAAAGACATTCTCTGTTGTACACATGATGTTGGTGAAACCACCCTCAAGCTCTGTGGAATGAGGAAACCCCTCATTAATTTCAAACTATGATTTTCCAACAAGAACCACTAACTGACTCTAATTACATTGTAATGTAATACTCATGAGTTTATATAATCCTATGATGTTGTTTTCCTCACATTATTTGTGCTACACCTTGACTAATCAATGTCAATTACTTGTTTTAAATCAGCATTCATTGTAACAGTATTCAAATAATCAATATACTCATTGCATTGGGCAAATCATCTTAGATGAAATATAGTGAGGGTGCTCTTTAGGGATGAAGAAGATGAGATTTTGTCTCATATTCTTTGGGCATTTTGTTGGAAGGACTAGTCCGTGGAGAAGAAAGCACTACTATTCACCCTTGGAAAAATAGAGAGTCAGTAAAACAGTGGCAGTCTCTTAATGGCATTAATTGATACAATGACAATAATGGGTTTAAACAGCAGAAATTGTGAGATAACGTTGTTCACTTGTACCAATCTATTGCTTTGAGAAAGGAAATTCTTGGGAAAATAAATTGGCACAGGAGCTTCATATAATGAACTTGAAAACTTAAATGTACAGCAATCTGAAGGATGACCAGGCGACATTTCATTCTGTTATACATAGAGTGCCCATGATTCAGAGAGAAACTTCACGGTGGTTACCAATATAATTAAAACAAATACTGAAAATAATTAGTGTGTGTGTGTGTGTGTGTGTGTGTGTGTGTGTGTGTGTGTACCATCAAATCAGATCTGACCGGTACAGGAGGAAATTGTTTCTCTTCTCCAGCAGAGCACCTGGTGAGTTCAAGCCTCACACCTCTGAAATAGCAGTTTCTTTCATCTGCTCTTTTCTGTTGAATGCTTGTCTGTCAGAAACTATTATATATATTTAAAGATCGAGACAGATTACGAAGAAGGATTGGCCATCCACTTCCAAAAAGAAGAGGCCTTCAAAAACCCTATTTACAATAGAGCACACTTAGACTATCACTTGGACTAACAGACATGGCAATTGAGACTGAGATCTTAGAAACGGAAATATAGAGAAGAGGGAACAGCTATAAGCAGACACTAGTGATTGGAACGTGGAACATGAGAAGCATGAATGTAGGAAAATTGGGCATTGTTAAAAAAGAAATGGAACCCATAAATATTGACATACTAGGTATTGGCAAAATGAGATGGCTTGGCATGGGACATTTTGAATCAGATGATCATATGATTTACTATGCTGGGGATAAAAATGTGAGGAAGAATGGGTTTGGTTTCTTAATTAAAAAAGTCATTTCTAGATCCATTCTGAAATATAATGTGGTGAACAACA
>NW_006399997.1:3424610-3443166 GCF_000299155.1 Elephantulus edwardii | reverse complement strand
GATAGATAGATAGATAGATAGATAGATAGATAGATAGATAGATGATAGATAGTCTGGTGATTGAATGTCTAAATGCTGCCTGTGGCTTCTGTTTTTGTTGTTATGTGCCATTGAGTCATCTGCGACTCAGTGTGACTCTATGTACAATATCTGTGAAGTCTGCCTAATGCTAGCCAGTCATCTCACTGACTCTGACATACCTACTACCATTACCCCAGTTACTGTGTCAATCCATCTCATCAAAAGTCTTCCTTTCCTGCACTGTCCCTCCACCTTTCAAAGCATGATATTCTTCTCCAAGGACTGGTCCCTCCCAGCCACATGTCCAAAGTATGTGTGAAGGAGGTTAGTGACTTCTGTAATAATTAAATCTCCTGCTAGTGAGTCGGCTCTGACTCATAGCAAGTCTCAGAACAAAGTAGAACTGCCACATAGGGTTTACAATACAGTAGTAATCTTTACCAAAGCAGATTGCTATGTTTTCCCAGCAGAGTAGTTGGTTACTTCAAACCATTGACCACTTGGTTAATAGCTGAACATCTTTAACCATTGTCCCACTAGGGCTCCTTCCATAAAGATTATAGCCCAGGAAACTCTATGAGTTAGTTCAATGTTGTTACATGATGTTTCTATGAGTCAAAATCGATTCACTGAAAACAACTATACATATCAAAAAGAATGAGTTCATTTTGAGTACTTTTTATGACTAAAAATTGTAAATGTTATATTATAAATGTGCTTGTTGTTATGCGCTATCAAGTCATCTGTGACTCATAGCAACCCTATATACAAGAGCCCTAAATTCTGCCCTATCCTGTGCCAATCTCACCATCTCCAATACAACTATCCCCATTAGCCCAGTCACTGAATCAATCCATCTCATCAATGGTCTTCTTCTCTTGTGCTGTCCCTCCACCCTCCCAATCATGATGTCCCTCTCTAAGGACTGGTCCCTCCTTGCAACATGTCCAAAGTATATCATCAGAAAGAATGAGTTAGTTTTTAGTACTTCTTATGACTAATAATTATAAATGTTATGATATTATAAATATAAATGAGAAAATAAATGAAAGTCCAATTAAACTAAGTCTAGGAAAGCTACATAATTTTGCAAAATATAAATTAGAAGTAAACAAAGAAAACTAGAAGTAAATATTGAAAGCTATAAAATCCACACACAAAAATTACAAATTTCTAATATTTAGATAAAGAAACTGATAATATAAGAAATCTTAGAAGGAGTAAATATTCCTTACTTTATGTCAAGGACATTTGAAATATTATTTGTGCCACAGCTTATAATATATCTTACCCTTTGTAAAGATATCAAAACCTCTACATTAACAAGTGAATGTTTACTAATACAGATGTCTTTCCAATAGAACACTACCACAGCACACTCTATCTGATATCTGCTTCCTGTTTCTATAAATAACAACTTTTCCATACATGATCTTTGAACTCTAAAAGCAAAACAATAAATCTAGACAGTATTGGTATATCTTTCTTAGTTTTCCACTAACTTATTCTTTAAAAGTTGTAATTCAAATTTATATATTTTTTATTTTTTATAATTTTACTAGGAAAACTGTAGCTAATAAATGTTTATTAAAAGCCTTTTTCTACATAAATTGTGAAGAGACTGAGTTTATGCTCCCACTTGTATACCACCATAATAGCCCACTACAGTTTCATTTATGCTGATAAAAGACATGGAATTCCTGGGACAGAAACAAAGAGCATGGCCATCAGCCTGATCAGCTGTTAATAACAGTTTTTGTCCCAAACCAAATCAGGGCTCTGTAGATGAACTCAAATCGATGTCTATACATGCAGATAGTTAACCAATAAAAAAGAAATCATACTTTTAGAAAACATTAATCTTTTATCATGGATAGTAAACATGCCTGTTCTTGTCTATATCTGTTTCCTAAGGTTGTTTCTTGTAAAAACAGTCTACAGCAAAGGTTCAGTTTGAGCCTTACTTGCAAAATGAACAGAGATATGTAAGATCCATAGAGAGCTGCCTCCTAACACCATTTTTCAGCTGATTAGTAATAGGGCTACTACTACGAATAAGGCATAGTCATTTTTCACATGTAGTTTTGTCCTATTACAAAGCCAGAATAAAACTATAACTCTCAGCTCATTGCAGCCAAGTTGTAATTGATTCATAGCTAATCCTCCAATAGATTTTCAGAGACTGATAATTACACAGGAAAAGAATGTCTCTCTTTCTCCCATGGAGCCACTGGTGGATTAAAACTACCAAACAAGCAATACTTCTACATTAGCAAACTACTTACAGAATATGCCAACAGAGCTCATTACAAAACAGGACAGTATTATTCCACTACTAAGAATATATACCTCAAGGAAATGCAAACTGATACACAGAGATTTGTACACCAATGTTCATAGCAGCATTATTCACAATTGCAAGAACATGGGAAAAGAAGAATACAAGACATCAAAGTATGATAAATTAAGTTAGTGTTGGTCAATGTAATTGGGTGTATATCAAAGTACATGGAAAATTAAAACAATTGTGATGAGTGTTATGAAGGGTTAGAGTCCTATGAAAGAATCTACAATAGATGCCAACTAAGGAGGAACTGTTCCTTGGAGAGGGACATCATGCTTGGTAGGGTGGAGGGACAATGCAGGAGGGGAAGGCCCTCTATGAGGTGAGATTGGCACAAGACAGAGCAGAGTTTAGGGATGTTGTACATAGAGTCGCTATGAGTCGCAAACGACTCGACGGCACATAACAACAACAACAACAACAACCCAGGTGTAGTGGTGTGGAAATGGCTTTTTGGAATAAGTGAAATCTAAGATGCGGCTTCTAAGGCAACAAGAAGATAATGAAGTGCAGTGTGGGAGGTGTGGAATGAGAAGGACACATTTGTTGGCTCAGATCTATAGACAAGAGAGTATGTGCTAGTATGAAAACATTTCAAAAAGTTTAGCATGACTGAAGAATTAAGAATGAAGAAAGATGCATAAAAAGATAAAGCTGAGGTGGTAAGCATGAATGGCCTTAAAATTAGTGCTCTACATTTTGAAGTTTATCCTAAGGGTACATATAAAGTCATCGAGAAGCTTTACTCAGAGAAATGTTGCATAATCAGAAAATTATTTTCTTCTTTTCTAAGCTTCTTTATTGTAGATCAATAGGGAAGTGAATAAAATCTGCTAAATACATTTTTCATAACTGTCTTTACTTACTTGAAAATGGATGATACAACTTATCACTCATAAATATAGGTGGTTTTGTGACAGCTGTGACTCATAGTGACACTGTGAAAAACAAATCTGAACCTTTCCCTGTCCTGCACGATACTCATGATCTCTAATATACTCAAGTGTCTTGTTAAAGTCATGGTGTCATTGCTAAAAACTAAGAAATACCAAAAAAAAAGAAATACTTTTGACTCATAGCAACTCTCGTTCAGGTTTCTGAGACTGCAAATCTTTGAGGAAGTTGATTACTCCTCTTTCTCTCCCAGAGAAGCTGGTAATTTGAACCAATGACCCTTTTGTTAGCAACATAATGTCAAATAAGCTAGGCCACTAGGGTACATCTTCACAAGTTTAAGCTTTCTAATACCTCTGGCCTTTGTCCAACTCACTAGATTTTTTAAGCCTATTTAAAATGCAGAAATCAAAACTATACTTTTAAAAAGTCAGCAAGAATGTGCTCATTGTTAAGGCCAGAGGATTATCATTCTTTTCTTAATTAATTTTATCCTTTTTGCTTTTCTGGGTACAACTCTGGGTTACTGATTCGTTTATAGTTTGTATCTTGTTAAAATTCCCAAGGGTTTTTGTGCTATAGTTAGGCCTAAAAAGTCTTCCCTTCATAGTTATTCTGCCTCAGAATTTTTCAAACCATAATGTATCTAGGTTTCAGTGGGTTATTTCTCTAATGTATAGATATCATATTCAATTACTCCCATCTTTGAGCTGTAGTCATAAAATTATCATCCATTAGGTCACAAAAGACAAGACAAAGACTATATTAAATTTACTAAGATACATATCTGAATACTTTCTAGATAAAGGAACCAACTTATGTTGTTTTTGTTGTTGTTTCTCTTACAACATATGCAAGTACTTTAATCATCACATTACCTGAAAAGAAAATGAGGAATTGGGAGTGGGTAGGTCTGGTATTTTTACTCATTCCCAGAGTTGTGATATTAGTATTAGTTACTAAATAAAGCTGTAGTTGGAAATTATTTCTGCTTTTTAATAATAGCATTATTAAAATATATACCATATTCTTTAATAAAGCCATATAAATGCTAAGATTTCTTGAAGTTATTAAGTTTCTAAAGACAAATTATTACTTTATTATAAATTAAAATGCTACTCTGGCCTTAAGATAGAAGTTATATTAGCAGAAAGGAAACTTGTTGCTGTAAAAAGGTATATGTTTAGAGTACAGATTCAGTCTCTCTACAATGTCTTGCAATAGTATATATAGTTTTCATTTGAAAGTGGAAACCTAGTTTAGGATTATAAGTATTTCTGATCATTCAGGCTGAATCTTCTGGATTATATTTCACAGGTGAATTTTTCAGATGATTTGTTCCACTTCCAAGTAAGAAATGCTTCTATGAAAGGAGCAGACACAAAGTGAGGGTGGCTGAGTCTGACTTCTGCTTATTTCACAAAGGGAAACTTTCCAAAATCCACAGCAGCAAATAGGTAACTGCTTTGTGAGACACACTACCCCCGATGCAAAAATCCACAGTCTCTCCATAGCAATGCCACAGTTTCTCTACCACCATCTCAGTGGTCTTACTGTCACCAAGGTCTTTTTCAAGTCTTGCATGCTGCCCATCGTGGGAAGCACTTTGTCTCTCTCTCTCTCTCTATATATATATATATATATATATATATATATATTTTCTCTCTCTCTCTCTCCCTCGCTCCCTCGTCCCACGACTGTTGATTTGCAAGAGCATACATACGTCTATAATTAAGACAGCTGGAGACCCGAGGGGGCTAATGTAATGGTTAGAAAAAAATTTTAACTAAAACACAGCCCACATATTCTGGCTTTTCTAGTCATTATTACTCATTATCTGAAGGATCAGCTTTCCCTTTACCATAAGCTATATTCATGGAAATACGTAAAGCAGCTACTTCACTCATTATATCTTAATCTCCCCATTTTAAATTGTCAATTTCTTATTTGCTCAGTCCTATCTAACCAGTACTCTAAGGAAACAAGCATATCTTTTTCTCCAGAGAATCTTCTATTACAGTTAAAACTTTCACTATCTGTATTCATAATCCAAAGTCCAGTCCAGAGCAGATGTCTCATCTGCATTTATATACAAATGCCCAGTCCAGAACAAACCATCAGTTAACAGTAATTGACACCAGCTCTCAGAATGAAACATTCTCTGTTCATCTGTTTGGGTTCTAGTAAAAGTATCCCCATCCATCCATAGTTAGGAAAAATGGGCAATAGCTGGAACTCAGGAGTCCACACTTCTTCCTGTGTTTCGGACTGCCTGGTCACCTCATTGATCCTTAACTCCACTAGGACCAAGTCAACACATCAGAGATGCTCAGGACTCCCTGCTCCACAAACCAACAATTCTTTTTATTTATCCACTCATCATGCTAGCAAAAGTCAGAACAGAGCAAGAAAACACTGCATGGTTCAGGATCAAGAAAGGTGTACGTCAGGATGCATCCTATATCCATACCTTTTCAATCTATATGTAGAACAGGTCATTCAGGAGGCTGGACTCGACGAGGAGGAATGTGGCATCAGGATTGGAGTAAGACTCAACAGCCTGTGTTACACAAATGACACAACCTTACTTGCTGAAACTGAAGATGAAGAAGGCGTTTTCTGCAAGAGGTTGAAGTCTATAGTCTTCAATATCAATTGACTCTCAACATCAAGAAAACAAAGATTCTTACCATTGGGCCAATTGGCAGCTTCATTATGGTTTGGGATTGTTGATAACTTCGGCTTGCTTGGTTCCACAATCAACATTCATGGAACCATCAGTCAGGAAATCAAAAGACAAATTGCGTTGGGAAAAGTCTGTTGTCAGGGACCTTTCCAGAGTACTGAAGGGCAATGATGTCACTCTGGAGATTTAGGTGCAACTGATCCAAGTCATGGTCTTCACAGTTCCTTGGTATGCATCTGAGAGCTGGGCAATAACAAAAGATGATAGAAGGACTGATGTCTTTGAGTTGTGGTGCTGGAGAGAAGTGTTGAACATACCATGGACTGCCAGGAGAACAAACAGACTCATGCTGGAGAGGGTGAAAGCAGAATGTTCTTTAAAGGCAAGGATTTTGAAGCTCCGTCTCACAGACTTTGGACATGTGGCCAGGAGGGATTAGTCCTTGGAGAGGGACATAATGATTGGATGGGTGGAAGGACAGTGCAGGAAAGGAAGACCTAAGATAAGATGGATTGACTCAACAACTGAAGAAATAGAATTAGGTGTGTTGGAGATGATGAGATTGGCTCGAGATAGGGCAGGGTTCAGAGCTAATGTGCATAGGGTTGCTATGAGTCTCAGGAGACTCAATGGCACATAACAACAAGAACATCGTGTTAGGTGCATAGTGCTGAAGGAATAAGTCGAAAATTCAGCCTGCCTTTTCATAACTGCATATCTCCCACTTACACTCATTAAGTGGACCCAGGTGTTCACTGTGAGTTGAGCACATTCACCAGCTTCCTTTACCTTTAAAGTCCTGGAAAGGAATTCTGATACTTGTTTCTTTCTCTCATCAAGTAGACCCAGGTGATCATCATGAGTTAAGCACACTCCCTGCTCCCTATCATCAGTTTCACCTTGCCTCGGTTTATTGGCAAAGTCTCTCTTTTTCTACTTGTCATTTTTGAAATGTAACTCTCCTCAGAGTACTGAGTGGGGCTTAATCTTACTTGTGCTAAGCTCTACCTTCTGCACCAAATCCAACTACTTACACTTTTTTAAGGGAGAATTTTCCCGTTTTGAATTTCCAATTACTATCCAACCAGCCTACATTTTTTTCCTCCAAAATAATGTTGTTGTTGCAGGAGTGGCATCCATTTCCTAAATAACAGAAACTCTATAAAGTTTGATAAATGTCAATAGTTGTAGAGGGCTTCAGGCCTTTTGTTCATAAGGTCACTATGAGTTGTGCTCAACTCGAAAGCAATCAACCACAACAACAATCCACTGACCTACAATTTGTTTCCTCTAAATTATAATATGTCCTCTAATTATACCATTCAGTATCCATTAATATTGCTAAATCCATAGCCATTCAACAAAAATCTTGATCAGTTTTACAATATATCTCAATATGACATTGTGGTTCTTGTTGTTGTTGCTGTTGTTGTTGTTATATGTGGAAACAATGGAGTTTCTACGAGTCTGGAACAACAGACTGCCTGCTTCATAAAGGGTAACTTTCCCATCAATTCTATCCATAGCAGAAAAACAAATAGAGGCTAGGTCAAATATGACACCACCCATGCAAAAAGTCTCAGTTACACCTTACCACAGTCTCTCGGCAGCAACACCCTAGTCTCCGCACAATCTGTCAACCACCATCATCACTGGGGTCTTGTTCTCACCAGGGTCTCACTCTTACCAAGGTCTCTCTCCAGCTTTCCTCAAGTCTTGCTGCCCAGAGTGGGAAACACTCTATCTTATAGTCCCACAACTGTTGATGATTTGCAAGATCATATGTTTATATAAGGTAACTGGAGACCAGAGAAGTGTAACACAATGTCTAGAAAAACTAACTTTTATACTAACACCACAGGAACCTATTAATAGAAATACTTATATTTAACAGCATGATTTTAATAATAAAGCAGTTAAGTGATCAGACTTTGGAGGCATCGTCCAGGATTCAAATTCCCTATCTACTAATGAATATTTATTAGGTATATGAATTTATTACAAATTACACTAAGAATAAAATACCATTTTCAGCATTATTAATTTAATTCAAATTAATAAATAATATTTTAAATACATTAGAGTATTGTTGTTTTTGTTGTTATATGCCATAAAGTCTCTTGTGACTCACAGCAATCTTATGTACAACAACTTTGCAACCTGTTCTATCTTGAGCCAACTTCATTGTCTCTGACCTACCTATCTCCCTTACCCCTGTCACTGAGTCAATCCATCTCCTTAGGGGTCTTCCTCTTTAGTGCTGTCCCTCTACCTTTCCAATCATGATACCCTTCTCCAAGGACTGGTCCCTCCTTGCAACACGCCCAAAGTATGTCAGACTAGCTTTAGAATCCTTGCCTCCAAGGAGCAGTGGATTCACCCTCTCCAGGGCGAATCTGTTCTCTTAGTATATCCAATACTCTTTTTAGCACCACAACTCAAAGGCATCTTCTATCATCCTTAGTCATTGTCTAGCTTTCTGAAGCATAACAAGCAATTGCAAAATTGACTTCGTCTCATGGTGTACAACAGAACAAATCCTTGCTTGATCCTGTGTCAGCCTCACAATCTCTACTGTGCTTAAGACAGTTGTCACTTAAAAATTGTCAAGCCATCTTGCTTAAGATTCTCATCTCCTATGCTCTCCCTTTTCTTTCCCAAACATGATATCTTTTTCCAAAGAATGACCTATCTTAATAACATGACAAATATGTGTTACAGTCTTGCCATCATTGTTTCCAAGAAGTAATATGTCTAAAATTTTTCCAAAATATTGTTGTTTGACCATTTGACACTCTATAGTATTTCACTATTTTTCCAATATTTCAATTCAAGGCATAAATTCTTCCATCTTCCTTATTTGTTGCCCAACTTTCACATGCATATGAAGCAAATTAAAATACCCTGGCTAGAATCAGTAATTAGTGTTTATTGATCCTCAAGTAAAGTATTCTAAATTATTTTTTCCTGCTAAATTTGAAGATTCTGGATAATAATTGTATTTCTCTTAATGTGCCTTTAAGATTTACTCAAGAAAATGTGCTTTATCTTGGTATAAGTACATATAAAATATATAGTTGTTGTTGTTGTTGTTATGTGTCGTCAAGTCACTTGTGACTCATAGCGACCCCATGTACAACAGCCCTAAACTCTGCTCTGTCCTGTGCCAATTGCACTGTCTCTGAAACTCCCATCACGATTATCCCAGTCACTGAATCAATCCACCTCATAGAGGGCCTTCCTCTCCTGCGCTGTCCCTCCACCCTCCCAAGCATGATGTCCCTCTCCAAGGACCAGTCTCTCCTCACAACATGTCCAAAGTATGTTAGTTGGAGCCTCAGAATCCTTGCCTCCAAGGAGCCACCCGCTTTAACCCTTTCCAGGATGAATCTGTTTGTTTTCCAAGGAGTCCATGGTATTCTCAATACTCTTCTCCAGCACCACAGCTCAAAGGCATCAATTCTCCTTCTATCCTCCTTAGTCATTTTCCAACTATATATTGTCAATGTATAGTTACAAATGATTAATTTTAATTTCCATTTTAAAAATTATCACTTGCATTTCAATCCACTCAGCTGAGTCCCTCCACCTCTGTAAGAACTGCAGTGACTTCCACTCTACTCTGAATCAATAATCCATTCCTGTGACCACAATCTGGAGGGTGATAGTGAGAGCAGACATCATCTCTGAATTCTCTCTCTTCTTCCATCTTTCTCACTCAATTATTTATTACTCTACATAACTTCATACAGAGGTTGGCTGCTTTGTTACCGCTCTTTTAAAATGTCTTACTTTTTTATGTGTAAGTATAGACTACCTATTTATTTCATAGGGCTGTCTTTTTTTTAATTGAAGTAATGCTATAGTAAAAATTGAGAGAGCAGTCCTAATGACAAAAAGAATCCCTTTCTCTCCTCCAACACAGCTTAAAAGCCTCATAAGAAAACATATTATCTAATTGAAAGTGAAAAAGCACAACTGAAAAGTAAACATTCATGTAGAAAGCCCTCAAAGGAGATAGATGTGATCACCGTTGAGGACGATTTCACTAATGGTTAAGAGATTATAGAGGATCAAGGAAACCAACCTGGGTTCCAGCCTGCTACCATCTTTCCATTGTACTTAGATGCTACATAGTTGAGTCTACATTCAGAATAAGAATTTATATGCAAGTCCAAGGGTCAGTGATGAAATGTCACTAATCAGAGTTTTGGTCTTATATCTTAGATGAATATGAATCACCCAGTCATTATCTCAACATCTATATGGTTAGGAGTGCAATCTAGTATTATTTCATAAAAGAAAAGTAGCACTAGCCAGAGATATCTCTCTCTTCTTCAAATCAAGCTGCTCTCTTAGAAACTGAGCTCCATCACAGAGCTGCAAGACAACTCTACAGACATAATATAAATTGATGTTTTCTGAGCATCTGACTGACCTGTATGTGGATATAAACAGTTGGGGAAATAGTCATGTGGTCCACTTTGAATCCAATCCGGCCTTGAGTGTCCTTTACAGGAATCATTGTGAGCCTAGTCAATCTCAGGAACTAGATGAGACTTCAGACAAAAAAGTGTCAAGACTAAGTTAAAAGAGGTAACATTCTGACAAGGAACATATATACAGAAACCAGAGGTTCAAGGCAGAAACTTCTTCTGACCTAGACTCAGTAATCCCACACCATCACTATTGCCTATATAGTTGGTCAGGCAAGAATCAAGAGCTACACTATAAACAGACAAGAATTTTTAAAAAAGGATAATTAGATGATATCTCCTGATGGGGGTGTATCAAGTTCACATTGCAAAACAGTGTATATAATGTGAGGTATTATTGCGGACAGCTGTAAAATATAATCTACCACAACCACTGTATTTAATTCTTCTTCATAGTACTTGCACTATTTTTATTATGTTTTGCTGTTGTTATTATTATTATTCATTTTAATGAAAGTTTACAGAGACTTTGGATTTTCATTCATTCATTCATTGTTGCACTTTTCTCCCTACCCAGCCCGCCCCCCAGTTCATTCTTCTCTTTGAAAAGTAATCCAAGTCCACTCCACTATTCAGCCTTTGTTCTGGACTCCTGTCATGACAATAATACCTAATCATATATCCCTTTTAAATAAATATGTCCATCATCTGTTTCAATACAGTATACATAATTTATCCCATCATTCTCAGTATTCCCCCAGCCTCAATGTCAGTCCTGTTTTACAACAGTGCCACCATGCAGTATTTGTCCTTTTATAACTGAGATATTTCACTCAGCATAATGTCTTCCAGGGTCACCCATTTTGTATACTATTTCATGAGTTCCTTGTTTTTCAAGGCAGTAAAGTGTTCCATTGTGTGATATACCACGGCTTCTCTGTCTATTCGTTTGTTGATTGGCACTTAGGTTGTTTTCAACTCTTTGCTATTGTGAACAAAGCCGCGATAAACATGGGTGTACATATATCTGCTTAGGTGGCAGTTATGGGGTTTTGGGGGTATATTCCCAGTAGTGGAACTGCTGGGTCAAATAGTTTTTTTTATTTGCAACTTTTTCAGAAAGCATCATACAGTCTTCCATATTGGTTGCACCATTTTACACTCCCACCAGCAGTGAATAAGGGTTCTAGTTTCTCCATAACCTCACCAGCATTTGTTGTTTGCTGTTCTGTTAAATTTTGCTATTCTTACTGGGGTGAGATGATAGCTCATAGTTGTTTTTATTTTTATTATGTTTATATGCTTGCTTGTCTATATCCCTAACCAGAGGGCCAAATAATATTAATTCTTATATGTGGGACCTAAATTCCACCTTTGACCCTGTTGATAGAAGCTATTACTGTGAGACAATAAAAGCAAAAATATCTGAAAACTAGGAAGGGAAACAACTAATAAAGTATACTGATCAATATGCAGTAACTTGCATATTTATTAAAAGTCAGTACCTAGAAAATATTTTTATTTCATGAAAAATTACAACTTCTATGGATAGTTGGATCAAATTCATCCCACTGCCTCAGAGCCTTTTAATATGCAAAACCTTGCTATATTTAGTTCAAAAGATTCCAATAAGAAGAACACAAAAATGAACACTTTGAATAAGACAGGATGCTATTACATCCAAATGCCCACACAGGGAACATGAACGCGTCCTGGGAATAAAGAATTGAGCTTCTTCAATAACAAAGGTGAAGTTAATAGCATTAGTCTGTTTATCTGTTCTCATTCCAGTCTGCTCCAGCCCTCAATGTCTGAAAGTTTTCACCCTCAGAGAAAGTATAGTACTTTATGAGTCTGTCACTTTCTGCTAATCTTCAGATGCTGAAAATCATTTTAAATCCATTCCTGTCATTTTGGATTTGCATAAGTGTCTTGAAAGAAAAGTCTAAAAAGGCAAAGGCTGATTTAGTGTAAATGAACATGCCATAAAACATTTCAAACTTAACATCATTCATGTAAATCTTTCATGATTTAAAATTTTTCAACTTGCCAATAACAAGTATTCCAATGTCAAAAGGGATGCAATAGCTAAGACTGAGAAGGTACTTTCGTTAAAACTCCTTCCTGAAGCACTTAGAACTCTGAGAGGAGAAAAAAACCATAATCTTTCTTTCAGTCTGGAATTTTCTATCTTGACTTAAACCCATGATAGGCTAGAGGAAAGAAGAGGAAAATTCTTTAGACTTCCTAAGATACTAAAGGCTAAACAGAGCATTCACCAGTGAGATGCAAGAGTTTATATCTAAAGCTAAAAATGTTAAACCCATATATCTAACAGGTATCTCCTTGGAGGCTAGGATTTTGAAGCTCTGTCTCACATACTTTGGGCATGGGTCCAGAAGGGACCTATCCTTTGAGAACATCATGCTTATAAGGGTGGAGAAATAACGCAGAGGAGGAAGACCCCAGATGAGATGGACTAATACAGTAACTAGGGCATTGGGAGTAGGTGTGTCCATGTTGAAGTCAGTGAGACTGGCTCAGGACAGGGCAGATATCAGAGCTGTTGTACAAAGGGTCATTATGAGTCACAGGCAACTCAATGACACACAACAACAACAACAACAACAACATTGGAATCGATCTTGTTAAGGACATATTTTCTCCCATGTTAGAAAATAATCTGACTCTGTGCTTAGAGGTCTGGTAAGTCCATTTTCTTGAATGGTTAATAGAGTTGTGATGGTATTGTTTTATACTGTGGATTTAGAGCTGAACAATAGCTAACCCTCCAGGAGGTTTTCTGAGCAGTTAATTGCACAGGAGGAGATTGCCCTTCCTCCTCCCTCAGAGCAGCTGGTGGATTCGAATCGCATGCCTTCAGTATTGCAGGGCAGCTTCTTGCCACTAGGAGTAGAGTTAGAACTGCAAAAGTGAAAAATCAATTTTGGCTAAACCATATCTCTGTGAAGATTCACTGTAGTCTTCATTGTTATTAGCCTGGAGTTAGAAAAATTTATCTCCTTGATAATTTATTTTTAGCAATAATAAAAAATTGCTCTGAGAGCTCTGGTGGCCTAGTGGCAAGAAGCTGTGTTATTATTCAGAAGGGCCAGTTCAAATCCACCAGCTACTCCACAAGAGAAGGATGAGCGAGCTCCTCCAGGCGATGAAACACCTCTGAAGACCCTCCAGATCACAACAGCAACAACCATGTGCACATAAGGAGTTCTCGTGATCAAGTGAGTAAAATTGTGCTGCTAATCAAAACCCAAGTGGTTAGAATTCACAAGCTTCTGTGCAAGAGAAAGATGTATAGTCTCCTCCTGTGTGATTTACAGCCTCTTAAAAGGCCTGAAGGGTCATCTTTGACTGGATTCCTACTAGAGAGCACCTAAAAATAATATAAGTAGAAATTTGTTTGAGAAAGAAACTTTTTATTTAGTCAAATAACTGAAACACCATACATATTTGGAATTTACTTTGACTAAATCAATCTGTTATTTTGAAGTGAATATTTTGTAGGTAGTAACTTAGAAGTTGTTGTTATTAGGTGCTCTTGAGTCAAGCAGGACTCATAGTGATCCTATAAGCAATAGACTAGAACTCTGCCCTGTCCTGTGCCACCCTCATGACCTCTGACACTTTTAAGCCTGTTACTGGGATCACTGTGTCAAACTATCTTGTTGAGGGTCTTCTTCTGTTTCTTTGACCCTCCATCTTTCCAAGCTTTCTAAAGAACAGTCTAGCCTAGCAACATGTACAACGAATAAGACAAAGCTTCCTCATCTTTTCCTTTAAGGAGCACTGTGGCTACACTTTCCCCATGGCATACCTGTTTGTTCTTTTGGCAGCCCATAGATATTCAGTACTCTCCTTCAGCAACCACAACTCCACAACTCCAAGGCATCAATTCTTCTGTCGTCGTTATTCATTATCCAGCTCTCTGATTTGTAGCAGGTAATTCAGAAGACAAGGTTTAACTTAGTCTTCAAACTAATATCATTGCTCTTAAATATTTTGGCAAGGTCCTGCAGACTTGCCCAATGCATTACATTTCCTAATTTCTTTTTTTTTTATTTCCTAATTTCTTGATTGCTGGTTGTTGATCCAAGAAAGATGACAGCTTCAATTTTTTTCTCCACCTATCATGATGTTGACTATCAGCCTCATAGTGAGGACCTTTGTTTCCTTGACGTTGAGATATAATCCATATCAGGGACTCTAGTTCTTGATCATCTGTAGCAAATGCTTCAACCCTCACTTTCTGCAAGCAAGGTGCGTCATCTGCCAAAAGCAGGTTGTTGATGAGTCTTCCTCTTATCCTGATATCTGATTTCCTTTTCATAGAGTCCACCTCCATGAATTATTTGCTTAGCATGCAGCCTGAATAGATATGGAGAAAAGATACATCCTTAACACACACCCTCCCTGATTTTAAACCGTAGGGTATTCCCTTGCTCCATTAAGACAACAGCTTCTTGATCTACATATAGATTTCTCATGAGCACTATTAAGTGTTCTGGGATTCCACTTCTTCTCAATGTATATATGTATATCTACGTATTTATATATCCATGATCTGTTGTAATCTACTCAGTCAACTGATAGAGTAAATAAAGTGATAGAATAAGTGAAAGAGTAATTGGGGAAATCTCTTGCTAATTTGTCAACACATGGTATAAAATCTCTATGTGTTAAAGTAGATATTTTTATCAAAGATAAGGCTGTAATTAGTTAATTTAATACAAATTACACCAATATCTTTACTTTGATTTGTGACATAGGAAAAAAGGTCAAAATTTCAAATGCATTTTTCAAAATTCCAAACTTGTAGTGGCTTCAAGTCATCGCTGTGAATTTCACATCACTTTGTGCCCTTTATTTATTTAATCTTTTAAGAAGAAAACTTCCATGAAAGAAAACTATCAAAATTTGACAGAAATAAGAAGAGAATCATAACAAGAGAAACGTTAATGTTATTCTCAAAATTCTCAAGAAAAGTATAAACTAGTATCACTGGAAGATAGAATGAGAATTTCAGATTTAATCTCTCTTTTCTGCAGTGTGTATTATGAATCATAGAAAGGAAACTTCCCAAAGCATTTCTTTCACCTGAGATTCATAGACTGAAATTCTTCCATCACAGGTACACTGTTTTGGAAGGATCTTTGGTGTAATACGTTTTTCAATGCAAATGTACAGAAAGTTACACACAAAAATACTACACTGATTAATGACTTATCTGCTTTTATTTTGGATACTTATACTCTGCCTCCACTTCTACCCTCACTTTGAATAATTTCCCTATTATTGTATTATCATCATGAATGTTTCTACTCAAAGTCACACAACTAGAGTAACCATTGTGAGCACAAGCAATACTCAGCAAAATCAAATTCTTATTATTCATCTCTGATGATACTCTCACAGTTTAATTCTCTATAACTCTTATCTCAAACTTTTTTAATTCCTTAAAAGTTCTTACCCAATCTTACCCTTTTATCCTTGTCAAATGATTTCAGGTTCTAATTTACAAAGATAAGGATCATTTAATAGCAGTTCACTCAAACATCTTCATTTTAAAAAACAAACCAACCAACAAAAAGCCTCTTGCAAAATAAACTCTTTTTCAGGATGTTTTACTTAGGACACATGAAAAACTTGTGAGATGGAACAAAGTTTTAATACAACTTATTGGCTATGAGTTGATTGTATTCGGTCTCCTATTTAAAAAGGCATTTATTCACCAGTAAGGGATGCAGATAGGGGGTATTCTGAAGCAGTCTGACTGTACAGAGGTTTGGATTTCTGGTTCTGGTGAGACTAGGGCATTGTTTACTGGTCATTGGCTGTGAGTTGATTGTATTTGGGCTCCTATTTAAAAAGGCATTCTGCTACTAAACCAAAGGTGAGCGATTTTAATCTGCTGCCCTCAGGCCTGGTTTTAATTGTTTTTTGTCAAACATTCTTTTAAGTGGTATAGCACTGGTCTGTCAATTTGCTGTACAGAGGTAACTCAGAGGTTTTTGTGATGCTAAACACTGTGACACTGATGTGCCAAAAGTGATAATGGTTGCCCATGGTAGACATGCATGGGGTGGAGCTCCCCAATTAAAACAAGCTTGGAAGCAGGATTGGCATCCACTTCCAAAATAGCTTGCCTCCGGAAATTCTGTGAACTTTGAAAAATGATGAAAGTTATATAAGTGTTCAGGTCTTTCATTCATAGGGTTGCTATGAGTTGTCTATGACTTAATAGCACTTAACAACAACAACAACAACATAACATAGGTAAACCTTAAAAACATTGTGCTAAGTGAAAGAAGTCAGGAATTAAAACCCACATATGTGTTAAATGTCCTATATATAGTGAAACCAAAAGACAAAAGTGAATTCATAGTTATCAGGAGTAGGCATCATAGTTATCAGGAGTAGGCATAGAAGAAAATGGAGAAAGATTCTTATTGGGTATGAAGTTTCTTTTTGGAGTGATTAGAGTATTCCAAAATTAGGTAATTATCATGTTGTTATTGTTGTATACCATCTAATCAGAACTGACTCATAGCTGAGCCTCCAGTGGACTTTCAGAAGCAGTTAATCAAAGGAGGAGATAGCCCATTCTTCTTCCACAGAGCAGCTGGTGGATTTGAACCATGTGCCTTTGGGATTGCATCATAGCTTCTTGCCACTAGGCCACCAGAGCTCACTAGGTAATTTTCATAGTTATGTAATTTTGTGAATATATAAAAATAACTACTGAATTGTGCACTCTACTAGCATTAATTTAAGTTATACTGTTGTTGTGAACCTTGAGTCAGACCTGAACCATAGCTGACCCTGTGGTGGGTTTTCAGAGGCTGTTAAACACACGGAAAGGTATTGTCCTTCCTTCTCCCATGGGACCTCTGACAGACTCACATTGCACGTCAACCAATGGGATTGCAGCACAGCTTATTTATTGCCACTAGGCCACCAGATCTCCCTAATTTAAGGTATATAAATTATATTTTAAAAGAGAGAGAGGGGGTATCATATTTCAAGACATGGACTAAGATTCATCAGCCCAAATAGATTCATCCTCAGGAAACATGAAAATATTTTAATAGACATTTCCGAATGTTACCCTTTTATTCCTGATACAATTGGTCTGGTATGTTCCCAACAGACTAGATCTGAGCAAGAAACAGAAATGATCTTGAAAGATGGAGTCTTCAATACACCCTTAGAAAATACTAGTATTTTTGCAAGAATGAAAAAGAATGATCAAGCATGAGAATCAGAAAAGACAGAGTTAAAGACAAAGGAGCAAATTCCATAAGACAGTACACTGCCGTACAAACTAATGTGTGTTTATAAGCTAAGTACTGCTTATTAATTAATAATATCTTACTATGGAAAAGTTGAATGTTGATATTTGGAAAAAATATTCTAGTTCAAAATAAATAATGCTCCGTTTTCCCTTGTTTCTCATCTTTGGGAATAAAGATCGATGATGGATAGATAGATGATAGATAGATAGATAGATAGATAGATAGATAGATAGATAATGTTAATGAAAGAATTTTAGACATCAGTTTAAGATAAAGAAGAAGATATGTGTTGGGGAACTATGGCTATCCAGGGAAACTTTATATCGCAACGACTTTTTCTGACTTGTCTCCTTTATAAACAAGCTATGTGGGAGAAATTTAATATTTTCTCAGACAAAAAAATCCGTATAGTTTTATGCAAAAGGTTCTGCTTATAATATAGCCTTCTTTTGACTGATGACATATAGATTATTAATAGATGAAGAAAGAAAAGAGGTAAGGGAAGCAATGGGAAGCAGCATTAGTATTTCTATAAAGTCAGAACAATTGCCTTTTGGTAATTAATGAGAAACTCAAATCATTCTCTTAAAGTTTGCTTTCCACATGATTAGGATACACTTTACAACATTTTCTTGTTTTCCTGAGTAGAACCTTTATTCTGCCTATAGTTATACATGATTATAAGATAATTACAACATTTAATTGAGGTATGTTAGGCAGTTGGCAAAATATTTGGAACATAATGTTAAAATCAAGATTTGATTTCAAATGGATGGCATTGAAAAAAGAAAAATATTTGAGATAAGTATGAGTGTGTATGCATTTCTTTGGCTACTTAAAATATGTAATGACTAAACAAGTA
>NW_006399997.1:3417444-3424055 GCF_000299155.1 Elephantulus edwardii | reverse complement strand
GTCCTATTTTAATGGTCTTTGTATGACAGTATGTATAGAGTGTTAAGTTCCTCAAGACTCTCTCCTTTTAAAACTTTGAAGTTACTACTTTTGTGCAACTGTGTTTTGAATAAAGCCATGACAGTGTTAAACAAAAATGCCATATTCTTGATCGTTCACTTATTTGTTCTGACTATTCCCTGGTTTTTCTGTGACTTCTGTAACTTAAAAGTTTTTGAAACTGAATTGCTTCAAATAAATTGAAGATTTGTTATAATAAAAAAAAAAAAGATATGTGTTGGTGTGTAAGCCTTTCTGTCAGCCTAATAACAAATCGTTTAGATCCTGCCTACTTTGTCACACTTTGGCCTTAGGGCCAGCTCTCCTCAAAGATTTGGTAGCAATCAATAGTATTAATAAAATTATGTTATAAAAATTCATCTTAAGAGACATTCAAGCAAAGGGAAAAACTGATTATTTCTCAATCTTCTTTTTTTAAAATATGCTGTTGTTGTTGTTGTTGTTGTTGTTGTTGTCAGATTCCATCTTATTGAGTATGACTCATAGTGACCCTATGAGCAATAGATCTGAACTCTGCCCTACCCTCTGTCATCCTTAATATCCTTGCCATTTGAATCCATTACAGCAACCACTCTATCAATCCATCTCATTGAAGGTCTTCCTCTCATTCATTGACCATCCACCTTCCCAAGTATGATGTCCCTTTCTAAGGAGTAGCTTTTCTTATCAACATGTCCAGAACATGTGAGATGAAGCTGTCTTTGCCTCCACAGAACATTTTCGTTGTACTTTCTCCAAGATGTACTTGTTCTTTTTGCAGTCCATGGGATATTCAGCACACTCCAATACCACAACTCAAATACATCAATTCTTCTCAAGTCATCTTTATTCATAGTCCAGCACTCAGATGCACAGCAGATGACTTGAAAGACTGTGGCTTGAATCAGGCATACACTCATTTTAAAACTGACATCATGGCTCTTTAGAATTTTGGAAAGATTTCTTACAGCCAACTTTCCCAATGCTATATATGTCTATCTCCTGAAGAGAATTCTGGTGGCCTAGTTTTAAGGAGCTGTGTTGCAATCCTAAAGTCATGTGATTTGAACTCTACAGTTGATCTGCAGGAAAAGGATACGCAATCCTCTCCCATGTATTTTACTGCCTCTGAAAACCTACTAGACTGTCAACTTTGAGTTGGTTCGAACTCAACAGCACACAACAACAACATTTGTTTCCTGATCTCCAGAGTTAAGTGTTGGCTGTAGATCCAAGAAATATGGAGTCATGGACAATTTCAATCTTTTCTCCATCTATTACGATGTTACAGATTGACCCAGTAATGAAGACTTCGATTTGCTTATTGTTGAGGTATAATCCATATTGAAGGCTGCAATATCTTTGATCCTTTGCAGAGAGTGTTTCATATTCTCCTCACTTTCAGCAAGCAAGGTTGTGTCGTATACATAATGCAAGTTTTTGAGCTATCTTCCAGTCCTGATGACTTACTTTTCTTCATAAACTCCAGCTTCTCAAATGATTTACTCAGCATAGCATGAACTCAAATGTATCAAAGATGATAAGAATGGTACAGGATAGACAGAATTCTGATATTGTTCATATGTTCATGATGAATCATACTCAAATTAATGGCACTTAATAACAACAACAGACTGAATACGTATGGAGAATGAATACAGCACTGATGCACCCCTTTCCCAATTTAAATCATGCAGTGTTCCCTTGCTTTCTTTTCATAACAGCTTGTGGGACTAGGTATAAATTTTATATAAGCATAATTAAGTGTTCTGGAATTAAGTGTTCATAATTAAATGTTCTTCTCAAGGTCAGCCATAGTGAACACACCGTCAAATGCCTTTGAATAGCCGATGGAACATAAAGACACATTCTTCTGATATTCTTTGCTTTCAACTAAGATCCATTTGACATCAGCAGTAATATCCCTTGTGCCATGGCCTCTTCTAAGCCTAGCTTTCACTTCTGGCAGGTCTCTTTAAGTGTACTGTTCTAACCATTTTTGGATAATCTTCAATAATATTATATTTGCATGTGATATAATTTACCTTTTCAGTATCATCACAAAAGCAATGGAGAACAATAGCTAGTCCTACTGATACTAGTGATAGTATCCTTAAATTATTAATTGGTGACCTAGAATGTATTTAAATTGTTTTTCTTATATAATTTTAAAGATATAACTCTGTCTAAAATTTGTAAGCCTTCACAAAAAAACCCTTTTTTAAATTTTTCTACTAGTTTATTTACAAAATTCATATAAAATTTGAATAAATTCTTTCAATTTCCCTTCCCCCACACCCATCAAATAGTACAACCCAATGATTAATTCCCCCTTTTCCCTGCACATTCACATTTCTCTGCTTCCAGCCATTCCCACCTTCCTGGATCCTTATACTCACTCTACAGTAAAGATTTTATACAATATTTATCCTTATGGGACTGAGTTAGTTCACTCAGAATAATGCTCTTCAGTCCCTATCAAGAAAGGTAATAATTTACAAAGTTATAGTTTCTGCATGCTGCATAGTGTTCCATTGTGTGAATGAACCATAAATCTTCAATCCCTTCGTTTGTGGTTGGACATTTGGACTGTTTCCATGTTATTGTGATGGTGAATAATGTTTCTATAAACATTGGTATACAAATCTCAATTTGTGCCTCAGTTCTCACATTCTCAGGGTATATTCCAAGTAGTGGAATACCTGGGACATATGTAATTTCTATGTCTAAAATTTTAACAATACTTAATACAAATTGTTGTATTAAGTCTTGGGGCATTTTGTTAGGAGAGGCAAGTCCTTGGAAAAATACATCATAATGGGAAAGGTGGAAAATTAGCGAAAGATTCTCAAAAAAGTTGAATTGACAGAGCTATGGGCTCAAGTATATCTGAAATAGATTGACACAGGATAAAGTGAGATTCAGGCTTGTTTTTCATAGAGTTGTTATGATCATTAGTCTATGTGGTGGCACCTAACATATTCTGGACATGTTGCTGTTGCTTAGGTGCCATTGAGTTAAGTACGAATCATAACGACCCTGTGAACAAAAGATGAGAACCCTTTTCTATCCTGCAACCTTCTTACACTTCCTGACACATAAGAAAGAGTCTATTGCAGCAGTCACTATTTCAATCCACTTGGTCCAATGTCTTCCTCTCCTTCACTAACCCTCCATGCTTCCCAGCAGCATGTCCCTCTCCAAGGAATAGCACCTCCTAGTAATATGTCCAAAGTATGTGAGGCAAAGCCTCATCATTCCTGCCTCCAAAAAGCGTGCTCTCCAAGATACATCTGTTTGTCCTCTTGGCTGCCCATGCAATGTTCAGTGCTCTTCTCCAACACCGCACTTCAAAGGCTTCAATTATTTTTCTGTCGTCCTTATTCATTGTCCAGCTCTCAGATGCATAGCAAATAATGGGAAAGACTGTCACCTGAATCAGACACAACTTAGTCCTCAAACTGATTTCCTCAATAATTTGCTCAGGTTCCTAAATGCATACTTTCCCAGTTCAATGTGTCTCCTTATTTCTTGCCTGGTGGTACGAAGAATGTTGTCTATCCAAGTAAGATGAAGCTGTTGACAGTTTCAATCTCTCCATCCATCGTGATGCTGTCAAGTGATCCAGTGGTAAGAATCTTTGTATTCTTGACATTGAGATGCAATCCACACTAAGACTGCATTCTTTTATCTTCTGCAACAAGTCTCCTCACTTTCAGCAAACAAAGTTGTGTCATCATGTCATCTGCATAATGCAAGTTATTGATGGGTCTCCCTCTAATCTTGATGCCACAATCCTTCTCACAGAGTCCTACTCCTCAGATAATTTGCTCAGCATAAAGATTAAATAGATGTGGAAAGAGACCACAACCCTGATGCACTCCCTTCCCAGTTCCAAACCATGCAGTCTTCTCCTGCTCTGTTTACACAACAGCCTCCTGGTTCAGGTATAGGTTCTCTATGAGTACAATTAAGTACACTGTGATTACCATTCTTCTCACAGTTAGCTGCCTTTGCATAGTCAATAAAGCACTAATAGGCATTTTTTTCTGATATTCTTTACTTTCAGCCAGGATCCACCTGACATCAGAAATGGTATCTGTGGTGCCGTTGCCTCTTCTAAATCCTACTTGAACTTTTGGTGGTTCCCTATATATGTACTGTTCCAGCATTTTTTAATGATTTTCAGCAGTATTTTGCTTGCATATGAACATGTTGCTAAGAAAGGTTATTCCTTAGAGAGGGACATCATGTTTGGGAATTTGGAGAGGCAGTAGTGTGAGGAAGACCCTAAACCAGGTCAATTGACATGGTTACTGTGCCAACGGGCTGAAGTGTATCAGAGATTGTGAGGACAGCACAGGATAGAACAGTACCTCAAACCAGTTGTTCATCGTATCACTATGAGTCATACTCTTTTCAATGCAACCTAAAAACAACAACTACAAACAAAACTATACAAATCTGAAGTATAGTTTTGAGTTACCCTTAAAAAGCACAGTCAATTACCATGGTTTATTCTTTGAGTCTATTACTTGAAAAAAGATATCATGTATGAAAGGGTAAAAGATAAGCAAAAGAGAGGAAGACTCCCAATGAGATAGATTGACTTAATGACTGTAGCAATGGACTCCAGTGTTTCAGAGATGATGAGGATGGCACAGGATAGGCCAGGGTTCAGATCTCTTGTTCATAGGGTCACTATAAGTCATATTCAACTTGAAACCTACACAACAGCATACATCATGAGAATCCCTGGTTACACAGGAGTTACACATTTTACTTTTATCCAAAAAGTTGTATAAAAAAAAAAGGTTAAAAAAAAAACAAGGGTACCATGGGGACTGCCAAGTCTGACCTTTGCCAAGTCTGCAATGGTTACTGGCCTTTTTGTCAGCATCCACAACACAAAACTAATACTATGAGGTCAGACATATCTCCATGATCCCGCTTCTATTTCTAATAATTCCAACATTAATCTTACTGCTCTACTTGGTCTATAACCCATTATAATAGCTAACAGACCACACAGAACCATATTTACAGTTTTGAGGCTTAACAAAAATTAGCAGGGCAAAATTTCTCAGTCAAGACAGCTTCTAAAGTGTTCCGACAGGCCCTTCAGCCTTGGTCTTCAGGCCAGTATTGCAAAACTTCCTTAGTAATACTAATTATGGCAACTCCCCACCCCCACCCCCACCCCCCAAAGTTCTCCAGAAAGCTTGGGGAAAGATTTCTGGTTCTGATTTCAAAGGGTAGTAGTCCCAGGCCAGCTCTGCCTTACACTGGGTCTCTGGTTCTCAGGTACAGCTCTTGCTGTTCTCTTGTAGTTCTGGCTGGTTTAGGGAAGAGTATCTGGACCAAAGAGCACACACTGAATTTTTTGCTTCTTTTTTTTCTGATAGTGAGATTCTCAAAATCTACCCCTGAATGTACCCCATTAATGGCAAGACTAGGCAATTCCCTTGTGAATAGACTAATACACCCTTTTTGCATGTTCTTACCCTTTCATGTGACAAAGTCAATCAATGGATAGGAAAGTACTGTTGAACAATAACCCCTTGACACCACAGCTTGTCAATTTGAATCCACCAGCTGCTCCACAAAGGAAGAGATGTTAATCAGCTCTTGTAAAGGTACAGCCTTGGAAAACGTATGGAACATTTGTACGCTTTCCTATTGGTTCAATGTGATTTAAAGTAGACTTGAAGACAGAGAAGCAATGGGTAAAATGAACATTCCTTTCTCAGAATACATACTGACTGATGTATTCAATTTCTAAATTCAGCATGGTGAGCCTGACTTTGAAGTTTTAATAGCCATGGAAAAAGTTCAAATGCCCAGAATACTTACATGTTCTGATTTTTCTTGAAAGGATGTTGTTGATATTAGTAATTATATGTGGTGCTGTGGACACACACAAAAGTAAGACACCTGCTCTGTTTTTAATGATATAGACCAAAAAAACTACTTCTATTTTAATACTGTTGTTGCATGCCATCACTTTAGAATTGACCCATAGTTGATGCTCCAGCTGGTTTTTACAACTAGCATGGGAGGAAATTGTCCATCCTCTCACAAGCAGCTGGTGGATTCAAGCCATGTGCCTTTGTGATTGCAGTGGAGTTTCTTACCCATAGGCCAGCAGAGGTCCTGTTTTAATACCTTTTATTGTTGCTGAGTACCATTGAGTCGGAACTGACCCATAGCTGACCCTCCAGCAGGTTTTCAGAGACTGTTAAGCGCACAGGAAGAGATTGCCCATCCTTCTCTGGTGGAGAGGCTGGTGGAGTCGAACCACATGTCTTCAGGATTGCAGTGCAGTTTCTTACCACTAGAGTAAAATAGAATATATAGGTGTTCTCTAGTAGTGTAGTCCTTATGGAATTGTCCTATTAATCCAAAAGGCAAGTCTTTATGGTCAATCAGTTCCACCAATAGTTTTATAGAAGAAAGAAAATCTCTTGCAATTTACAGCCTTCAAAACCTCCTGGAGGTCATCTGTGAATCTGTTTTTACTCCACAGTAATGAGTAAGTCTGACAGATAAAGAAAAGAAGCATCGAAACAACA
>NW_006399997.1:3381369-3415684 GCF_000299155.1 Elephantulus edwardii | reverse complement strand
TGGGAGGGTGGAAGGACAATACAGGAGAGGAAGGCCCTCTATGAGGTGGATTGATTCAGTGACTGGGATAATTGGGATGGGAGTGTCAGAGACAGTGCAATTGGCACAGGACAGAGCGGAGTTTAGGGCTGTTGTACATAGGGTCACTATGAGTCGCAAGCGACTCGATGGCACATAACAACAGCAACAACATTTGAAAACATTTAAGAATAAATAGTGTCATTGAATAGTTATTAGTAATATTGCTGTTCTTCTGCAACTAACCTAAGCAAATGCTTCACTTTCAAAATCCCTGGTAAGGTAGTTATTAATTTAGTCATTGAGAATCTGGTCAATGACCCCCTGCCTCATGTCAAGCAGTGGCTGAGCATGAGGATGTTGTTGTTGGTGTTGGTGTTGTTAGATGTCATAGAGTTGCCTTCAACTCACTACCAACAAAATGAGACCCTGTACTAGCCTCACAATTTTTGCTATTCTTATACCCATTTCAGTAGTAACTATTAGTCCATCTCCTTGAAAGTCTTCTCCTCCTCTTCTAACCCTCCACTTCACCAAGCATGTTTACTGTTCCTCTCCAAGGACTGGCCCCTGGTAATAATACACCCAAAATATTCAAGAGAAATTTTTACTGTCTTTGCTTTTGAAGAGCATTCTGGCTTCACTTCTAAGAAAGATTTGTTTATTTTTGGAAGTCCATGATATACTCACCATCCTTCAACAGCACAATAATTAAAAGGCATCAAGTCTTCTTAAGCCTTCTTTAGTCATCGTCCAGCTTAGACATACATATGAAATAATAGAAAAAGCCATCCTTTGTTTCAGGAACACCTTAGTTTTTTATATGATATTCTTTCTCTTTAGCATTTTAAAGAGATATTTGGCAGTATACTTTCCTAATACAACACATCTGTTGATTACTTGACTGCTGCTACCACGGGTGCTCGTTGTGGAACCACATAAATAAAAGCACTGACAACTTCTATTTTATCTTCAATCATCATGATTTTTCTTGTTGGTCCAGTTGTGTGGATTTTTACTGTCTTGATGTTGAAGTATAGTGCATATTGTAGTTTATAGTCTTTTATCATCTTCAGTAAGTACTTCAAGCACTCTTAATGAAAAAGTAGAACTTTAAAACAGACATTTCCTGATTTCAAACTATTCAATATTCCCTTCTATTTATACTACTACTTCTTAGTCTACACCAAGGTTCTACACCAAGTGATACATTGGTACTGGGATATAGCTTTGAAAAGCAATCAAATCTTTCTCCTTTAAGGAGCTTTCATGGGAGAAAAAGTCATGGCTATTAACTCAAGTCAATTTTGAGTTTCTGAGGATATAAATATTCACAGAATATAACGATCTTGTTTTTTCCCCCTATATGGCAACAATTAGACTTGAACTGCCAACCTTTTGGTTAGCAACTCAACCAAGAAGGAGTCAGATAATTAATAGGGAAATTAGATAATATTGACTGGTGGTTTACTCTTTAGGGAGCAGTGTTGCTAAGCCAAAAACGGCATCTCTTTGAAAGTTCCAATCCATCAACTCCTTAGGAAAAAAGATGAACAATCTCTACAGCTTCTGAAACTCATTGAAAAGTCAGCTATGAGTCAACTCTGCAGTTAACAGCAAAGAGATTTAGAGTTTAATGAGAAAGAAAAAACAATAGATAATACAATAATCAGAGCGGCTGAAGTAAAAATGTGATGGAATATTTTAGACAAAGCCTCTTCTGAAGGGAAAGATTTAGGCTAAGACTAAAAAGAAAGAATTCAGTTTGTAGAACTATCAGAGTAGCATTTCGAACACCAGTAAATCAATTGTCATAAAGTCAATTCAGCTAATTGAGATGCCACTTGTCACAGCACACTGTAACTTTCAATGACTGATTTTTTTGGAAGTCGATCACTAGGATTTTCTTTTGAGGAGTTTATGAGATTCAAACCACCAATCACAGACTCTTGACCTGAGCACATTAGCCATTTACCCCATTCAGAGACTCCATTTCAGACACAAGGTGTTTGTGTAGGGTGGGGCTGGAAATCTGTCAAATTAGTTTACTATATTTAAGAAACCAGCATCAGGCTTCTGTTTGGATTGATTGGGACATGAAGTGAGGAGGAAACTTCTAGTGAGTTGCAGGTGCCCCCCACAAGGTTTTAGGCCAACAAAACCTAAATCATGTAGGACCTTATCTGTAGGCCGTATTTTAGCTCAATCTTCCATGCTCAAACTAAACCCACCACCTTTGAGTGAATTGCAGCGTTCAAGGACTTATTCACACAGATGGTAAACAGAAGAATTTTAACCTTGCCTATTTGTCTGAAATGCTCAAGAAAAAAAGCATTCTAATTTTATTTTGAGTAGCAAAATTCTTTTCTTAAAAATAAGGGAAAATAAAACAAGAACACATCATTTAGTGATTTTTTTTGGTACCAAAACTCATAACTGTTACATCATATCCTTAAATTCTGCAAATGGAAAAGTTATTTCACCATTTTTCACAAAACATTAAGAGATTATACATTCCGATATGAATAAGCCAGTTTTCAAACCAAAATATGATCATCAAACTGAAAACATGCTTCAAATAATGTTTCTGTGCTCAAGAAGGTGTATTAAAACCCTAAAGTAGAATTCTGATCATGAAAATGACTTCTGGTTAACCTGTTGGAATCCAGAGTCTCTAAATGTACTCACCTATTTAGTGAGTTTCAACAGCCTATCTGAACTAGGTGATTATATTAAGAAAAACTGCTAAATTTTCAGGCTAGCTAACAGCTATGTTGGAGAATGGCTTTGGAATAGGATGGATATGGAATGAAAAGATGTAAAAGGCAGGAAATTAGAGAGTATTAAGCAATTGAAACTCATCTGAGTAAAAGCAAAAGCAATTTTAGTACACTGTGAGCCATTAACTTAGCACTGAATATCACTGGTTACTATAGGAACTTGGGTAATGGAAAATAAAAACAGCTGGATTTATGACTTCCATAAATATGTTATAAACAGCTGCCTACTCATTGCCAACAAACTGTTGAAATTGGTAACTGGTGAGAATGTTACAAATAAGTATGTAGGACAAAAAATGGACAAGTTGATAAATATTTACATTTTAAGACACATATATAACATTTCACTTCTGATTATTGTTTAACAAGCTCTTAGTTTATCATGAGAATTAAAAACCGTACAACTTCTATGTACAGGAATATAGTTCTACTGAGCTAAATTAGGACTTATACTAAACAAACTTGCAAAATTTATTAACTAGCTATATTTGAGCAACTCAAATAATCCGTCTCATTACTGTGAATTGATTATGACTCATAGCCACCCAGGTTTTTAAAGGCAGACCATGTAATATTGGGCCTGGTGGCATAATGTGTTACTTGTTTCACTACTAACCAAAAGGTTAACAATTTGAATCTACCAGTTTTTCCTAAATAGAAAGATGAGTAGTCTTCTCATATTCAGATTTATACCCTTTGAAACTGGATAGATAAGTTGAAATTGATTCCACAGTAGTAGGTTATATAACAATATGGAAGGTCCTTACTCCTCAAACAGTTTATTGACTCTCCCAAGATAAATTAATTTAAATGAGTAGTACCCTCTGTGTTTTCATAATCCTTGGAATGTACCCCACACTAAGTGATTTGGAGTCATTTTGTCAGTGTATTTACCTTACTGGATTCTATGTTAAATAGTCAAGTACTATGTCTTATGCATCTTTGCATCCAAGGTACGAAGTACAACTAATACCTAAAAGGTATTTGATAAATGTTTCTTGGTGGTAAATTAATATTGAAGTGAAGGACTGACAGGCTTAAGTAAAAGAAACAAATCATCCAAAAAGCAGATAAAAAAAGATGCAGGAAATGCATAAAATCATGTTTCATGAGGACTATATATGTGTGTTCATCCACAGGAGGAGAACATCATAGGAAAAATCAGCTATTTAACAATTTAAAGACATATTTAAAAAATATCTTATTAGTATTAAAATTAGCTATGGACTTTGTCTCAAGCTTTTAAGAAAAAAATCAACCTTAAAATTACACATAAAAAAATAAACTTTGACATTTTCTCCATTTGCAAACACTTAATGTTTTTCAGACTTCTAAGTAGCATGATTTAAAAAATAGTATGTTGTTTTGTTGTTATGTGCCATCAACTCACTTGTGACTTACAGCAACCTTATGCACAATAGCTCGGAACAATGTCCTATCCTGAGCCATGCAATATACAAGTATATAAACTTTCAAAATCCCGGTCAAAAATTGCTTCACAGTATGTTAAAGTGTTTACTAAACATCCAAAAGCACCACCACCACCCAATCACATCAGGACTCTAGCACTTCTTCTCAATTATTTATTAAGGAATTATCTTGCAATCATTCTGCTCAGTTAAGTAAGATAGTACCCACTTTACTCCTCACCAGTGCCCTCTCCTATGTGATACTGTTATGTTAGGATATTTGTAACGTTTATTTGTTTTTAACACAGGAACATCACAGTTTATTCTGTCTAATTGTACTAGAAATAAGTGAACAAAAGAGATAACTATATTGAAAGCATCTATGTCCCCAAATTGTATATAATCTGGAATGCTGCTGGAAAAATATCTTTTTTTTTCAAGCTTATTTTCCCATTTCTCAAATGTCCAAAAGTATACCAAATTAAATACTTAAAAATAAAAATTTGAGAATATTTATAAGTCTTTGCATTAAGTACATTTTTACTATGAATATAAGTAAACAGCTATACAGCCTCACCCTAGTTAGAACAGCAATCACTTCTTGAAAATCTCAAGCACCCCTCATCTGTTTACTGAAATTCAGTCAGTCCTACAACAATTGGGATCCTCAGTCACTTATTCACCAACACATTTTATTTCATATATTTGAACCCATTTTTTCCTAACCTAGCTTTCTCCCAGCACTACTGATTACATATTCATATTGCCTTGCACCTTCTCAGATTCCTTCTTACAATTTTCTTTCCCAGCAGTGGTACATTAGTTTTCTGTGCTATAGTGCCTTGTGGTTTGTTGTGATAGTGGAATATATGCCATCAGTATCAAACACCAGTAGAGTCCCACATGGTGGACTGATTTCAGCAGAGCTTCCAAACTAAAACAGACTACTCAACAGCTTCTGAAATAACAGGTCCTCAAAAACTCCATAATGGCAGCAGAAAAAGTTCCATATTTTGCCAGAAGATTAATTCCTTAAGATGGAAGGCAATCAAAATATGACTGGGAAAGGACTACCTCCTTAAAGTAGTAGTAGTAGTAGCAGTAGCTAAGAGTCATCAAGTTGACTACAGCTTGTGGAGATCCTATGAATGGTAGATCTGAACTTGCCCTATCCTGTTCTATCCTCATGATCTCTGATATATTTGAACCCATTGTAACAATCATTAAGTAAATACATCTTGTTGAAGATCTTCCTCTCTTTCTCTGAACCTTCACCATTCTCAGAATGATTTGTTTATCCAAGGCTAACATGGATGGAATAAACTTTTCACCCAATGAAAACACTTTCTTTGCTGAAGGGAAAAGATTTAAAATGTGGAGGAGCGCCTACAAACATTCCTTGATAATTAGAATGTGGAATGCATAAAATATGAATCTAAGAGAATTGTAGGTTGTAAAAATATGAGATGGAACACATAAAGATTGATATGCTAAGCATCAGTAAACAGAAATGGACAGATATTGGTCATTTTTAGTTGAACAATCATGTCATCTACTATGCTGAAATGATAAATTGGAGTGATGTTAAATCCATCACCAAAATTAATATTTCAAATTTGGTTCTGAAGTACAATGTTGTCAATGAGAAGAGAATATACTTAGAAACAAAAAGAAGATATGTTAATACAACTATTATTTTCAAATTTATACATTAACCACTAAAACCAAAGATGATGAAATGGAGGTTTTTCTACAGACTTTTGCAGTCTGAAATTGATTGAGAGGGATTAATAATACTTGATAACTGGAATGCAAAACTTGGAAACGAAGGACTGATAGTTGGAAGACATGAACTTGGAGATAGCTACGAGCCCAAGATATCACAACAAGACTTTGCACAACTAATTATATATTCACTACAAGTAACTTACTAAAAAAAAATAATAGATCACTGTGCACTTAGTATTAGTTCTTAGTACTCTGTTGGCCAGAAATTATGCTACCATCCAAAGTTGCATGATTTTAATCTGTGGCCATCAGGCCTGGTTTTAATAGTTTTTGGTCAAACATTCTTTTAAGTGGTATAGCACTGATCTGTCCATTTACTGTATAGAGGTAACCCGTGGTTGCTCTAATGTTAAACACTGTGACACTGATGTGTCTAATGTAATTATGGTTACCCATGGTGGACAGTTTTTGGTGGAGCTCCCCAATTAAAACAAGCTTGGAAGCAGGAGTGGTATCCACATCTGAAATAGCTTGCCTCTGGAAACCCTATGAACTTGGAGAAACAATGACAGTTATACAAGTGTTCAGGTCTTTTGTTCGTTTCATAGGGTCACTATGAGTTGTCTATGAGTCAACAGCACTTGACAACAACAGTACTTAGTACGAGCAGTCAGGAGATTAGAATTGCATTGGGCAAGTCCTCTGTCATGGACCTCTCCAAATAACTGAGGGGCAGTGATGTCAGTTTAAAGATTAATTTGTTCCTGATTCAGGCCATGGTTTTTTCCATCATTTACATGGATCTGAGAGCTGGATAATAAGTAAGAATGACAGAAGAATCAATGCCTTCAAGTAGTGTTGTTGGAGAAGAGACTGAATATCTCATGGACTTCCAAAAGAACAAACACATATGTCTTGAAGAAAGTTCAGCCAGAATGCTTTACTGAGGTAAAGTTCAGAAAGCTTCAGCTCACACATTTTGGGCATGTTGCTAAGAGAGGCTGTTCTTTGGAGAGGTACATCATAGTTGGAAGAGTGGAAGGTCAGAGAAAGAGAGTAAAACCCTATATGAGATGGATTTACCCAGTGAATACAGCAATTGGCCCAAATGTGTCATAGATGATGAGGATGGCATAGGATTAGGTCAGGGTTCAGATCTGTTATTCATAGGATCACTATGAGTTTTGTTTGATTTGATGACACAAACAATAACAACATATACATGGGCCTCACCTAATGAACTACACAGGAGCCAGATGGACTACATCTATAGAAAGAAACCACAGAAACATTAAATAACAGCAGTCAAAACAAGGGTAGGGAATGACTGTGAAATAGACCATCAACTATTCACATGAAAGCACAAATGGAAACTAAGGTAAATGAAAACAAGTCTAGGAAAGCATGATTTTATTCAACCTGAATAAAAATAAATCTCAAGAAGAAATTGTATGCATTGGATACCAATAAATCTGATGCTCTAAAAATCGGAATAGTGGTGAAATAACATCAAGGCCATCCTCCATAGGGAAAGTCATTAAGATTACAACAAAAACAAAAACACAAACATGTATGTCACAAGTGACTCTGACATTGTCTCTTGATGTCAGAGAAGCTAAATTGAAGAGAAGAAATGATTAACTAAGGGACATAAGCAGAAGATGTCAAGGGAGAGCTTGAGAAGACAAAGCATAGAAAAATGTTCAAAGAACTGGAATCAGAAAACCAAAAAGGATGAACAAGCTAGACATTCTCAAAGTTAAAAACTGAAGGAAAACTCAAGCCTTCAGTTGCGATACTGAAGGATGATCTGAACAAAATCCTGAAAGATGTATGAAGCACAGAATGTAAAAGAATGCATAAATTCACTTTTCCAAAAATAATTAACTGTTGTTGAACCATTTCAGGGATAGCATATGACTAGAAACTAATGGTCCTGAAAAACATTAATGTTTACTGAAGACATTAGTAAAAAATAAGTCTCCAGGAATAGACATTCACCAATTAAGATATTTCAGCGAACAGATGCAGCTCTGGAAAATAAATCTTTATGCTGAGTAAATAATTCAAGAAGTTGGACTATATGAAGTAGAATGTAAGCATCAGGATTTGAGGAAGACTCATTAACAACTTGTGTTATGCAGATGACACAACTTTCCTTGAAGGAAGTATAAAATACTTGAAGCATTTATTGCAGAAGATCAAAGACTGTAAACTTCAATATGGATTACATGTAAGCATGAAGAAAACAAAACCAGTCACCACTGGACCAGTAGTTATCATAATAATAGATGAAGGAAATACTAAAGTTCCAAATTACCTGATTTTATTTGGATTTAAAATCAACACATGTGATAGTAGCAGTCAAGAAATCAAAAGACATATTGTCTTGGACAAAATCTGTAGTCAGAAATCTCTCCAAGGTGCTAAAGAGCTAGGATATCAGCTTAAAGACTATGGTGTGTCTGGTCCAAACCATGGTATTTTCAGTTGCTTCCTACCAAAAGATGGATAATGAATAATGATGACCAAGGAAGAATTGATGCCTTTAAATTGCAATTTGGAAAAAGAGTAAGGAATATCCCATGGACAGCCAAAAGAATCAACAAATCTGTCTTGGAGGAAGTAAGATAGCTAAGAAAATGAAATTTTCTCTCATATTTTGGGGGCCATGTCATCAGAAGGGTTCAGACTGAAAATAGACTTTAGGCTATGAAGAGGAATGCTGGTGGTGTCAGAATTGGAGTAATATTCATCAACAACTTTTGTTATGCAGATCACACAACTTTGCTTGCTAAATGTGAAGAGGTTAAGAGGTTATGAAATGCTCACCACAGAAGATCAAGGACTACAGCCTACGGTATGTATTACATCTCAACAACAAAGGTCCTCACTATTGGACCAAGAGTCAGCCTTATGATGCAGAAAAGTTTGAAACTGTCAATGATTTCTTATTGCTTGATTTAACAAGCAACACCCTTAGTACCAGCAGTCAAGAAATCAATGCATACTTTGGGCAAGTCTGCTGCCAGGGACCTCTCCAAAATGTTGAAGAGTAATGATGCAAGTTTGAAGACTAAGATGAGCCTAATTCAAGCCAGGGTCTTTTAAATTACCTGTTATACATGAGAGAGCTGAATAATGACTCAAGAAGAATTTATGCCTTTGGAGATGGAAAAGAATGTTGAAATACTATTGACTGCCTAAGGAACAAATAAGTCTTAGAAAAATGCAGCCAGAGTGCTACTTGAAATCAAAGATGACTAAGTTTCATCTTTCATTTTTTTGATATGTAGCTAGATGAGACTATTCCTTGGAAAAGGATATCATCCTTGAAATCATGGAGGGTCAGTATAGGAGAAGAACTTCAGCAATGGGCTGTAGGGTGTCAGAGATAATGAGGATGGTCCAGGGTAGGAACAGTTCATAAGATCGCTATGAGTTGAACTCCACTTGACAACATCTAACAAAAACAGCAATGGTAATTAATACTCCATTAATCAGTTAATGGAAATTCAATGCAGGCATGCTAATTAGCTACTATTTGATATTAGAAATAAAGAGAGCTAAAGTACTTGTAATGATGAACGAAAAACTCATCACCTTCAAATCAGAACCAACTCATAGTTACCTTAAAGGGGGTTTTCAGAGACTGTAAATTACTTCAAACAAGACTGCCCATCTTTCTCTCAAGGAGTAGTGGGTGGATTAGAACCACCTGCTTTAGGGTTGTCAGTGCAACTATTTACCTCATAGGCCACCAGAGCTCTCTCTCTGGAGCATTGGTATTGTTATGTACCTTTGAGTTGGAACCAAGTCATAGTTCATAATTGACCCTCTATCTGGTTTTTGGAGCCTATAAAACACACAAGAGGATTACATTTCTGGAAGATAGCCTTGCTAATTAAATGCTAATTGACCAGTTCTGGAATATGAATACTGGATTAAGAAAACAAATTGCCTTTAGGATGGAGATTAAAGCTAATTAAGAATGCACATTCACATCATACTGTTTATGCAGAAAGGGTCTAAATCAGATTACAGATACTATAACACTCACCATGAAACATGCATATATTTAAAAAATGCATAAAAACCAGCAGAGTGAAATAACTCTCCAATTCTGATTTAAGCTTTCCACAGAATCAGAATATTGTAGTCATAGATTTATTTTTCCAATTGATTCTGCATGCACTTTACAAATGTGCTCTCTACAATCAATACTTAAGAAGAAAGTGAGGGAAATGCATTTTATATACCTGTCCAAATGCTTAGCAGCACACCTCAGAGGAAAATGTTTCTTCATTTCTTTATTATGTCATTGGTTTATTACTTGAAGCATGAAGATAAATTTCTCCAAAGTGCTTCTTTTTATTAACAAGAGAGAAAATAAATAAGAACTTTCAACATCCTAAGATACAATAGTTTCCTTTTTAATATCATCATATTAATCTTTAGTTCTGCAACAGAAATGAAAAACAGGTAGCATCATTGTTGTCTAGTCTTGAATAAGATATATTAACAAAGTTAATCCAAGGAAGATGCACTGTATCATGCACTTGAAACCTGCAGTATTAATAGAGTTCTCAAACCTGTAAGATAAAGATGTAATTTTCTTTTGAAAGTCAAAACATCATAGATCAACACATGGTACAGCTTATTGAAATACGTTCTGATATACTTTGCTTCTATTTATCTTAGATATGAATACTAGTCAATTTCATATCTCAAATAGTTTCCTGTGTTACATGCTTGAAATACTATAGATGACAAGTAAAGACTCTTGAATGTTAAATACCAAATTTTTGCTTACTTTTATAAAAAGTAAAACTCAAACTCATCATTGTCAAGTTGGAACTGACTAGACAAAAAACTACTTTAGCAGTCTTTTAGGAGCTGTAAATTGAATGGGAGGAGATAACCCTTCCTTCTCCCTCAGAGTGGCTGGTGGATACAAATTGATAGAGATAAGCCACCTTTATTTTAGCAACACACTCTTAATAGCTCTGGCACACTAGTGGTAAGAAATTACACTGGCAACCAATTGGCATGTTTTTCTAATCTATCATCTGCTCTATGGGAGAAAGATAGGCATTCTTCCCAATGTGATTCAGTGCCTTTGAAACCTGCTGGACAGTCAGTTATGTTGGTTCCAACTCCACAATACACAACAATTTAAGAAAAGGGAAACTGTTGATATACTTAGGTAGTTTCAATTTTCCATGTCATTATAATGCTTGATAACACAAATAAACTCAAACATAGATGTTGTTGTTATGTGCCATCGAGTCATTTGCAACTCATAGCGACCCTATGCACAACAGCCCTGAACACCATTCTGTCCTGTGCCAACCTCGCTGTCTCACATTCATTCCCACCACTCCACTCACAGAATTGATCCATCTCATCGAGGGTCTTCCTCTCCTTTGCCATCCCTCTGCTCTCCCAAACATGATGTTCCTCTCCAAGGACCAGTCCCTCCTGGAAACATGCCCAAAGTATGTCAGACTAAGCTTCAGAATCCTTGACTCTAGGGAACATTCTGGCTTCACCCTCTCCAGGACAAACCTGTTTGTTCTCCTAGTAGTCCATGGTATATTCAACACTCTTCTCCAGCACCACAGCTCAAAGGTATCAATTCTCTTTCTATCGTCCCTATTCACTGTCCAACTCTCCGATGCATAGAATGTAATTATAAAGACTATAACCTGGATCAGGCGCACCTTAGTCTCCAGCCTGATGTCATTGCACTTCAGTATTCTTGAGAGGTCTCTCACAGCTGTCTTTCCCAATGCAATTCATCTCTTGATTTCCTGGCTGCTGTTACCAAGAGTGTTGACTGTGGAGCCAAGTAAACTATAACTGTTAACTATCTCAATCTCTTCACCATCCATACTGATACTGCAAATTGGCCTAGTGGTGAGAATCTTTGTTTTCTTGATATTGAGCTTCAATCCATATTGAAGACTGTAGTCCTTGACCTTCTGTAGCAAGCACTTCAGGTCCTCCTCAGTTTCAGTGAGCAGGGTTGTATCATCTGCATAATGCAGGTTGTTGACGATTCTTTCACCAATCCTGATGCCAGATTCCTCCTCATACAGCCCAGCATCTTGGATGATCTGTTCTGCATACAGATTGAAAAGGCATGTAGACAAAATATATCCCTGACGGACCTCTTTCTTGATTTTGAACCATCCAGTGTCTCCCTGCTCTGCTGTGACAACTGCCTCTTGGTCACATTAGCACAATCAAATGTTCTGGGAGTATAATTAGTAATTGTCACTCCTCTTTTATATAGTAAGTTTAATTAGAAATTATTCAACTCCATTTTATCCTTTAATAGTATAAAAAACATGAACTTTATATATCCATGTTGACTAAATTTCTCTTTGCTACATGGAGTTTATTTGCTTATGGATAAAATTTTCTAAGAATAATCTGTAAAATCATTAAGGTGATATGCACAGTTTTTTCTGTTTTGTGTTGAAATTAATGAGATTTACAACTTATATCTCTATCTAATTTGTCAATATCTAAAATTTATCTAATCTATGAAAATCATGATGAGCATAGTTATTCTATGTAAATGTTATTGTTAGGGGATATCAAGTTGGAACTCATTCATAGCTGACCATTCAGAGGGTTTTCAGTGGCTGTAAATGACAAGGTATGTGGCTGCTCATCTTTCTACCGAGAAGTGCTTGGTGAATTTGAACCAAATGTCTTTGGGTTGGCAGTGCAACTCCTTACAACTAAGCCACCATACTTCCCTATTCTAAGTAGTGGTAGTTGTTGTTATTGTTGTCTACCATTGAATTGAACCATCCCATAGATGACCCTCTAGGTGGGTCTTCAAAGGCAGTTAATCACACAGGGGGAAGATTGCCCACCCTTCTCCCATGTCAGCCTTAATTGTAACAAAGCCTAGATTTGTAATACAAATCACAGAAATCATCTGTCCTTGATTCCCTATCTGTTGACTCAATCTCTTTTTGCATGCATTTACTGGCAAGTAAACCATCCTTGGTTCTACCAATTTGCAATGAATAGCTTTGCCTAAACCTCCCTAAGGCAACTCTGGGGTTTCAAATCCACCACAGAGGGAACCAGCTGTTGCCTATGCCATGATATCTGCATGTTTGTGTATCTTTAGGGTTTACATAATTTCTTTCTTGTATTAGGGGAGTGATTTGTATATCACTGCTTTGTATAACTTAGATATGTATATGTCTGTTTGTGCTCTATTCTTACGAGTACAGCACTTATCTGTCAGTTGCTTTAGAAGAGGGATTCATGGATTGCTATGATAATGAAAACTATGTCACTGCAATTTTGAATAGCATCAAGATCACCCATTGTGGATAGGTTTTACCTGAACTTCCAGATTAAAATTTACTAGGAATAAGGATTATCCACCCACCTCTAAAGCCACAGGCCTACAAAAACTCTATAAATAATAGAAGAACACTGTAGGTTTGGCACTGGAGATAGAGCTTTCAGATTGGAAGACAATAAAAAATGAGGAAGACTAACCTCAAACATCCATTAAGAATTAGAATATGATATGGAATGTAAAAAGTATGAAACTAGAGAAATTAAAAGTTATAAAAAATAAAATGGAATGCATGAATATTGCCATTCTATGCATTAGCAGAGATAGACATGTATTGACCACTTCGAATCAAGCAATCATATGATCTACAATGCCATAAATGAAAAAATGAAGAAGAATAGAGCTTCATTCAAAGTAAAAAAGATCATGTCAAAATCCATCCTGAAGTACAAAGCTGTGAGTAATAGGATACTATTCATATGTATGCAAGGAAGACTTGTTAATACAACCATTATTCAAATATATGGAAACAACTAAAGCCAAAGATGAGGAAATTGAGGATTTCTGCCAACTTTTTCAGGGAAAGGGTGGACAATCTCCTTTTATGTGGCTTACTACCTCTGGAAACCAAGGGGAGGGTCAGCACACAACAACCACCACTAACTTTTGCAGTCTGAAATCTGTTGAACATTCAATAAATGTTCATTAATGATTAATGACTTAAATGCAATAATTGTATCAATAAATAAAAATGGGTAATCAGAAATTAAAAGTCTGATGGAATTGAGGCTGGAAAAATTATTAAATTTTGCACAACCAGTAATTTATTTATTGCAAATTCCTTTTATAGGAAACACAAATGGCAACTATGTGCCATTTGTAGTCCATATCTGATGGACTACATAGAAATCAGATTGACTATATCTCTGTATTAAAAGAGCAAGGATCACACCGAGAAGGCCATATCTGACCTTTACCAATTCCACAAAGGAGAAGTGTACCTGTCAAAAACATCAACAACACAAAACAAATTTCCCTAAGGCTACAGATTCCCACACTCTCATATGTCTTTCTACTCATTCCTACATCAGTCATACAGCTTTATTAGATCTAGTATCTATTGTGATAGATCATAAACTACACAGAATCACATTAGGGAAGTCAAAAGGGCTAATTGAAGTTGATAGAAGATTTAATCACTCAATCATGACAGCTGTTCTCATGTGCTTACAGGAACCTCAGCCCTGAGCCTTGTGGATCTAAGCCAATGTTAAAAAGCTCTTAATCTGGTCTGTTATGGTTCCCTCTATCCAGTTCTCCACTAAACTTTGGCAAAGGTTTTAGCTCTAGGTCTATGGAGTGTAGAAGTCCCAAGGTCACATCCATCTCAAATTGGGTCTCGGGTCCTCCGCTTTGACCATGGCTGCTACTTCTGTATGTCTAGTTGGTGTAAGAATCTCTGGCTTGTAGTATATGCCTGCTTCTCTTTTGTTAATGATGAAGTTCTCTAACTTTTTTGCTGGATCAATTTAATGGTGAGACTAGCCAGTCATCTGGTGGATTGGTTAACACATCTTATTCTTTTTTTTTTAAATATTATTAATTGTAATAGACATTTACAGAGGTTTTGGATTTCCATTCATTCTTTGCCACACTTTTCTCCCTGCCCACCCCTCCCCACCAGTTCGCTCCCTTCTCTGAAAAGAAAAAGAAAAAAAAATTTAAAAAAAATTCCTTCATTAGTATACAATTCCCCCATCCTTTTCCTCCCAACCCCACCCTGAGTACACTTCTCTATGCAACCTTAATTCTGGATTCCTGTGCTAACCATAATACTCAATCATATATCACCTCTAATCTGTTCCTTCCCTCATCTGTTTCAATACAATATACATAATTTATCCAGTTTTTTCTGTCATACCCCTGCCCTGATGTCAGACCCATTCTACAACAGTGGCAGCATGCAGAATCTGTCCCTTTGTGACTGAGATATTTCACTCAGCATAATGTCCTCCAGGGTCACCCATTTTTAATAATATTACATGAACAAGCATGGAAGGAGGAGTGGCATCCACTTCCATAATAAAGGCACCTAAGCGTCAAGGACTCTCCTTCATAGGGTCGTTATGAGTTGCCTGTGACTCGACGGCACTTAACAACAACAACAATACATTCCCACCCATCCACATGGCAAAGTCAGTCAATGGCTAAGGATGACATTTTGAACAATAAACCCTTAAATACCACAATATGAAAAAAAATCATTGGAGAAGCTCAATATCAGCAGTCAAAACTGGTCTGGATACCAATTGTAGAATAGATCAACAATTACTCATGTGCCAGTTCAAAATGAAACTGAAGAAAACTAAAATGAAAGTATGTTATTAGGAGGTGCAAATTCCTGGGGAAAGAAATTTTGCTTGGTAAAGTAAAAGGTTAGTGAAAAAGAAGATCATCAATGAAAAAAATTGGAAAAATGGTTGCGAAAATGGGCAAGGACAGTGAGAATAGCACAGGAGCACAGGATGAGGCAGTATTTTTCTATTTTCAATATTTTTGCATATATATATATATATCTCAAAAATTTGGAAATAGAAATGCCATTTGTTCAGCAATTCCCTACTGGGGTATACCCTAAAGAAACCAGAGGCATGACTCACAAATGTACACATACCTCTGTTATTGCAGATTTATTCACAATAGCAAAGAGATTGAAGCAACCTAAGTGCCCATCAACAAAAGAATAATAGGAAATACTATGCTATGTTCACATAATGGAATATTACACAGCATTGAAAAACAATGAACTTATAAAACACTACACAACATGGGTGAGCCTGGAAGACATTATAATGAGTTAAATATCTCAGTCATAAAAGGATACATACTGCATAATGCTGCTTTTATAAAGTAGGACTAAAATGGAACACTGAAAGGAGGATAAGAAAAGAGTAGAGAGATAATGAACTCTGCATTGGAACAAATGCAGGGAAGGAATGCCTGAGACGAATATGTGATTAGGCGTTGTATGCATGACAACCATCTGGAACAAGAAGTACATGGCAAAGAGGGCTTGGGGAGGGAAGAAAATGAACAAGTAATGAATGAAACTCAATCTTTCTGTGAATTATCATTAAAATCACAATTTAAAATTTTTTTAAAAAAATATCGTGTTCCATTGTATATACAGAGCCACAGTGGTGTAAAAGATTTGTCATTCAAAATGTCTTTCCTAGCCATTGATTAACTGTTTTTCCTGTAGAAATATTTACTAGATTAAGGGGATACAATCCTCACTCACCTAGAGGCTAGTTCAAGCCCGTGAGAGCTAACGGTTAGCTCTCTCTTTTTGGGTTGTCTGCTTTCCAGCTGCATCACGACTGACAGTCTATAATGCTAACCAGTCTCTGAAACACCGCCATGCATCGCCTACACTCGCATGAGTCATTTCCCTGGTGGTTCTGAGTTCTGAGTCTCTGTGGGATCTTCCAGAAAAACACCAGACCCAAGGGACATAAAGGATTAAGAGAACTGAACGAAAAAGGAACTACTGATGTAAAAAATCATGGACTAACAGAGTAAAGCTAACATTTGGGAAATAGTTGACTTCCGATTTATTTTAACTGGTCTGCTACTAATCTTAGTAGAATGAATTATGAATGCAGCCACGATGAATCGGCAAAGGCACCTCGCCCCTTTTCATGGTATTGTTATTAGTTGCTTTGAATTGATTCTGACTCATATTAAAAGTTGGCAACTAATAATTTTATCTTCTGTTTTTCATTCCTAACATTACCACTTTATTATGGGGAAATCGATCTTTCTGGTAAACTACAGAGTTAATATATGCATGCAAAAAACGTAACATTTAAAGAAAATTACAGCAAAATTAGCATAAATAAATAGCCACAGGATGGATAATACAACTTCACAAATCATAAGTTTCTGGTAAATTATTTCTTTACTACACTACAATTTTTTTCTAGCTTAATAAAAATAGAACCTGTAAATAGAATTTTAACAAGGAAAAATGCATTGCTGGACATTCATAATAGAAGTTTATATTAGATATTGAGGTTTATAAAGCTATAGATTAGTCTTCAATGAAAACAAAACCAAAAGATTCTGAGTTTTCTCAGAATCCCCAATAAATCCCCAATAAATAAGTAAATATCAAAGAAATATTTGAAATCTAGATGTTTAAAGAAAAGTAATTTCCCAAGTTTGGAAAAATGTTATCCTAGAATATTGAAAAGATTTCATAGCTGTAATTATGGGAATGAAGTGCAGCTTCTTGCCACACTTCCTAAAATTTTGATAAATGTTGACTACCTGGGAAAGGTAATATGAAAGCTACTTCTTAAAGGACAAAAGTAAGTACAAATGTCCTTAAAAAGCAAACAGAGCAAACTAGATTTGTGGGGGGAAAAAAGAAAAATTGAAGCATGGGAAGCTTTGAAATGAATCCTGGGTAGCCATAAATATGAGCAACTGTCTTGCTTTTGAAAAAATGATTATTATTACTTAGTCTTAAATCCTAGTGACTTTTTTAAAAAAAGTTACACTATCTCATCATTGTTTGTTCCATTATATTAGTGCAGATGACCATAAACACATCTTTTAAGGTTCCATGTACATGTGTGTAGCCAGCTTTTAACTCTTTATTGTTTCAGTTATTTGTACATGCTTTTATCAGTGTTCTAAACAAGATTTTTTTTTAATCTAACTAGAGTCAAGTGGGGAGCTCTGGTGTCCTAGCAGGAAGAAACTGTGCTGCAATCCTGGCTCAAATTGACAGACAACTCCACGGAAGAATAATAGCAATCTTCTCCCATGGAGGATAATTCTAGATCAGTTTTGACTAGATGGCACACAACACTAGAGTCAAGTGCTCTTTGGAGGCAAGGATGATGAGGCTTTCTCTTACATACTTCAGTCATGTTGTGGGAAAGGGTTACTCCTTGAAGAGGGACATGGTGCTGGGAAGGGTGAAGGGTTGGCAAAGGAGAGAAAGATAGTCGACTAGGTAGATTGACATGGTGACTGCAACAGTAGGCTCTAGTGTGTCAAGAAGAGTGCAGTTGGCACAAAATAGGACAGAGTTCAGATCTGTTGTTCATAGACAAAAGTAGGCAATATTATTAACATATGAAAGTAGCCATTGATGAACAAGTAAGTGAAGACTTAGCAATGCGTTATTTTGGTGCTTTCAAGATCAGTAACTGAGAAACATTTTAGTTACTCACTCATTGCCTTTGAGTTGAAATCAACTAAAAGCTGATTCTCTGTTGGGTTTCCAAGGCTATAAATCACACTGGAGGAGATTGTCCTTTTTCCAGTGGTGCTACTGGTGGAGGCAAATCACCAGAGTAGCACTACCTTTATGTTTATAGCACAACTTCCTGTGAAATATGTCTCCAGAATTCAAGCAATTTATTGTTTACAAAACATGATGAAAAGTAAACGTGATAATTTGCTTAAGTACACTCATTCACTAACTCATTCATTGTCCCAAGTGATTCACAGCTGACCCTCAGCAACTTTTCTGGGGGTGTAAATCACACAGGAAGAGGTTGTCCATATTCTCCTGTGAGGCTATCAGTATATTTGAACCACCTGAGTGGATCTGCCTTTGAATTACCAGTTTTATTCCTACAGAATATTCCACTAGTGGTCCCTTTATTATACTTATTATTAGATTTACTAAACTTATTAGATTGTAAATAATCCTTTCAAGTTGTGTTGATGTCAAAATGATGAGATTTACGCCTAGAAAGTTGTAAAACAGGCAACACAAAGTTATTACTTCAGAAAGAAGAAAGCAGAGTAATAGAAACCCTAAGGTGTTTTTTGTTTTGTTTTTTCCCCCTCAGGGACCTCTGGTGGTCTAGTGGCAAGAAGCTGCACTGAATTCCTGAAGGTATGCTGTTTGAGACCACCAGCCACTCTGTGGGGGAAGGTGGGCAATCTTCTCTCCTGTGATTAACTACCTGTGAAAACCTGCAGAAGAGTCAGCTATGCACTGGTTCCAACTCGATGGTACAATGAAAAGTTCTTTCCAGTGAGCTACATAGAGGCAGTTTCTAGGACATTAGGAGAATTCTATCAGAAATCCAGAAATTTCATTCCATTGAAGAGATAAAGGGTAGAGTCTAAAGATTTTAAGGCAGTTAGACGTGTTCATCTAGAATACTAGAAAGGAGGGAACTCCAGAGAGACTGCTCTGGGGCATCCTTGCCTGGTACTCATATCTGATCATGTTTGAGAGGACACAATATATGGCCAAGGAAATGGACAAGGGAAAGGGGAGGTAAAGTTTATACAACACTAGTAATTGTTTATATTCTCACAAGAAAGGGTGAAAATACTGCATAATACAAAGGAAATCGGGTAAGTTTTGTGAAAGTTATTGCTTCAGCAGTATGACCAAAACCTAGACTAGAAGTTGACGAGACCATCCAAACAACCATCAAAAGAAACTTTCAAATTGTCCAATATATTTCAATCACGTATATGAATGCTAAAATGAAGCACAGTGCCATTTAAAACAATACAACCAAATACAGCTGATAAAAAAAAACCATGACATTCTCAATGATTAGCATCCAGTAAAAATATAATATGAATATAAAGGAAAATTCCATTCATGACTGGATATATCAGTCAATATGATCACACATGGAAATAGCAATGATGGTGGAACTAACTACACTAAACTAATTACTATAAATAGTTAGCCTAGGTAAAAAAAAAAAAAAGACAGGAAAAAACAGCCCAACATGATAAGGAGAAAAATAGACAATATGAAAAATGGAAATTAACCTCTGGAGAAGAAATAGTAATTGTAAGCAACCCTTAAAAATTATTAATAGGAATCAACAGCAGAAGCAGTACATTAGGAAAAAGATAGAGATATACTTGAAAATGACAGTAGAGTCATCCATTTTGCATAATATTTCATGAGTTCCTTGTTTTTCAATGCTGTATAGTATTCCATGTATGAATATTCCAGAGCTTCTCTATCCATTCGTTTGTTGATGGGCATTTGGGTTGTTTCCAGTTCTTTACAAACAAAAATCTATTGTGAATAAAACCACAATAAACATGAGTGTACATATATCTGCTTGGGTGGTGGTTATGGTTTCTTTAGGGTAAATTCCCAGTAGTGGAATTGCTGGGTCAAATGGTATTTCTATTTGCAACTTTTTGAGAAAGTGCCATAGTGGTTGCATCATTTTACACTCCCACCAACAGTGAATAAGGGTTCCAGTTTCTGAGTGAAATATCTCAGTCACAAAAGGACAAATACTGCATAGGGCCTCTTTTTAAAAATGGGACTGACATCAAGGTTGAGGGAACACAGAAAAGGAAGGGAGGAATGATGCATAGTGCGTTGAAACAGATGAGGAAGAGATCTGTTTAAAAGGGATTTATGAATGGGTATTCTTTTTATGACAGAAGTCCAGAATGAAGGCTGCATAGTGGAGTGAACTTGGGGGGAGGAACTGCATAACAATGAAAGAGTTTTTCTTTTTCTTTTCAAGGAGAGGAGTGATTTTGGGGGGACTAGGTGGGCAGGGAGAAGAGTGCAACGATGAATGGAAATCCTAAGTCTGTGTAAACTTTCATTAAAATTAATTAAAAAGAAAATGACAGTAGAAACAGCCCAAAATAAAAAATGTGTGTTGTGTATGTGTGTGTGGAGTACTATTGAGTCAGAACCGATATATAGCTGACTGTCTGGTCAGAGGCCATTTATCACACTCGGCGATATTGCCTATCCTTCTTTCGCGGAGGAGCTGGTGGATTAGAAACATGGCCCCAGAATAAAGAATAAAGAGGGAAAAAAATAGATAAAAAGAGAACAAAGCATCAGAAATGTATGGGGTTATATAAAGAAGTCTAAATGCATTAAACTTTAGTCCTAGTATAGGAGGAGAAGAAACAGAAACAGTACTTGAGAAATAGTGCTAGAAAATTCTCAATATCTAATAAAATATGAAAGAATTATAGTAGTCTTGAATTAAAAGAACTAGCTAAATAAAACCTACAAAACCATATCATAATACATTGTTGACCACTAAAAGTAAAAGAAAAATTTTTAAATACAACTTATGGAAAAACACCTGACAGACAGCGATACTCTAGTAAATGTTTAACAATATATTTTCTTGGGTAAGAAAGCCCTGACTTGTATTGTTGGCAAATATTCCTGACACGGTGCTTTAATCTATTGTCTCTGAAGGGGAGCAGGAAATTGAAGCACACAATTAGCTCTCATGCGATGTTACAAACAAGATGCAGTACATCACTGTGTATAAAAGAACAAATGTAAGAATGGCAGCAGACATTTCAGAAACCTTGAAAGCAAAAAGACAAAAACACAAGAAACTGAAAGTAGTGAAAGCAAAAGCAAAACGAAAGCTTGGAATTTTTATCAAGCAAAATATCTTACAGAAATGAAAGCAATGTAAAGATTCCTTCATTTAGGTAAAAGCTGAGAGGGTTCAACACCTGCAAATATATTCTACAAGAAATGTTAATGTATGGTTTTAAGACAAAATATATCAGATGAAATTTTGAGTCTGCATGCAGGAATAAGAAAAGGGAGAAGTGGTAAACATATCCAAGAACATAAAAGATCGTTCTCATCTTAAAACTACTTAAATAAAAAGTGACTACTAAAGCAGAAACTAAGAATATGTTTGGATATTTATTACATATAGAGAAGTAAAATGAATAACAATGACATACAATGCAAGAAAGAGAAAAATAGGTACTATACTTTTTGCATATAATAAGCCAGCACAGATAATGTGCAAAAAACATATAGGAAACTCTTGCAAAAATGGACTGTGTAATGTGCTAAAATTCTGTGGCTTGTGCATTATTTGTGTAAAACTATCATACACTTTTAAAATATCACACTTTATATGAACTGATAATATAATATATCTAAATGTGTATTTTAAAACTAAGATAATTCACTGAAGTAAAATATGTAGAGATTTTAGACCGGTAATGGAGATAAAATAATATATTAAAGAATACTTAACAAAATATGTAATACAGACTAATCTAGGGGGTATTTTGCTGAATAAACTATATCATGTTGTTGTTGTTGTTGTTGTTGTTGTTAGGTGTCGTTAAATTGAGCACAACTCATAGTGACCTTATAAACAGCAGATCTGGACCCGATCCTATCTTGTATCATCTTCACAGTTCCTGACACACTAAAATCTCATTGCGGCAGTCATCATGTCAATCAGCTTGGTTGAGTATCTCGTTTCCTTTGCCACCCTCCATCCACCCTTCCAAACATCATGGCTTGTCCAAGAAATAGCCCCTCCTAGCAACATGCTTGATGTAAGCAAGGCAAAGCTTATCATCCTTGCCCACAAAGTGTATTCCGGTTGCACTCTCTTCAAGACCTATTTATATGTTCTTTTGGCCATACATAGGATGCTCATTGCTCTTCTCCAATGCTTCATTTCAAAGGCATCAATTCTTCTTCTGTCATCCTTATTCATTGCTCAGCTCTCAGATGCATAGCAAGTAATCAGAAAGACCATCACTGACTTAGACACACCTTAGTCCTCAAACTGACATCATTATTCCTCAATAATTTGGAGAGGTCCCTAACTTCAGACTGTCCAGTGCAATAAATCTAATTTCCTGATGGCTGGTACCAAGGATGTTAATTGTGGATGCAAGTAAGACGAAGTTGTTGGCAGTTTCAATCTCTTCTCCATCCACCATGATGTTGCCTTTCAGTCCAGTGATAAGAATATTTGTTTTCTTGCCATTGAGGTGCAATCCATATTGAAGGCTGAATTCCTTGATCCTCCACAAGTGCTTCAAATCCTCCTCACTTTCAGCAAGCAAGGTTGTGTCATCTGGATAACGCAGATTACGGATGAGTCTCCCTCCAATCTTGATGCTACATTCCTCGTAGAGTCCAGCTTCTCAAATAATTTGCTCAGCACATAGAATAAGTAAGTATTGAGAGAGACTTCAACCCTGACATACTTCCTTCTCAATTTTAAACCATACAGTGTTCCCCTGCTCTGTTCACACAACAGTGTCCTGGTCCAGGTATAGGATTCACATGAGCACAATTGAGTACTCGGGGATCTCCATTCTTCACAATGTCAGCCACATTTTGTTATAATACACACAGTCAACCAGCTTTGCTTAGTAATTAAAGCACAAATAGACATCATTCGGATATTCTTTATTTTCAACCAGAATCCAGCTAACATCAGCAATGATCCCTGGTGCCACATCCTCTTATAAATCCTGCTTGAATGTCTGGCAGTTCCCTATCTATGTACTGTTCCAACCATTTTTTAAAGATCTTAGCAGTATTTTGCGTATAGGAAAAAGTTCAAATTGCGGTGTAAGTAAATTAAAATAAGTCCACAAGAGCTAAGATATGATCTTGAATCTATTCCATCTCAATTTCAAGATCATTTTAGAAATTGCTGTGAGGCATTGATCACCAATGATAGAAGACCTGATGAGTTGTGAGATGGTATAAGGACACATTCATAAAGAGAGCAAAAGGCCATTACAAAGAGAGAGAAGAATGAAAAAGACAAAAATAATGTCATAAGAGACTCAGAAAATTGATCTAGAGCATCCAGAAGCCAAAACAAAAAGAAAATATGCTGAAGTAAAAGAGCTGGATGGAAAATTTCAAAGGTCAGCTCCAGTGGACAAAGCACAGTTATTAGAATAGCATATACAGAGAGCTGGAATTAGAGAATAAACAGGAATAACTTGCTCTGCATTTCTCAAGCCGAAAGAACAGGAAAACAAATTTAAACCTTGAGTTACTATGGGCAATATATTGAATGAACCAGAAAGCATCAAAAGAAGATGGAGGGAATACACAATATCACTGTACCAAAAAGAACTGATTTACACTGAAGAATTTCAGGAATTAGCAGACTAACAGGAGCCAATTATAATGAGGGGAGAAGTGAAAGGCATATTGAAGGCACTGGCAAAAAAATAAGGCCCCAGGAATTGCTGGGATACCAATTGATTTGTTTCCATTAACAGGTGCAGCCTTGGATGCACTCACCAGTCTATGCCAGGAAATTTGAAGGACAGATATCTGGCAAACAGATTGGAAGAGGTCTGTATTTTCTCCCATTCCCAATAAAGGTGATCCAACAGAATGTGTAAACTATTGGAAAATATTATTAATATCACATGCTTATCATAATAGGACGTATATTGCATGATCACACTTTGGTAATGAGAACAGAACATCTATAAAGTAAAGCTCCTTGGTTACAAGAGAAGATAGAGGAAGCAAAAGGAATCACTTTCTAGATAGTAGACTCCGTGTGTGTGTGTGTGTGTGTGTGTGTGTGTGTGAGAGAGAGAGAGAGAGAGAGAGAGAGAGAGAGAGAGAGAGACAGAGAGAAAGTGAGAGAGAAGGTAATACAAAATTGGGTGAAGTATGCTAAATTGAGCAAGATAAGCAATGACACTAAGAAGCATACAAGAATAAGAAAAGATGCTTTTGATAAATTCTATAAAATACATAGGTAACCCTATAGGCTTAGTATTAAGGAAATGTACTGACAACTCAAATGCAAACAGTTCAGATCCACCAGTGCTCTGTAGGTGAAAGATGGGTAACCTCTTTCTACGCAATTTACTCCCTCTAAAAACCCTCTAGAGGGTCAATTCCAACTTAATACATAATAATGTATTATTATTATTATTATTATGTATTATAATGTAATGAGGGTACATAGTAACGACATAATATTCATGATTATAAAACAAAAGCAAAAAAAATCTGGAAATATATGTATATGACATAGTACTTGCATGCATACACAGGTGTGTATCTGTTGTTATAGTTGTTAAGTGCTGTTGAGTGTTCTACAACTCATAGTAACCTTATGAACAATAGCTCTGAATCTTGCCCTATCCTGAACCAATTTCATTGTCTCTGATACACCTGTCCCCATTGCCACAGTCACTAACTTAATCCATCTCATCCAGGGTCTTCTCCTTCACTGACCATCCATACTTCCAAGCACGGCATCCTTCTCCAAAGACTGGCCCCTCCTGACAAGTTATCCAAAGTGTGTGAAACACAATTACAAAACCCTTACCTCCAAGGAGCAACCTGGTTTCACTGTCTCCTGGACAGACCTATTTGATCTCCTGATAAATCCCTGGTATGCTCAATACTCTCCTCCAGCACTACAAATCAAAGGCACCAATTCTTCTATGAATTTTATTTATTGTCCAGCTCTAAAATGCATAACAAGCAACTGAGAAGACCATGGCTTGGATCAGGCATGTCTTTGTCTCTAGACTGGCATCATCGTTCTTTAATACCCTAGTTATACATGTATGCAGGTGATGGATTTATTCTCATTTCCATCTCATTGTTTTCTGGTATTAATGAAATGATCTGTTCTCAACTCATTTAAAGATCCAGTACAAACATCCTTCACTGTCTTTTTAGTTGATATGTTGCTATTTGGGCTGAGTATAACGAAAAATAAATTCTATGCTTTAAATCTCATAAAAGCTCCAAGCCTAGTTGATTTTAGAAGCAAATTCTATCAACATTTAAGAACAAAATCACAATTGTATGCCAAGTTTTATAGAAAATAAAAAAAGAGGTATCACTTTCAAAGAAAAGTTTTGACCACAAGCCTTCATCGTTGTTGTTGTTGTATTCTGTCAAGTCGCCTGAGACTCATAGTCACCCAGTGTACTTTAGCTGTGAACCTTGCCCTAACCTGGACCGATTTCATCGCCTCCAACAGACCTAATAGCATTACTCCAGTCACTGAGTCAATCCTTCTCATCCTGGATTTTCCTCTCTTGCACTGTCCCTCTGCCCATTCAAGCAAAGATGTTCCTCTCCAAAGACTGGGCCCTCCTGACCACATGCCCAAAATATGTAACACAGAGTTTCAAAAACCTTTCTTCCAAGGGGAAACTTGGTTTCATTCTTAACAATACAGATCTGTTATTTTGATGGTCCTTCAAGCAAACCTTATACTTGGACTACTCAGAGCAGAGTAAGGAAATACCCCATGGCTTATAATCAGCAAAGAAGTGTGTCAGGGCTGTGTCCTGTCTCCATACCTTTCCAGTCTGTATGCAGAACAGATCATTTGGGAGGCTGGGCCTTATGAGTAGGAATGGCTGTCATATCAGGAGGATTGGAGGAAGATTCATTAGCAACCTGTAATATGTAAATAACACAAACTTGCTTGCTGAAATTAAAAAGCATATGAAGCAAGTATAGAATGTTTATAAAATACAAAGTCAATATAAAACAAACTGCATTTATACACTTGTAATGAACTTTTGGAAAGTGAACTAAGGTAATATTCTTTACAGAAGTAAAAAAAAATTATATAAACATAAATTTAATATATTCCAATCTTGTATACTGAAGCTTGAAAAGATATTGCTAACAAAAAATTAAAGAATGTTCAAATAAATGGAGAGTTATGCATTAATAATAGCTAGGAAGACTCCATATTTTTACATATATATTCTTTCTGAATTAATGAGATATAGATATAGATAGATGATAGATAGATGATAGATAGATAATTTTTATCTAATTTAATCCTAATTCAAATCTCAGTGAGTTTTTGTTTTTAGAAACTATCAAGCTGATTCTAATATATGTCAGCAACAAATTTAAGTTTTTAAGATTAAAATATATCTTCTACATTAAAAATTTACCACCTTAGAGTTTATATTTTACAGTACTATAGTGGATTGCATATTCTATGTTGCAAACAATGTCACTAATATTTCAGATATGAGCAGTCTCAAGAGAGTTATGAGTGGTCCCAACTACATCAGAGATGACAAGGATGGCACAGGATAGGACAGAATTCAAGTCTGTTGTTTATAGGCTCACCATGAGTCGTTCTTGACTCAACGGCATATAACAAGAAGGAGGAAAAAAAACCCCTGGCAATCTACTTTTGCAAACTAGCCATGATTCTGTATTGTAAGAGAACTCTATCTGACTTGTTTGTTTTGGTCTTATTGTGGGAAGGGATCAATAATAACTAAAGAAGAACATCACGTTCGGTGAAGTAAAGTAAAGAGCCAACAAAAGTGAGAGATTGCACAACAGCCACAAGCCAGAGCGACGGTTTCAAAATGTGAGACTATGCCAGCCATTGTCAGGATGGAGGATCATTTTGCTAAGTTGTACGTAGCTCAAAGTGATTTCCTTTCTCTATCTGTGTAACTATCTTAAAAAATAGTAATATATACAATGGAATCTATCTTTCAATAAAGAACAGTAAAGATAGCCTTACCTTTCAGGAGATGAAAAACATTGAAACAATTTTATTAATGCCTTGGATCCTTGATCTTATGAAAGCCATTATGACTACTACAGATATTCACGTACCATATTCTTTCATTGATCTTTCAATAGGTTAAAATACGTTTTTAGAAAGCATAAATAGCTGAATATTTCTATGATAGAACTCTGAAACCAAAATTACTAGTTGTCTTGAAGTATTTCTCTTACTTGACCAGCATTCCGTAAATACTGTTTTAGAATCTATTATGTACCACACGCCAAAATGGTGTCTGAATTACAGATTATCTTTAAAACTATTTTGAGCCTCCTAAAGTAAATGAATTCAAATATATAGAGCACCTTAGAAATAGCACCTGGAAGAGAAAACAAAACAAAACACCACCTCATTGTCATCGAGTCAGAGTTTCTGAGGCTGTAAACCACAATTGCCCTACTTTCATTCACAGAGCAACTGGTGGATTTGAACTACCTTCTTTTAGCTTGGCAGCACATTTCCTTATCCATAGGGACAATAGAGCTCCCTTGCATTGAGTAAGCATTATATTGGTGTTAGTTATTATTCCTTTCTTTCTTGTGCATCTTTATTTTCTATTTTGTCTAAAGTGAATTGTTGTTGCTGCTATGTGCTGTGTCGAGTCAACTACAACTCATAAGAACCCTATAGCTCTGAACCCTGTCCTATCTTGAGACAATCTCTGATGCATCTGCTCCCATTGCCACAGCCACATTTTCAGTCCATCAACTCTTGCAAGCACAATGTCCTCCTTCAAGGATTTGTCTATCTTAGCAATATACTAAAAGTATATGGGAAGTAGCATCACAATCCTTGTCTTCAAGGAGCAATCTTGTTTCACCCTCTCCAGGACAGATATTTTTGTTCTCTTGGCAGTCCATTGCATGTCCAATACTCTTCTCCAGCAGCACAATGCAATACAAAGGTATCACTTTTTTAACTATTATCCTTATTCATTGCTGGTTCTCAGATGCATACCAAGGAATTGAAAAGACCATGGCTTGAAACAAATGTGTCGTAGTCTCTAGACTGACATCACAGCTCCCCAGCACTCTGGAAAGGTCCTTGACAGAAAAGTTTCCCAAAGCAACTCAAATTTGATTTCCTGACTGTTTGTGCCAAGAGTATTGATTGTAAATCCAAGCAAGAGGAAGTTGTTAACAGCCTCAATATCTTCTCCATCTATCATGATGCTCCCAATTTGTCTGGTGGTGAGAATCTTTGTTTTCTTGATGTTAAGATGCTATCCATATTGAAGATTACAATCCTAGACCTTCTGTAGAAAATGCTTTAAGCCCTCTACAATTTTTGTGAGCAAGCTTGTGTCACCTGTACAGTGCAGGTTGTTGATAAGTCTTCCTCGAATCTTAATGACACATTCTTCTTCAGACAATTCAGCCTCCCAAATGATCTGGTACACAAATGTATTGAAAAGGTATAGAGAAAGGATACAGTTATTTTGTTAAACAAACAAACAAACAAACAAACAAAAAACCCAAACCCAAGAGGCCATAGAGGCTCTACAAAATAGCTCAAGAATTCTTATCCAAACTATACAATATTTGTTCAAAATTATTAAAGTATATACTCAATCATAACAATATTCCTGCTCCAAATCATGACATTGAAAGGATCCATCCTGGGGCACAGTACACAGGCCAAACTAAGGAGAAATGTTTGCTGCACCTGGTGCAGGTTTCAAAGCTTTTAAGTCTTTTTGAGAACAGTTGGGATTCCATAGCTCCTTTAGAGTTCACCCATTATGTGCCTGCATTGTCTATGGTCTATTTCTTTTTAGCTATGACTCATTTCATTTTAGTCCTGGGGTCTGGGCTAATTTGTTTGGTTCTATAAAGAAATAATGGCACAACTCCCAATTAGGAACTCCTGAAAGTGCCAGGCTTCCTCTGCGCACAGACCAGCAGGATTTAGTTCTGCCAGGAATTCAGGTTTTCTTCTTTCCCTTTTGTTCTCCAAACATTTCTGTCTCAGTACCCCTGTAGTATTATGTGCATTGCTTGCATTTATTGCTACTTTAAACGTAAGCATTTGATTGTCAGTGGTGCATGGATTACATTCTCAATATATTCCTCTTCAATGTATGTAAATGACTCCAATTTCTGAAAATGTAGTGCTTTATATGCAAAGGTGTTGAATACAGCCATTTGGATCATCCATGCTAGTTAAGTTAAACGACATTAGCTTTCTCACTAAATGTCAAGACTACTCAGAAAATCACGAAATTGTGTGTTCTGCTTACCAGTGGAAAAGAATATGTCATCCAAGTCTGAGGCTTTAACATTTGTGGGGCCTAATGTGTTATTGTGTTCTTTTAGAGACTAATCTTGACCACATTTGCATTAATAGCCTTAACCCCAGTCACAGGTTTAATTTGTTTAAAACTATATTTAGGCCTTTGGGAGTCTCTATAATGAATTTCATTAAACAGAAAGATTATATAATGTACTCTTTTATGATTAATTAACTCTGAATAAAGATGGTAATTATAATTAAACTCATAATTTGACTCATGCGTCATTATCATAATAATTGATCAAGTCATTTTACCCCACAAGCACTGAAAAACTGCAGTGCATCTAGAATAGAAACAATCCTAAATCATCCCAAAAAATGAAGGTCTCACATATATTTCACATACTCAATAGCCTTTTTTTCCAGACCTTTCAACTAATGGCTCCTTCTCTGAATAAAACAATTTCTCCACCACCTCCCACATGTTTATTACTCCAAAGATAGCAGTACATTTATCTATAACGTTCTCACTCCCGATTCGAATGTCTTTGTAGCTTAGACATATCTTATATTTTTGCTTTTAAAATGTAGGATGTATAATTTCCCCCAGGTTTTTCACTTTGTATGTGTAGCCTATAAGTAAAATATAAAATAAATGTGTAAAATATGGATGTGCAGAGGGAGAGGGGATTAATCATCAAGTTGCACAATTTGATGTATGAGAGGTTGAAGGAAATGGAAAAAAATTGTACTTGAAAACAATGTATTCGAATTTTGTAAATAAACTAGTAGGGGGAGAAAAATATTTGACATTAATCAGGAGCTCCATAAAATGAACAGTTAGTAGAATTATCTGAGTAGCCGGTCAAGATAGTGGTCCTAGACAGCTACAGAACATTTCCATTTCAAAAATGAGAAGGGAAATGTCTTTCTTGCTATTCACAACAGCTCAGAAAATCCACACAAATACCCACCAGGAATTATAATTAACCTCAGTGAACTGCCACGTTCCAGACTTTCAAAGGCTTGATCTTTACAGTCTATCCCTGTACCTGGAAAAGTGTGCAGTGACAGCTGGGAGGAACTACTGCAGGCAAAACAAACAGCAGCAGCATTCTACCTATTTTTAGCCTTCAGGATGGAGTCAGTACAGTGCTGCTGGCTCGGCTCACACAGTGATGTACCAACGTGTCAGCATTCCCCAGCACAAGGGAGCAGGACCATTTCAGTAATGACTCAGAATCCTTCACGAAAATCCTGACTGAGCATACAATGCTTCCTGAAATTGCTACACTCAGGTAAGAGTGTAAAGGTTACAGTGGAAGACAGTGTGAATTTTGTGACAGTGAAAAATCTCCCATCCAAAACCAACTCTTTAGGGATAGAAACAAATTTAAAGCCTACAAAAACACTGGTTTATTTTTATTTCTTTCCTCAACCTCCTATGTGAAAGATCTAACAAGTTGTTATACACATATGTGTATATGCATTATTTTAAAAAATCTATATGCATGCATATAAATATAAATGCATGCATATAAATTGAAATACATTAAAAATAAAATTAAATATTGCATATACATATACGTGTAAAACAATTTGTTAGGTTTTTCACAAATAGAAGGTTGAGGAAAGGATATTCTTTTAATTAAATTTTCATGAATTTATTTGGATTTAAGAGAAAGCAGAGCAAATTGGTTCAACCATTCACATATATTTTGTTACATGACATTAATTATAATACCTGTAATTTAACCACACTTTTCCTATATCCTCCTGATTTTCTTTGTCATTAGTCTTTCTGTCTTTTCTACCCCTTCCTTTATTTTGAGCAATATCACTGAGAAAATGCTGCCCTTCTGATCTTGTTCCTTTAATTGTTTCAGGAAGTAGGTGAAGACTCCCGTGGTATTCCATTCACTTTGTAGGCCTGTCTGTAATTTGGCTGAAAGTTGAATCATAGAGATGTATTTTGTTCTAGGCTCAAAGGGTGATGAAGAACCACAGCCTTGGCTATTCCATAAATTTCTATCCAATTAGTAGGTCTAGTCCTTTTACGGTTTTAGCTTTTGCTTCACTCTTATTTTTCTTTCTTCTTTTTTTCCTACTCTGTCTAGAACCTTTTACTGGGATACTTTATAGAGTAGTAAACAGTGGTTAGTCCTGAACCACCAAGTTCATCTGGCCTCAGGTCATGAAGGTTGAGATTTGGGGGGTCCTTTGGAGAGTTGCTGTTGTTAGGTGCATTGAGTCAAGCAAGACCCATAAAGATCCTATGAACAAGTCTGAACCCTGTTCTATTCTGTGCCACCCTTACACTTCTTTATACACTAGAGACCCCACTGTGCCAGGCACCATGTCAGAACACCTGGTCAAGAGTTGTCCTTTCCTTCACTGACCCTCTACCTTTCGAGCATTATGTCCCTCTCCAAAAAATAGCCTCTCTTAGCAACATGCCCAATGTAAGGCAAAGTCTCATCTTCCTTGCCTCCAAAGAGAGTCCAGCCATTACCTCTCCAAGACATATTTATTTGTTCTTTTGGCTGTCCACAGGATGTTTAGTCCTCTTCTCTAACACCACGGCTTAAAATCATCAATTTTCCTGTCTTCCATATTCATTGTCCAACTTTCAGATGCATAGCAAGTAATTGGAAAGACCATGGCCTGAATCAGATTCTCTTTAGTCCTCAAATTGGCATCATTACTCCTCAATAATTTAGAGAGGTCCCAAACCACAGACTGTCCCTATGAAATATGTCTTCTGATTTCCTAGCTGCTGGTTATTGTTGTTGTTGTTGTTAAGTTCCATCGAGACATAGATGACTCATAGCAACCCTACGAACGAAAGAGCTCTGAACACTCATCTTTTCTCCAAGTTCATATAGTTTACAAAGGCAAGCTATTTCAGAAATGGATATTCCTCCTGCATCCAAGTCTGTTATAATTAGGGAGCTCCACCAAACACTGTCCACTGCTAGCTGTTGTTGTTGTTGTTACGTGCCGTCGAGTTGCTTGCGACTCATAGTGACCCTATGTCCAACAGCCCTAAACTCTGTCCTGTGCCAATCTCACCGTCTCTGATACACCCATCCTTATTTACCCCAGTCACTGAATCAATGCACCTCATAGAGGGCCTTCCCCTCCTGCACTGTCCCTCCACCCTACCAAGCATAATGTCCCTCTCCAAGGACCAGTCCCTCCTTACAACATGTCCAAAGTCTGTTAGATGGAGCCTCAGAATCCTTGCCTCCAAGGAGCCACCCGGTTTGACCCTTTCCAGAATGAATCTGTTTTCCTAGCAGTCCATAGTACCCTCAATACTCTTCTCCAGCACCACAGCTCAAAGGCATCAATTCTCCATCTATCCTCCTTAGTCATTGTCCAACTCTCTGATGCATAACAAGTGATTGCAAAGACCATGACCTGTATCAGATGCATCTTAGTCTGCAGATAGACACCATTGCTCTTCAGTACTTTGGAGAGGTTCCTAACAGCAGACTTTGCCGTCTCAATACGTCTTTTAATTTCCTGGCTGCTGGTGCTGAAAGTGTTGACTGTGGAGCCAAGCAAACTAAAGCTGTGAACAATCTCAATCTCTTCACCATCCATCCTGATGTTTGCTGGTACCAAGAGTATATTAATTGTGAATCCAAGTAAAATAAATTTGTTGACTATTTCAGTCTTTTCTCCATCTAACATCATGCTGCCTATCATGATATAATTTGATATAATTTAATTTTTTAAATTTTTATTTAATTAGCACTCAGTTGTGGGCTAGAAGCCTCTTGTTTAAACTAATTAGGATACAATGGACAGAAATTTGTGATTAAAAATTGGTTGGGCCCTCAAGCCTGCATCCCTTGAGCCTGGTATAAAAACTAATTTGCTATTAGAGTTACAAACTAGTCAGTTTGCTAGTTTGGGGGAGGATATTGTTCTAATTGTTATAGGACTTGTCTGTTAGTTTGCTGCACTGAAATAACTTACGTGTTTCTGCAACACTGAAAGTTATGGGACTGGTGCATCAAATGTCACAAGGGTTATTCATGGTAGATGGGTTTTAGTAGAGTTCCCAGATTAAGACTGACTAGGAAGCAGGATTGGTGATTCACCTCTTAAATAACAGAACTCTGAAAAACCTATAAACAGTAGAGAAACACCGTTTGGATGGATAAAAACAATGGTATTTATCTTTCAGCATTCAGCACAAGCATTATCTCCTTTCATGCTCATGCATACCGAGTATTCTGCAATGCACAAGTCTAAATCTCTTTCAAGTAGGCAACCATTTTTTATTTATTTTTGCTGCCGCATTAATTACAATATCTGACATGATAGGATACAAAAAGAAATGTTTGTTGCATGAATCAAAGAATACTCTCTTTAGCTCAGACATTCATAGAGATTGAGATGGACATATAACAGTACTGAATGTAC
>NW_006399997.1:3375867-3378811 GCF_000299155.1 Elephantulus edwardii | reverse complement strand
CCATTCTTCTCAGAGTCAGCCACAGTTTGTTATGATCCACACAGTCAAATGCCTTTGCATAATCAATGAAACACAGATAGACATTCCTCTGGTATTACCTGCTTTCAGCTAAGATCCATCTAACATCAGATACAATACCCCTAGTACCACGACCCTTCTACAGACAGCCTGGACTTCTGACAGTTCTCTGCTGATGTGCTGTTCCAGTTGGTGTTGGATAATTTTCAGTAGAATCTTGCTTGCTTGTGAAGTCAACGACATTGTTCCATAGTTTCCACACTCTGTTGGGTCACCTTTCTTTGGAATGGGAACAAATGTAGATCTCTTCCACTTGAATTTTTCCTTGAAAGAAAAAAATAGGAAGGTAGGGGATAAAGGTGGATCATTTTTATTATTGTCGTTGCTGATTTTCTTTTAATAGAATTGGTGCTGTATTAGACTATTTTAAGCATTTTCTCATCATCATTGGTCAATTATATATGGGCCTGAAGTCTCTTGAACAAAATTATTGAACAGCAGAGTGGAATCTTGTTCTAAAGTTAAATAGGAAAGTCAGTGCAGAACATATGAGATGGTTCTCCTGAGATTTTTCTTTTTATATCAAGCATAAAGTACTGTAAAAAGAGCAAGGACCATGTGGATATAACCATATTTGGCCTATAACAATTCCACAAAGGTCAACAACACAAAACCAATTCCCATAAGGTCAGACATATCTTCCACACTCCTGCCCCTTTTTCTACTCATGCTAACACCAATATTACTGGTTGGGCTCAAAATAGGTCATAATAGCTCACAGACTACACAGAATTATATTGGGGAATTCAAAGGGCTATCCTTCAGGTCAGTATCAGATACAATCAGTCAGGACATCTACTGGCATGTGTTCAGGCACTTCGTCCTTGAGTCTTGTGGGTTTAGGTCAGTGTTACAAAGTTCTCAGTTCTGCCAATTATTATTCCCACACCACACTCTAGTCCTCAAAAAAAAACTTGGGCAAATGTTCTCAGGTCTGGTTCCATTAAAGGATAGTAGGTCCAAGGTCAGGTCCATCTCAGGTCAGTCAATGTTCTTTTGCTTCGACCATGGCTTCTGCTGCTACAGGTCTAACTGGTACAAGAATCTCTGGACCCAAAAGGTATAAACTGCAGGGCTTCCTTTGCTTTGCTGGTGGTGAGGTTCTCTAATTCTGTTGGTGGTTATACTCAATTTAATGGTGAGACTAGTCAATTCCCTTGAGGAGTCACAAGCCTAGTCATTCCCCTTGTGCATAGGTTAACACACCTATTCACAGGGCAAAGTCAACCAATGACTAGGGAAGACACTTTGACTGATAAACCCTTAACACCACAAGTACTGTGTATATGTTTTTCTTTCATATAACCATGAGTAGTAATTACTATTCATATCCAGATATATTAATTGACCATATTAATTTAAGAAATAAAAAAATTGCTGCAGACTGATCACCCAGACTTGTCTGCTACTATGAGAACTGTTCAACACTTGGATGCTAGTGGAAAGGGGCCCGGAGATAGAGAATGTCAAAATATTTTTATTTCCATGAAATATTTCTTCCATTCTGTTTGGTTTTTTTTTTTCTATTTAAAAGTTCTAAAGTATATCTTGGTTTAATATACTTTGTAAGAATTTTTACTTGCTTAGGTTTATAAAAAAGTTGCAAGATTATATAGAGTTCCCAGATAATCACATTCAGATTCTCCTATTTTGGTGATGACACTAATATTGTATTAGTATGGTAATATGACATTTGTCACAACTCATTAACCTATATTAATATATAATGTTTTTATATTAGTATACAATATAATTATAGTAATAATAACTAAGGACTTTAATTTGTGCCTATTTCATTAACTTTCACCTAATGTCCTTTTTCTATACAAGATTCCGTTCAGGACATGATATTATATTTACTCACCATATCCCTTTAGATGTTTCTTAGTTGTGACAGTTCTTCTGATGTTCTTGTTTTTTAATGACATTAATAGTTTTGAGAAACATTGGTCAGGTATTAATAGAATGCTCTTCAGTTGACATTTGTCTAATGTTTCTTTGTTTTTTCTCATTATTAGATTCAGGTGATGGTATTTGAAAGAGGAAAATAAATGTCATTCTCAATAAATCAAGGACACATATAATCACCAATGACTTATTGACTGCTGATGACAACCTTGATCATTTGACTAAGAATAGATTTGGAAGATTTTTCTGGTCTTAGGTTATCCTCCTCACAACCCTCAAATCCTATACTCTATGTACTATTTGGAATTAAGTGATTTCTCATAGTATTTAATTTGGTGTCATAATCCACTTCCTTGTTAGTATATTGTTGTTGTTGTTGTTGTTGATTGCTGTTGATTGTCAAGCATGACTCATAGCAACCCTATGAACAAAAGGCCTGAAGCCCCTCTAAAACTATAGACATTTATCAAAGTTCATAGAGTTTAGTTGTTTAGGAAGTAGATGCCATTCCTGCTTAACTTTATAAATTATTTGAAATTCTGCTATTCATGAGATTTTTCTGATCTTCCCTATTTGTTTATTCACTCCATCATTTATTATTGTTGTTATTTGTTGTTTGATACCATCAAATTCAATCCAACTCATAGATGACTCTCTAGAGGGTTTTCATAGGCATTAACTTGCAGGAGAGGAGATTGCTCAACTTTCTCTTCCACACCTTCTGGTGATTCCAACTGTGTGTGTTTGGGTTGGCAACATAGCTGCTTACCCACTGTTTGTTGTTATGTACAGTCACATCAGAATTGAACCATAACTGACTCTTCAGTGGGTTTTCAGAGGCAGTTAATCAAATGAGAGATTTGCCCATCTTTCTCCCAGAGGTGCCGGTATATTTGACCCTATATCTTTGGGTTGCCAGTGTGACTTCTTACCACTGTTGTTGTTGTCACTGATGGCC
>NW_006399997.1:3337262-3374982 GCF_000299155.1 Elephantulus edwardii | reverse complement strand
TATGTATTCATCTATGTCGTTCTTAAGTGCTGTCAAATCGTGAACCACTCATAGTGACCCTATGAGTTAAAGACTTGATCATTTGTATAACTTTCATCATTCCTCCAAGTTCATAGAGTTTCCTGAGGCAAGCTATTTTGGAAGTGGATGCCACTCCTGCTTCCAAGCCTGTTTTAATCTGGAGCTCCACCAAACACCGTCCACCATAGGTAACCATTATCACATTTGACACATCAGTGTCACGGTGTTTAGCATCACAGAAACCACAAGTTACCTCTGTAAAGCAAATAGACAGACCAACGCTATAGCACTTAGAAGAATGTTTGACCAAAAACAATTATAACCAAGTTTCACAGGAACCAGAAAACAAACCTTTGTAGAATTTGGCCGCTTCAGAAAACTTCCTAAACTGGATTCCAGCCCCAAACTGGTGACTGAATGCCTATTTTAATAGGAAACCAAATCCAATCAGCTCACACCCAATGGCAAGTAAGCATTCCGCACCCAAACCTCACCAGAACCAGAAGACAAACCTCTGTAGAATCCGGCTGTTCCAGACAAATTCCCAAACTGAATTCTAGCCATTCACCTATATTGAGGAAAATAAAAGTAAATATTGTGTCCAACTCTACTCCTTTACCACATGGATCATTCTATCCTCCTCCTCTTCTTTATCTATAGCTTTTCACCCACACCATAAGAAACAGCTTTAAACATTGGAGCTGATAGAAAGTTTAGTAGTTATCATCATTCAATTCCAGTGGTTTAAAAAATGTTCATTCATGCATCTGGATGGAAAATAACTATAATAACTAAGAGTTCAGTGCTTGTGTACCATTACTTTTCCCTTCTATATTATAGTTTCTACAAATATCCAAAGTTAGTAATTTCTACAGCTTTCTCTTACTCTCTTCAGCAAAACCGTATTTTCACATATTTTTAATGTAGTTAGGATTTTGTGACTGCAGCAATGGTCTCAAGTGTGTCAGAGAGGGTGAGATTAGCAAAGGATAGGACAGGATTCAGATCTGTTGTTCACAGAGTCACTATGTGTTGTTGTCTTTGATTTGAAGGCACCTAAACAACAATGTGACCTTTGTTACAGCATCCTGGATACTTGCAGATATTACACACTGGATGACTAGACAGCTTTGCACATAACACTTAGAAAAGAAATCAATAATTTGGATGAGTGTCTTCTTTCCTTTTAGGTAAAGCAACATATGTAAATATAACTTGTAAGTGGCTCATTGCCTGGCTGAATTTACATACAATAGGAGCTCCTTCTACTTCTGCTTAGTGATTTCAGGAAGTGTGACTCATGCGCATATCATTCTCTTTTGCAAGAAATGTTATTTAATTACAATAATCATCCCTCAATTGCATGCACTAAGCTTCAGGAAAGTTTGAAGTCATTAAAATTCTACCATATGCACACACGTAATTAGGAAAGTTTCTTTCAGCCTCAACTGACCACCTCTTTCACCTGTTTATTTCAATTTGCTGCACATTAAACCTGACCAAAGGAATATATAAAAATCCATCTGCAAGGTTACCTTCTCCCATGTTTCCTATCCAGCAGGTGGGAAGACAGCAATATAAAAATATGCCAAACAGAAAAGTTTCTCTCTCATTTCAACATAGTTCTTTATATGGTGGTACTGGTGCAAATCGAGTTTGGTCAGACTAAACAGTTCTCTGAAAAAAAACAAAAAACAAAACAAAACAATGAAGGATATGCTATAGGCCATGCTGACACAATGTTTGGCTCCTTAAAATACAAGAATTTTAAAAATCAAATACAGAAAAGGTTAGCCTTAGAAAGATAGATTAAATGGTTCCCAGAAACCAAAATAGGTGATTAATCATAATCATAAGTGAGCTTGGTGCGTGAACACAGAAGGTTCAAAGCATGGAGTTCATTTCCTTCCACCATCTTCCATAATAATTGAGGGAAGACATTGTAAATACACAGCCTCACTTGATCATGAAAACATGTCAGAGATAGCTAGGACTAAGTTTGTTTTTTAAAAAAGACTTATTTAACCAAAAGCAGTCAATGAGGTTGTTTGGTTTGCTTTTTTAACTTGTAAAAACATATATTTAAATTAGCATCTGAGAGGCAATTGTTTAGGAACAAGATGTCTTGCTCCAAAGTGTAAAGAGATCAGTTGAAAGTTTTAGAAATATTATCTGCTATACAATATACCAAGTCAAGAAGAATGGTAAAACTGGATTGAGGAGGAAATGAACTAAAAGTGAACACTGTTTCAGCCTTCATGCTCAAACCTTTCAAATAATTGTCTAGACTTGCATGTAACTATCACAGTCAAGGGTCTTCCTATACACCTGAACTACTTCAAAATATCAAAGCTTGGATCAGGTATACCTTAGTCTTTAATATGGCAGCCCTGCTCTTTAGTACTTTGGAGAGACCTTGACAGTAACAGTAACTGTATGCAAATCAAATCTAAACAATCATTTAGAAGCTTTGAACTCGAAGGCTGGAACAGTTTTCTCTCTTTCAGCTCATCTTCTTCTCCTCAATCTGGCTTTATCAACCAACTTAAATCGCCATTGTCCAGTCAGTATCATTTATAAAACACAGCACATCTGAAAGGGAGCTGTGATGGGCTAGTGTAAAAAGCTGTGCTACAATCTCAAAAGCAAGCAGATTGAATCTATCATCCACTCTAGTGGAGAAAGATGGACAATCTCCTCCATGTGATTTGCTGCCAGCTGGAGTGTCTGCTACAGGTCAGTTCTGACTCAACGGCACACAACAACAAACATCTGAAAGTTGGAAATGATTAAAGGTGCCAGAAGAAGAATCGATGCCTTTGAGATGTGGTATTGAAGAAGAGTATTGAACATGCCTTTGACTAACAAAGAACAAATAAGTCCATCTAGAAGGAAGTCCAAGTCTATCTAGGAGGAAGTCCAACTAGAGTGTCCCTTAGAGGTAAGGTCAGCAAAACTTCAACTCACATGCTTTGGGCATGTTGTCAAAAGGGGCTAGTCTTTGGGAAAAGACATGCTCAAAAATGTGTGAGGGGTCAGGGGTCAGACAAAGAGAAGACGACCCACAACAGGATGGATTGACACAGTGACTGTAACAATGGGCTCAAGCATGTCAGAGGTGGTGAAGGTGGACAAGACAGGACAAGGTTCAGATCTGTTGTTCATAGGATCATTATGAGTCACAGTCTACTCAACAGCACCTAACAAGGACAATAGTCACGTTAGGGCCTGCTTCCTCTGAGAATATGCCCAAAGGATATGAGATGAAGTCATGTGTTACAAAGTGGAGGCTAGGATGAAAAAAGGTAGATCCTAAAGGAAATGGATTGACACAGTGATATAACTAACAATGGTCTAAAGCACAGCAGAGGTGAAAATGTAGCAGTATTTCATTCTACAGTTGAACAGGAGATCACTTTAAATTAGAGCTGACTCAGAGCCCCTATAATCAACGACTACAATGCTCACTTCTCTATTTTTATAAAAGAATATTTTATTTTATTGTAATTTTAATTAAAGTTTACAGAAAGGTTAGATTTTCATTGATTATCACACATTTTCAGCCCTCACCTCCCTTCCTCCTCTCCCAGTTAACTTTATTTTAAATAATCATAATTTATTCCCTTTTTTTGTTGCACGTTTTCTTCTTTCCCTTCCTGTCCCTCCTCCAGCACACTCAGCAATACACCCCTAGTTCCAGATTGTTTTCAGATGAATAGTGTCTAATCATATCTTCCTTTTGGACAGTTCCTCCATTCATCTGTCCTAGTACAGTGTTCATTATCTATGCATTCTTCGCATGCTCTCCCCTTCATTGGTATTTACAATGTGTATACCATGTTTCCATCAACATAGTAAAATACAGAATACAGAAATACAGATATGCAAGCAGGATTTACAAGAGACCATGACACTAGGGATACCAATAGCCAAAGTTACGTGGATCTTGGCCAAAAGCAGAGAGTACCAGAGAAAAGTCTATCTGTGTTTAATTAACTATGCAAAGGCAGTTGTGTGGATCACAACAAATTGTGGCTAATCTTGAGAAGAATGGGACTCCCAGAACCCTAAATTTTGTTCATGTGAAACCTACACTTGAACCAGAATACAGAAGTCAGAACAGAGCAAAGAAACAATGTATGGTTTAGGATCAGGAAAGGTGTGCCTCAAACATTCATCTTATCTCCATGCCTTTCAATCTATATGTAGAATAGATCATTCAGGAAGATGGACTTTATGAGAGGAATGTGGCTTCAATATTGGAAGAAGACTTATCTACAGTCTGCATTGTGCAGATGACACAACCTTGCTTGCTGAAACTGAAAAGGACATGAAGCATTTGCTCCAGAAAATCAATGTGGATTGAAGCTCAACATCAAGAAAACAAAGATTCTTCTATCATGGCAGCACCATGATATAAGGAGAAGGATTGAGATTGTTAACAATTTTGCTTAGTTTCATAATCAATACTCTTGACACTAGCAGTAAGTAAATTAAAAGATGAATTGTATTGGGAAAGTCGCTATCAGAGCCCTCTCTGGAGTACTGAACAACAACAATGTCAGTCTAGAGACTAAGGTGTGCCTAATATAGGTCATGGCCTTCACAATTACTTGCTATTCTTCAGAGAGCTGGACAATAACTAAGGATGATAGAAGAAGGATCAATGCCTTTAAATTGTAGTGCTGAAGAAGAGTGTTGAAAACACTATGGCCTTCCAGGAGAACAAACAGGACTGTCTTGGAAAAGGTGAAACTAAGCTGCTCCTTGAAGGCAAGGATTTTGAAGATCCATCTAACGTACTTCAGGCAGATGGGCAGAAGGGACTAGTCTTTGGAGAGGGATATCATTCTTAGAAGGGTGGACAGCACAGGAAAGGAAGACCCAGGACGAGATGGAATGACTCAGTGACTGGAGAAACGAGATTAGGTCTGTTGGAGATGATGAGATTGGCTTAGGAAAGAGCAGGATTCAGAGATAATATACACAGGGTTCCTGTGAGTCACAGGTGACTCAATGACACATAACAATATCACTGTAAAGCATTCTCTATGCTTCACCCATTCAATCTGTCCTCCAACTTTGATATGCCATGTTGTTTATGTTGACCCTCTGGTGGGTTTTCAGAGGCAGTTAATCATTTGGGAGGAGATTGCCCATCCTTCTCCCCCAGAGCAGCTGGTGGCCCCAAACCACGTTCCTTAGGGATTGCAGCACAGATTCTTGCTACTAGGCCACCAGAGCAACCATTAATCTACCAATTCCAAAATTTAGCTTTTTATTCATTACAATATAAACTGAATCGTACACTATGTAGCCTGTTCAGATTGGCTTCTTTCACCCACATGTATTGAAAATTCATCCAGGCTTTCTCAGGACTTGATAGCTCTTTTTAATAAATAAATAAGCATAAATAACCATAAATAAATAAAATTTTATAGATATTACTTATAAAAATAAATAAATACATACATACATACATACATACATAATGCCCTATCATATTATGGTTATCACAAGAGTCCACAATTAAGGTTGCATATTGGAATGTACTTGGGGCGGTGGGAGGGGTGCGGGGGGATTGTGTATGAGGGAGGGAGTCTTTCTTTTACTTTTGAAAGAGAAGAGCGAACTGGGGGGGGGGGGGGGGGAGGGCTGGGCAGGTAGAGAAGTGCAGCAATGAATGAATGGAAATCCAAATTCTCTGTAAATGCTCATTAAAATTATTTCAAAAAATAATAAATAAATAAATGTCTGAATAGTATTCCTTAGAATGAATGTACTATCATTTATTTATTCAGTTATCTATCTCAGTCACTTCCAGTTTGGGGAAATTATGAATAAAACTTCTGTAAACATTCACATACATAATTTCATGTGAGTATAATTGTTTAAATCAATTGAGCAAATAACTAGGAGCATGATTCTTGGATTACATGTTAGTTAACTTTTAGAGGAAACTGCCAAATGGTATTTCAAAGCAGCTATGCCTAATGTAATCCCCTCTCCCCAGCAATGAATAAGAGTTGTGCATCCATATTTAAAAATCTCCCATGTGGAGTATCTTAAGCATTGAGATACTAACTGAAAGGTTAGCAGTTTCAATCAACCAATGCTGCTTTAGGAGAAAGATTAGGAAATTTTCTTCCATAAAGATTTACAGCCCCCAAAACCTTATGAAGCAGTTATACTCTGTTCTATAGAGTTTCTTATTATGAGTTGGAACCAAATCTAATTCAGTGAATTTCTTTGAATTCTACATACTTAGTATCAAGTTTTCCATTTGTGGGATAGGAGAACGTGTTTCTGTTATTCCTTTTGCTCATTCTAATAAGGTGTTGTAAAATCTTTTGATTTTCATTTTAATTTCCCTAATTTAATTTAGTTGGATCCATGGTAGCAGCAGTCAAGAAATTAAAAAAAAAATGCATGACATTAAGTAACTCTGCTATCAAGGACCTCATTCAAGTGTTAAATAACAAGATTGGTAGTTTAAAGACTAAGGTAAGATTTACCGAAGCAATATTATTTTTAATCATTTTGTATACATGTGAAAGTTGGACAATAAACAAAGAAATGTGAAAATTTGATTCCTTGTTGGTGAAGAATATTGAACATATCAAGAACTATAAAATGAACAAATATAAATAAATATAAATATTTAAGGGTGCTCATTAAAAGCAAGGACGAAAAAACTTTCTTTCACATACTATGGGCATGCTATTAAGAAGAAACCTGATGAAAAATATCATGTTGGGAAAAGTAGAGAGTCAGCAAAAGAGAGAAAGACATTTAACAAGAAGGTTTCACATAGTAAAAATGGTGGCATTGAGCACAGAAAAAGAATGGTTCAGGAAAGGAAAACATTTCATTCTGTTGCTTACAGAAGCTCAATAGTAATAATGCATTTAATGACAGCTAACAAAAACAATAATGACAAATGTCTAACATTTTTACAGGCTTAGTCATCATTTGTATATACTCTATTGTGAATTTTCTTTTCAGATCGTGTCTTTTTATTGGGGTTGTTCTTTTACTTTGTAAAGAGTAATTTGTATATTTTGCATAAAATTTATTTATCAACTATGACTTCTGCTACCATTTTCTCTTAGTTGATGACTATCATTCTCTTTACACCGCATTTTATAGGAAAAAAGTATTTAATTAATGTCTAATTTATGAAATTATTTCTTCATTGACCAGGTTTCCTGTGTGATATCTAAACATCTTCACTACTAAACACTGCACGGATTCTTTGCTGATGCACCCTAGTGATAAGAGGCTGTGCTGCAATCCAAAAGGCACATTGATTGAATCCATCAGCTTCTTCATGGGAGAAAGATGGTAATTTTCTTCCATGCAATATATTACCTCTGAAAACCAGGTAAAGGGTTAGGTATAGGTTGGTTTCAACTCAACAGCACACAACAACATTACCACAGGTTGTACAGATTCCTATATTTTCTTCCAGAAAATATTTTCATTTAAATTTTGCATTTAACTATTATACTTAAGATTCAATTTTAGTTAACTTATACTCAACAGCACACAACAACATTACCACAGGTTGTACAGATTCCTATATTTTCTTCCAGAAAATATTTTCATTTTAAATTTTGCATTTAACTATGATACTTAAGATTCAATTTTAGTTAACTTATACATAGATGTGATGTTTGTAACTCAGTTTATTTTCCCCATATGTTCATCTAATTTTATGATCTTTATGAGAATCTCAGAATACTTAATTGTGCTTATGTGAAACTTATACCTGGACCAAGAAGCAGTTGTCAGAACAACATATGTCTTACCATCCTAGTGCATACAGAAAGAATCTGTATAGTGTTTAATTTTCAGAGCAAGAAAGTAATGCATGTTTCAAAAATCAGGAAAGAAGTGCATTGGGGATGCATACTGTCTCTGTACCTTTTCAATGTATATGCAGAACAGATCATTCAGGAGGTTGGAATTTATAAGTGGGATTGTGGCATCAGGATTGGAAGAAGATTCATCAATAACCTGTGTAATACAGATGACATAACCTTGCTTGCACAAGGTTAAGGAAGTGTTTAGTGCAAAAGATCAAAGACTGCAGCCTTCAATAGGGCTTGAAACTCAACATCAAGAAGACAATGATTCTTGGGCTGTTGGCATGTCCCACCGGTGGCTGCTCCTCGCTGGACCCTGTGTAGGAGTAAGGGGCTTCCCTGGGAACTGGGGGCTGCGTAGCAGCATGGAGCCAGGCCTGGGTACAGGTCCAAGCCAGCTGCATGTATGTGTGGGAACCTAGCAGCTCAGAAAATAATGTAAGAGTCGACCTCATTAACCATGATGGTGAAACATTAACGACCAAAGGAAAAATTTGTGACTCTTTTCTAGATGTTGAGGTTGAAAAGAATCTAGATATTGATGGTTTTGGTGCAAGCGAGAGAATCTTGGCCTACTCCAACTGTGACTTCATTGTTGAAGATCACATATATGAGAAGTTAGATGCCATCACTGACAAAGAGAATGACATGCTTGATCTAGCATATGGACTAACAGACAGGTCACAATTGGGTTGCCAAATCTGTCTGACAAAGTCCATGGACGATATGACTCTTCTCGTCCCTGAGGCAGTGGCTGATGTCAGACAAATCCCTTGATATGAGAGAGAAATCCTAAAATAGAACTAGTAGGAATATTTTTATAAAACCTTATCTATTTTTATCATTATTATTTATTAATGTGATTCGGTGACTGGGGTAATCAGGATGGGTGTGTCAGAGGCAGTGCGGTTGGCTCAGGGTAGAGCAGGGTTTAGGGCTGTTGTGCATAGGGTCGCTATGAGTCGTAAACGACTCGACGGCACATAACAACAACAACAACAAATGAGAACATGGATGAATGAATTTATTATTATAACCAGCCTTTCTATCTTCATTTACCTTTATAGTTCAGAAAGTATATAATCTTTATTTTGGTTAAATGACAGAGAGATTGAGATTATTAATGAAAAGCCACCTGGAAGCTGTGCAACAGTCCATGGTGATGCATCTCTTGGGAGACATTCCAATCAGCCTAGTGTAAGATAGCTACAGCCAATTAGAAGAGAGCAATACCACTGGCCACACAACCCACCTGAGGGTCCCGAGTAGCTCCATACATGGGAAAGGGCAGGGGACATCCAATCAGCATCCTCCACAGAGAGCTGACCACCGAATAGATCGGCCTACTTCCACCTCCCATCCCACACCTCACCCTGCGTATATAAAATCTTTGTTGTAGCTTCCTCATGACTTGCCATCCCCACTGCCTTCCTCCAGCCTGGGGCTGCAGAACTTCACTACAGAGCTGATAATAAACTCCTTTGTTTCACTTCATCTGGTTCTCCATGGCTTTTTACCTCACAATTAATAGCTTCAGTTTGCTTGGATCCATAATCAACACTCTTGGCACCAGCAGTTGGGAAATGAAACGAGTTGCATTAGGAAAATCTGCCATCAGGGGCCTCTCTAGACTGCTATAAAGCAATGAAGTGAATTTGGAGACTAAGGTGCAACTGTTCCAGGATGTGGTCTTCATAATTATTTACTATACATCAGAGAGATGGACAATAACTAAGGATCACTGAAGAATTGAAGCCTTTGAGTTGTGGTGCTGGAGAAGAGTATTGGACACACCATGGACTACCAAAAGAACTAAGAGGTTTGGCCTGAAGAAAGTAAAACCAAATTGCTCCTTAGAGTCAAAGATTTCAAAGCTCCATCTAATACACTTCAGGCACATGGCCAGGAAGGACCAGTCCTTGGAGGACATCATGCCTGGAAGGATAGAGTGACAACACAAGAGTGGAAGACCCAGGTGAGATGGATTGACACATTAACTGGTGTAATGGGGTAGGTGGTTTCAGAGACAGTGAGATGGGCTCAGGATAGGACAGGGTTAAGTGCATAGGGTCACTATGTGTAGCAAGCAATTTGATGACACAAAGCAACAATCAACAAGTGTTATTTTAAATATGCGTGTTAGAGTGGAGAATTGAGACATTGGGATGAACTGGTAGAGGAAGTAGGAGCTAAAATCAATGTATAAATTAAATGACTAAGTGATGTTGTTCTATTGTGTCCACTGTGGGGGAATTTTACCATGCTGTCATATGACTTTCAGGGAAGCAATATAACAAATTAACATCCTTTAGTTCCAGTATTCTCATCTGCCTCTGATAAAAGAGCCTACCTACAGGACTTCTAGGGATATTTTTCACAACAAAAGAAATTATGAAAAACTAAGCTACTTTGAAGATTCAAAGGTCAGCACTAATATGATTTAACAAGCACCGATACATAATGAGTGATCTTATTTAAGCTTCTATTTTGAATTCTTCTCTACTCACTCTCCTTTCTGTCGATAAGGCTGAATTCTGCCTTCATTTCCACATGCACCATGTAAACTGAATGCCTTTCTTAACTTTGGTCTAGCCACAGAGACACTTACCCAGTAGACTTCAGCTCTATATCATCAAAACCATCTGCCAGTATATGTGGGACTCTGGGATGTGGGCATACTGTGGGCTGGTGGCATGGAACAGTGTTGTCCTCTAGATGACTTTGGCAATGGTAAACTAATCATTGAATACTGAGTTGGCCAATACTTTTGGGTTTTGTCTTCTTTTCTGAGATTCCCTCTCCCTACACTTCCTGTTGGTAAAAAAAGAGAAATTTGAGCCCCTGGTTCACCTGTGTACATCACTGATAAATTGCTGTTATTCTTAACTTAAAAATTAATTCCCTAATTCCTCCAAAGGGTCAGACTATTCCTGGGCCTTCTCACAAATAAAACGGAAAGGAAAATACATCAAATAGAAAATTTTAGATGCAAAATTAGAATAATGACTCAGTTGCCTTCTTCCTTCAGCAATCTGCAAGTTTTTAAATGCAAAATATTCCCCCATAAGCAAAAGAAATGACACTCTTCTGGGGAACATGCTGGTGAGTAGCAATACGGTCAATATTGATATTTCCATTAGCCTGAAATCCCATTAGAGACACTAGTAATTAATTGCAAACTTATTTTGAACCCAGAAAATTTAACAAGAATACTATGTGCACATTGCATTCTAATTCTGTTGATCTAGGCCTTTCTATCTCTGGAAACAACTTATGTAATGAATACCTAACCTTTGCTAGGTGAAATGAGAGACTAAATGAAGCTCACATTTAAAAGTAACTGGAAATGTGTCAAATGAGTTGTAAGTGAATAAAGCATGTCAGAATGATTATTTTCTAAAGGTGACAGACACTTTAGCTGTATTTCCAAGTATGTGAGAAGCTATTAAAATTCTAGCAAGGCCTATCAGGTTCAGAGAATGACACTGAAAATTTATTACAGGTGCCAAATTCAGTCATATTCTGAAGCGTGTTAATGTTTTCCACTGCAGACTCTTATAAAATGCATTTCAAGATGAAGAGAAATATGTTTATGAAAATCACAGAGCCTAAGGAAAATAGAAGAATGAGTTAAGTGAATGTGTACATGTGTAAATTGCTGTATTATTAAGCAAGAAAAACTTCCCTTTCTTTGCTTGTCACTTTCCTAAAGGCCATGCATAAGGGTTACATAAGAAGAATCAATGCCTTTGAGTGGTAATGTTAAAGAAAAGTTCTGAATATCCCATGTTTTGACAAAAGAACAAATTAATCTTAGGAAAAATGTAACCAGGGTGTTCCTTAGAGACAAGGATAGCAAAAGTCCATCTCACATACTCGGGTATGTTGTTAGGAGGGGCTAGTTCTTGGAAAAGACGTCATGCTTTGAAAGGTGGAGGGTCAGCGAAAGTAAGGAAGACTCTCAATGAGATAAATTGACATAGTAACTGTGGCAACGGGCTCACATAGGTCAGAGATGATAAAGAGTCACAGGACAGGACAAAGTTCAGATATAATGTTCACAGTGTTGCTGTGAGTGGTAATCAACAGCACCTAACAGCAAGAAGGGTCATGTAGGAATACTGGTGACACATTGGTTAAAGTAACCTGCTAACTCAAGTTTCAACAGTTTCAATTCTTTAATCTGTCTTCGGCAATTTCCTCCCATGTAATTAAGTGCCTCTAGAAAAACCACTGAAGGTTCAGCTATGGTCATTTCCAACTCGATGGTACACAACAGCAACCCCTCTATGAGAGAAAGGTGTGGCAATATATGTGTTGTAAGTATCGTCATTGTGTTGTTATCACACTGACAAGTCTGAACTGACTCATTGCTGACCTGCCAGAGGACATTCAGAGACATTAAATCTCATGGGAGGAGGTTTTACATCCTTCTCTTATGAAGCAACTGGTGGATTTGAAATGTGTGTCTTTGGGTTGGCAGTGTAATTCCTTACCACTAAGCCTCTAGAGCTTGGGAACTTTACAAGGAATTCTATCCTGCCCTAGAGGGTCACTGTGAATTGAAATAAAATAGACAGCAATAAGGACAATCGTTGTACAATGCACTTTAACAAACAACTATAACGTTGTTGTTGTGTGTCATCAAGACAGAAGCTCTAGTGGCTTAGTAGTTAGGAATTGTGCTGCCATCCCAAAGGCATGTGGTTCAAACCATCCAGTTACTCCATGGGAGAAAGATGCACAATCTCTTCTCGTGTAATAATTGTTTCTGAAAATTTGCTGCAGGGTCAGCTGTGAGTCTGTTCCAACTGGATGGTGAAAAACAACCAAAATAACTAAAACATTTGGCTTTTCTCTTTTTATATTACTGGCTCCATGGCTTCACCTTCTTCTAATCTGACCAGATTTTTAAATAAGCCCCTTCTTTTTTTTAATTGTACTTTTAAATTGTACTTCTTCAAATGCATAAACTGTCTCTCATAAACATACTATGGGCTGCCAAGTAAACAAATAGGTCTGTATTGGATAGGGTGAAACCAAATTTTCGCTTGGAGGCTAGGATTTTGAAGCTCTGTCTCATATGCTTAGGCCATGCAGCCAGGAGAGATCGGTCCTTGGAGAAGGACATCATTCTCAGAAGAGTGGACAGACAGTGCAGGAGAGAAAGACCCCAGATGAGATGGACTGATACAATAACTAGGGCAATGGGGGTTGGTATGTCGAAATTAGTGAGACTGGCTCGGGACAGGGCCGGTTTCAGAGACAATATACGTAGGGTCACTACAGGTGACTCAAGGGCACATAACAAAAACACTCTATATTGGTTTGAATCAACTAGCTGCTTCAAGAGAAAAGTATGGGCAATCTCTTCCCATGTCATTATTGCCTCTGAAAAACTGCTGGAGCATCAGCTATGAGTGGCTTCCAGCTCAATAGTAGGCAATAAAATCAGGAAAGGTGCGCATCAGGGTTTTGTCTTTTAAGCATATGCATTCGATCTGCATGCTGAGTAAATAATTTGAGATGCCGGACAATATGAAGAGAAGAATCATCAACAACATGTGCTGTGCAGATAACACAATATTGCTTGCTAAAAGTGAATTAGACTAGAAACACTTGTTGCAAAAGTTCAAAGACTACTATTTTTAATATGAGTTACATTTCAACATCAAGAAAATAAAAATCTTCATCAGAGCAGTAACAGCATCATGAGAGAGAGAGAGAGAGTTAAGATACATGTAGTTAAATATTTAATGTTACTTGGATTCACCATAAAAAGCCATGGTAAGAGAAGTCAACAATCACAAGAGAAGTTGCATTGAAGAAATCTACCGGATCTCTCCAAAGTACTAAAGAAAAATGATATAAAGGGCAATGACAACATTTAAAAGCTAAAGTGTGCCAAAAAAAGTCAGAGTATTTTTAGTTGAGTGTGTGTGTGTGTGTGTGTGTGTATATATATATATATATATATATTAGTATTTACAATAGATTAGATTATTTAAATATAATATTTTATATATAAACATATAACAATGATGGACAATGAATAAGGATGACGGAAGAAGATCTCATGACTGAATTGTGTTGGAGAATATACTATGAATATACTGTTAATTGTTTTTGTTGATGGCCTTCGAGTCGAGCATGACTCATAGCGACCCTATGAAGTCCCTCTACAGCTACTGACATTTATCAAAGTTCCTAGAGTTTCCAGAGGCATGGACTATCAAAAGAAAAAAATAGATCTGTTCTGAAGAAAGTGCAAGCTGAGTGCACCTTAGAGGCAAGGGTGGTTAACTTTTGTCTCACATACTTCGGGCATATTTTCAGAAGGAATGAGTTCTTCCTAACAGACATGCTGAGAAAGGTTGAGGTTGAGTAAAAGACAAGAGGACCTTCAGTGAGATGGATTGGCATGGGTTTGAGCAATCTAATGTGTGTGCTATGTACCATCAAGCCAGAAGTGACTCCTAGCTGAGAGCAAGAATGTGCACTTAGTCACAAGAACAAGTAAATCATCTAGAAGCAGTGAAGGTATTCTCAAGTAGTTAAGAAACTAAGACTGAGAAAAATGAGTGGTTTTCTTATGCGCTTGAAAGTTTTCCACTCTGAAAAGTGTAATAATTGGTTCCAGACATGTATACTCGGCCTGAAAAGCTATATGGCCTCTCAATTAAAAGCTGCCTTTACTGACTGTCCTGTTTTTATTCTATAACTTAGGCCAGAAATACACCAACACATCAATAATTTACCCAAAGTAGTTTTTCATATAATCCAAAGCTGCATCTTTAATTGAAACAAATCAGTTGAAATCCTATTGATTCCTGGGGCCTTTTTTTTTTTTTTTTGCCAATGCCTTCAATGCAGCTTCTACTTCCTCTTTCATTACTATTGGCTCCTGGTACTTGCGGAAAATTTTCAGTGTCAATCAGTTCTTTCTGGTACAGTGATTCTGTGTATTCACTCTATCTTCTTTTGATGCTTTCTGGATCATTTAATATATTGTTTATAATGTTTTTCAATATTGGGACTCAATACTTAAACTTGTTTTTTAGTACTTTCAGCTTGAGAAATGCAGAGCAAGTTCTTCCCTTTTTATTCAACAACTCCATCTCTGCACATTTCATTCTAATACTTTGCTTTGTCCTCTCAAGCTACCCTTTGAAAATCTTCTGTTCAACTCTTCAGCATGTTTTCATTTTGTTTTGGTTTCTTGATGCTCCAGTGAAATTTTTAGTCTCTTCTGACATCCATTTAGGGTTTTTTCTATCTTCTATTTTTGTAATGATCTTTTGTTTTCTTCATGGATGGTCCCCTTGATATCATTCCACAACTCATTTTGTCTTCGATCATCATTGTTCAATGCCTCAAACATATTCCTAATATGATGTTGAAATTCATATGTAATTGATTCAAGATTGTATGTTGATTCCTGTGGACTTATTTACATTCTCTTCAACCTCAATTTAGACTTGTATATGAATAACCAAAGGTCTGATCCATAGTCCGCCCCTGGCCTAGTTTTGACTGCCAATATTGAGCTTCTGTAATGATTTCTTCCACAAATGCAGTCACTCTGATTCTTATGTAGCCCATCAGATGAGATCCATGTGTAATGTGGTTGTTTGTGTCTTTTTAATAAGGTATTTGCAATGAGTAAATAATTATAAATACAAAATTTAATCCTTCTATTTCCAGCCTTGTTTCTATAACCAAGCCCATATTTTCCAACTACTATTCCTTCTTGACTGTTTCCTGCATTACAGTCACTAATTGTCATTAATTCGTCTTGATTGCATGTTGCAGCCTTGAATGTGCTCACCAGTCTATGCCAGGGAATTTGGAGGACAGTTATTTGGCTGAAGGATTGGAAGATGTCCATATTTGTTCCCATTCCCAAGAAAGTTGATCCAACTGAATGTGGAAACTCTCTAACAATATCATTAATACCAAATGCAAGCAAAATACTGCTGAATATCATTCAAAACTGCTAGAACAGTACTTAGACAGGGAACTGCCAGAATTTCAAATAGGACTTACAAGAGACCATGAAACCAGGAAGGTCATTGCTGATATCAGACGGATCCTGGCTGAAAGTAAAGAATACTAGAGAATGTCTATTTGTGATTTATTGATTATGCATTTGAAAGAGTGGATCATATCAAGTTATGAATGACATTGAGAAGAATGGAAATCCCAAAGCATTTAATTGTGCTCTTGCAGAACCTATACCTGGACCAAGAGGCTGTTTGGTGAACAGAGCAGGTGAACACTATTAGGACTGTAGAGCACTCTTCTTCCTCTCCCAGAATGGCTACTGAGAGAATTCAGTAACAGGAAACAGCAGTAGTATTTTTTTCTCTCTGTGAAATTACCCTAATCCCATTTTCTCAAGAATAGTTCTCTGAGACCCCAGCCCACTTCTCTATCTTGAAAGAAGCATCTGTAGGCATCCCCTTCCCCAATTCCCATTTAAGAAAATATTAAATCCCCCTCTAACTCTTCTTCTTGAGAGCCAGTCCAGCAGTTTATCCTCAATAAACTATCATTCTCGGCCTGCACTGGGTTCTATTCTTCCTCAGTGACCTTACAAACACTGCATGGTTCAAAATTGAGAAAGGAGTGTGTAAGCATTGTATTCTGTCTCCATACCAATTTAATCTGTATGTTGAGCAAGTTATTTGAGAAACTGGACTTTATGAAGAGGATTGTGGCATCAAAATTGTAAGGAGGCAAATCAATAACCTGCCTTATGCAGATGACACAATCTTGCTTTCTGAAAGGGAAGAGGACCTGAAGCACTTATTGCAGAAGATCAAGAAATGCTGCCTTCGATATAAATTGCATCTTCATATCAAGAAAACAAAGATTCTTAACACTGGACTAATTAACAGCTTCAAAATAGATGGAGAGAAGCTTGACACTGTCAACAGTTTTATCTTACTTGGATCCCTTGGTACCAGGAGTCAGGAAATCAGGAGACATATTGCACTGGAACAATCTGCAGTTAGAGGTATCTCCAAACTATTGATGTTATTATGATGTCAGTCTAAGGACTAAGATGTATCCGATTTAGGCCATAGTCTTTCTGATCACTTGCTATGTATCTGAGAGCTAGATAATGAATGAAGTGACAGAAGAAGAATTGATGCCTTTGAGCTATGGTATTGGAGAAGAGCATTGGATATCCTATAGATGACCAAAAGAACAGATATGTCTTAGAGAGTGCCCAGCTGGAGTGCTCTTTGGAGGCAAGAATGATGAGGCTTCACCTGACATACTTCAGTCATGTTGCTAGGAGGGGCTATTCATCGGAGAGAGACAGGATGTTGGGAAGGGTGGAGGGTCGGTGAAGGAGAGGAAGACCCTCAACCAGACAGGTTGACATGGCAACTGCCGCAGTGGGCTCTTGGGTGTCAGGAAGTGTGAGTGTGGCACAGGACAGAACAGGATTTAAATCTTTTGTTCATGGGGTCTCTGAGTTTTACTTGACTCAATGGCACCTAATGACAGCAACAACAGTTTTTCATGTTTCCACAACAGTATTGCTTCTATTGCTTTCTCCTTTTCAGCCACACTCATAAAGTTTTTAGTGTGCTACCTGCAAATGTAAGTTTCTTTAAAGAAAGAAACCTACCTAGAAATGAAGAATGTATCTGCTATTTGAGATTGATTGTGTATTTTTTTATAGATGACAAAAAGAAAGCTAAATTCCTCAACGCTGATTTTGCTTTTGTGCTCACTGTCAGGGGAAAGATATTTGGACTGAAATGACTAGAGCAAATATTGGTATCAGGGAATTGAAGCTCAAGATGAAAGTAGAGGTTGTAAAGAAGCATGGGTGGACTGTAAATAAGTTAAAATCTTTTGACCTGAGTTTTACATTTCACACTGCAAAGTGGACTTTCTCTCAATATTGACAAACACCTATTGGAAATTCAAAGTACTATGGAGCAAGTAGAAGTTTGTGGCACACAGAACAGAGTAAATGTCATGTTAATTTTTAAAAAGTTGAAACCAAACTCTAATACATTTCCAGAGAGTCAAGTGACTCCAGAGAGTCAAGAGATCATGGTGACTAAGTAAAACTACTTCGTAGAGTTTCCAAGACTGTAAATCTTTACAGAAACAGATTGCCATACATTTCTCCCATGTAGTGGTTGCTGGATTCAAACTTTTGGATTACTAGCCCAGCACTTGAACCGGTGTTAAAATGGCCTCCTCAGATAGGGTAAAAAATATTTAATGTTTACTAACTCTACTCAGAAGCCATTTGAGAGATAAAAGTAAAAATGTTAGTGATCTTTTTAAGATAAAAGCTTTTCAGAACTGTAACTAAAGCTGTGGTGGATGTTGTTGCTATTATTATGTGCCATCGACTTGGCTATGATTCATAGTGACCCTATGTACAATAGCTCTGAGCTCTGCTGTCTTGAGCCCATCTCACTGTCTCTGACATACCTACCCTCATTACCCCAGTTATTGTGTCAATCCATCTCATACGGGAGTCTTTGTCTCCTGTGCAGTCCCTCATCCCTTCTAAGAATGATATCTTTCTCCAAAGACCAGCCAAAATATGAGAAACAGCATTTCAAAATCATTGCCTCCAAGGAGCAGCTTGGTTTCACCCTTTCCTGAATAGACCTGCTAGATCTCTTAGGTGTTCATGTTTTGTTCAAAATTCTTCTCCGGCACCACAACTCAAAGGCATCAGTTCTTCACCTGTCATCCTTGGTCATCATACGCTCTGACACATAGTAAGTAATTGTGAAGACCATGGCTTGGATTAGGTTCATCTTAGTCTCTAGACTGATATCTTTACTCTTCAGGACTCTGAGAAGGTCCCTTTAGATGCCTGAAACATTGGGTAGACAAATAACCTCTTTTTATTTAGGATTTGGAACCTCTTGATAGGATTCCCAAAGTATGTGAGGTGAAATTTCAAGATCTGTGCTTCTAAGGGGAACTCTGGCTGCACTTTTTACAGGACAGATTTCTTCTTTGGAATTACGCAGTACATTCAGCACTCTTCACAAGACACAACACTACAGTTTAAAGACATCAATTCTTTTTATATACTCCTATTCTTTGTCCATTGTTAGCCACAATCTGTGATGATTCACACAAACATCTTGACATAGTCTTTGAAACATAAATAAACATTCTTTTGGTATTTTCTGCTTTCAGCTAAGATCCATGTGAAATCAGAAGGAATATCCCTGGTACTAAGGCCTCTTCTAAATCCAACAATCCACCTTGAATATCAGCTGGCCATTCTCTGTTTATGTACTGTTCTAGCCACAGTGGGATAATCTTCAGCAAGCTTTTATTTGCATGTAATATTAATCATATTATTTGATAATTTCCACACTCTGTTGGACTATCTTTTTTTGGTAATGAGAACAATTATAGATCTCTTCCAGTCAGTCAGTTGGTGAGGTAGCTATCTTCCAAATTCCAGCACTGAGTCATGACCACTTTCAGTATTGCATCTATGTATTGGAAAATGTCTATTAGTATTTTATCAATTCCTATATTTTATTTTTTTTGCTAATGCCTTCAGTGGAGCTTGAACTTCTTTCATTTCTATTGATTATTATTCATGTGCTACTTACCTAAAAGGGTATCATGTCAGCCTATTATTATTTGCTACAGTGACTCTGTCTATTGCCTCCATCTGTTTTTGATGCTTTCTGGATAATTCAATATTTTGCCCATATAATCTGTTATTATTACAACTCAAGGCTTGAATTCATTTTTAAGTTCTTTCATCTTGAGGAAAACTGAGTAAGTTCTTTTCATTTTGTTTTCTAGTTCAAGCTCTTTGCGCATTTCATTATAATACTTAACTTTGCCCTCTCAAGCTATTCTTTGAGATCTTCTGTTCATCTCTTTTATTTCCAAAAGAACAAACAAATCTGTCTTATAAAATGGGCTGACAGAATACTCATTAGAAGCAAAGATTGTAAGACTTCATCTCGCATTTTGGGGCATGTTTTAATACATTATATTTTACTATTGACATGGAGATATATGGAGAAAAGATTGGACTTGTGAGGAAAATTATTTTATCTGATGTAATGACTGGATCTATAATCAATGCTTTTGGTACCAGGAGTAAAGAAATAGAAGACATGTTACATTAGGAAACTCTATCATCTAGGATTTCTTCAAAATTCTAAGGAGCAATAATGTTACTTTAAAGTTTAAGGTACACATGATTCAAACTACGGTCTTCTCAATTACTTGCTATGCATATGAATGCTTGACAATGAATAAGGATGACAGAAGGGAGGAAAAAAAAGATGCCTTTGAATTGTCACATGACAGAAGACTATTGAATATCCCATAGTCTGCCAAAAGAACAAATAAATATGACTTAGAAAAGGTGCAGCTGGGAGCTCCTTAGAGGCCAGAGTTGTGAAGTTTTGTCCTCAAAATGTGGGCATGTTGTAAGGAGAGACCAGTCTTGAAAAAGGACATTATGCTTAGCAAGGTGGAGTGTGAGTGAAAAAAGAGGAAGACCATCAGGAAAGAGATTGACACATGAATGTAAAAATGGCCTCCATTATATCAGAGATGGTAAGGAGGGCAAGGTTCAGTCCTGTTGTTCAGAAGGTCTCTATGAGTTGTTCTCGACTTGAAAGCACCTAACAACAATATTCACTGTCCAACTTTCTTACGCTTATTTAGAAAATGTCATGGCTTGGGTCAGATACACCTTAATCTTTAAGGTAACATTGCTATTTAGTGCTTGATTGCAGGCCTTTGCAGCTGATTTACTCATTGTATTTTGTTGTTTGACTTATTGACTGTAGTTACCATGGGTGTTTTTGGGAGATGTAAGTAAAATGAAATCTTTGATAACTTCAATCTTTTATCCTTCATCCACTTCCTAAATAACATGCCTTCAGAAACTCTACGAAGTTTGATAAATGTCCATAGTGTAGAGGGGTTTCAGGCTTTTTGTTCATAGGGTGGCTATGAGTTTTGCTCAACTTGAAGGAAATCAACAGTAACAACATCATGGTGTTGTTTATTGGTCCAGTAATAGATTTTTTTTTGCTTTTCTTCATGTTAAAATATAAATTATATTGAAAATTATATGCTATGAGTAGGCTGCCACAAAAGGCTTTTATGCAGTAGATATTTATTTGGGAGTTGACACAGGGTTCAACGGAGTCTAACAAGGGGTCTATCAGTAGGAACTGAATCAAGGGCATCCAACAGCAGCTATACCTCGCAGTGACACTATGAACAACAGATCTAAATCTTGGTCTATCTTGGGCCATCCTCACAACAATCTCTGTCACCCTCAAGCATATTGTAGCAGTAGTCAATGCATCAATCCGTCTTGCTGAAGGTCTCACTCTATCATTGACCTACCTATTCTAGCAAGATGTCTGTTTCTGTGGACTGGCTCTTCCTAAAAATAGGACAAAAGTGAGATAAAGTTTCACCATTCTTGTCTCTGAGGAGCAGTCTGACTGCACCTCCTTTAAAACAAATGGGCTCGTTCTTTTGGTAGTCTATGACAGAAGAAAAAAATACTTTAATCTTCTTTGCAATGAGAATGGTATAGGATAGGGCTAGGTTCAGGGTCATTGTTCATAGGTTGCTTAGAGTCAATAGTATCTAAAAATAACAACTTTGTTAACAACATACATCCTCTCAAAATATGTATTTGATAGCATAGAGTTTTACATGTATTCTTAGGTGAATTGCAAATCCCTTTAATTTAATAACATGACTTAATTCTCTCTCTCTCTCTTCTTGCTCTCAAGCTAGAATCAACTCATAATGCCCCTTATTGGGCTACCTAGACTGTAAATCTCTCTGGAGAACATTGCTCATCTTTCTTCTGTGGAGTCCTTAGTGAATTTGAACTACCAGAGAGGTGCAGCCTTTGAGTTAACAATAAAACTTATAGATACCCCCAGAACTCCCTATGCCTTAGCTAATTCATTAAAAACAATCTCTGATTAAAGTAATTGTCTTTATCAAAGTTTTTAACTCATAGGACTTTGTGTTTGCCAATAATATATACATTTATTTAAACAATAAAATACCGAGTTAAATGTTAGTATAAGTATTTTACTATATTTTAACTAGTGCTTACTTATTTTATAATTTATTATAATAAGAATAAAAAATTGGACAAAAATAGACAAAATCCCAACATCTAAAAGCCTTATTGCCTAAACATACACATGAAGAAAATTCAAATCACTGGCAGCAAGAAAGATGCAAACCAAAACTAAAATTAGATACCATCTCACTCCAGCAGCAGCAAAGTTTAACAGGACAGCAAGTAATAAACATTGGGGAGGATGTGGAGAGATAGGAACTCTTATATACTGTTGGTGGGATTGTGTAATGGTACAGCCACTCTGGAAGGAAGTTTGGCATTGCCTCAGAAAGGTGAACATAGAAATCCCATATGATGGAGCTTTTTCACTGCTTGTAATATGCCCTGAGAGAATGAGAACTAAAGCACAAATGGAGACTTGTACACAAATTTTCATAGCAGTGTTATTCATCATTGCAAGAACAAGAAAACAGCCCAAATGCCCAACCACAATCAAATGAATTGAGAAATTATGTTATATTTACATAATGGAATACTACGCAGCATGCAGGAGCATTGATTTTGTAAATCACTTCCTAATTTGGGAGGGTCTAAAGAGCATTATGTAAGTGAACTCAGTACCATAAGGACAAATACTTTATAAAAACATTATTGTAAAAACAGATAACTAGTAAAATGTGTATGAGGATCTAAGTGGGAGCACAAGGGTGAGAATGGGTGTGTAGGGTGTAACCATAGGGTTGCGCAATTTGATGGTGGAGGGAGAGGTGGATTAAAGAAATGGGAAAGATCTGGTGTGAAAATGTATATGAATTTTGTAAGTAAACTAATATAAAATAATTTTTTTTAAAAAAAGTACTATGGCCTGCTGTTGCTGTTATGTACCATCAATTTGGAACTGACCCATACCTGACCCTCAGGTGGGTTTTCAGAGGCAGTTAATCGCTCCAGAGGAGATTGTCCATCTTTCTCCTGAAGGACCCCCGAACCGCTGGTCCTGTTCTGTCCCGAGTGGACAGTGAAGACCCAAGACTCCAAGACACCGGCTTGATGCAACAGCAAGAGATAAGAGGTTTATTGCTGAGCTCCGGGCCGACTCTTATCTCTGGCAAGAGATAGAGGAGCCGACCGCGAGCAGACAAAGTTGGGTTTTTTTATACACTTTAGGGGGATACAACTGAGTATCAGCTTCTCATTGGGTGATGAAAGCACAGTTTGAATTCATTGGTTCAGTGTTCGCTCAGGGTTTACACAGCATTTTTGCACGTAGCACTTGCGGCAGTCACGGAGCACATGTAGCAGTTAGATAGATCTTTAACTATATGGTGGTGTCACAAATTCTTAAGTATACAATGAGTTCAAACTCTAGGGCAGTGGAAAAGCACAAGATACATTGGTTATCAGTCGGGAAACAAAGGCACATGGGTTATCAGTTGAGAAACAATCTTTGCTTGTTTGCTCTGCCCTTCTGCTAGCTATTCTTGAAATACTGTTGCCCTGGATACCTGGGTGTGGGGCTTTAAAAATTCCTGAGTTTAACTTAGCTGAGAACTATAGAAACTTGAGTTTAATTCAGCTGAGAACTATAGGGACTATTTTAATTTCAATCTTTTCACTCCCACAGAGCAGTTTGGTGGCCTCAAACTGTGTGCCTTCGGGATTGAAGTCACTAGGCTACCAGAGCTCCCTATTGAAGCATTTAAATAATGAACAAAATAATTTTCCATTGAAATAAGTGGTATCAAAAACTTAAGGAAAGTGATGCAATATGGAGTAAAGTTTATAAAGGGTTAGTTTAAGAAATCTATGAAAATTTGTTTAATGAGGCAGTATTTGATCTTCAGCTTAAAGCTTGCAAGTAAGTAAAATAAACAATGGTATGAATGACAGAAATGGGGCAGGGGCCGGGACGGGGAAGAGTATTACACACAAAAGAATTACAAAGATCTGTATTGGGAACAAGGAGGATATAGAAAGTAGGAAAATTGGTAAGGTATAAAGTTAAGTAGATAAAGAAAGGCTAGATCACACAGGGGCCCTGAGACAAAGTAAGAACTTTGGATTTCATCCTAAGTGAGATGAAAATGATATTTGAAGATTTTATAAAGTTACATAATCTTAAATACACTAATTGCAATGTAACAGAAAGACTACCTGGTGCCACAACAGTTCAACAAGTATTCAACTAACGCAAATTCTGTAGTTTGAATGCATGATTTGCTCTTCGAAAGAAGAGAGGTGGCAATTAGCTCCCATAAAGATTATAGCACAAAAAAACTCTACAAGGCAACTCTACTCTATTCTGCAGTGTCTCTTTGAGTTGCAAAAGATACAATGGCACAAAATGACAGTGTGGTAAACAGATAATAATACTGGTGAGAATAGCAGTACTACAAGGAAGCAGTAAGATCAAAATACAGTCCAAGTGATGGCATCTGAGATTAAGGTGGTGGTTCTGGAAATTAATGTTTTATTTTGTGGAGTAAAACCATACATGGATGTCTAATTATATATCCTGTATAGTGGTTATAGTAGGGCAACCAAGATTGTAAATGATTCAACAACTTATCAAGGGAAGAACATGAGAAAATAAGTGTATTTGGTCCAGACAAAAGAAGAGACATATAAAGATTTTTCATCAAGATTGTATGGACTTCTACTTGAAAGAATGGACCCCTTCTGAAAGCTGGGAATTCTATGACACTTTGTTGAGAAAAAGCTCAACAAAGTTTCCCCACCAACCCACTAAACCCCACTCTCACACCTTTGGGGAAAAAAAATCAAACAATGGAAAGATAGTTAATGCTAAATAACTATGTTGCTATGTTGCTTCTTTGCAATGAGGTGATTTGCCCTTGTTTTACATACACACAAGTTTATAACTGTAATAGCCTCAGGTGATTTCCCTCCTTTTCTAGTGTTAGTTCTAGCTGGTACTGAATGAATTCCAACTTACAAAGACCCTATGTATAACAGAATAAAACACTGTCCAGTCTTGCTTCATCCTCACAGCTGCTACTATGTGTAACTCATTCTTGGAAACACAGTTAAGACCATGCAGTTGAAGATCTCCTTTGTGTTAACCCTTTACTTAAGTATCCATATGTCCTTCTCCAAGGACTGTGGTGGATGTTGTTAGGTGTGATTAAGTAGAGCATGACTCATAGCAAATATATGAACAACAGATCTGAAACTTGTCCTATGCTGTGCCGTCTTCCCCATTCCCAACACAGTTGATCCCATTGTTGCAGTCACTTTATCAATCTTTTTTGAGAGTTTTCCTCTCTTTCACGGATTCTCCACCTTTCCAAGCATAATATCTCTTTCCAAGAAATAGCCTTTCTTAACAATACATCCAAATACAAGAGATGAGACTTTGTAATCCTTCCCTCTAATGAGCTTTCTGGTTGCACTTTCTCTTCTAAAGATACGTTTGTTTTTGACAGTCCATCGGATATTCTATATTTTCTCCAATGTAACAACCAGAAAGGCATTGATTCTTCTTCTGTCATGCTTCTCTATTGTTCAGTTCTAAGATATATAGCAGGTGACTGGAAAGATCACAGCTTGAATGAAGTACACCTTAGTCTTTAAATTGACATCCTGGCCCTTCAGGGCTTTGGAGAGGTCCTTGAGAGCAGACATTCCCAAAACAATGTGTTTTGATCTCCTGACTGCTGGTAACAAATATGTTAATTGTGAATCCAAGTAAGATGAAATCATTAACGATTTTAATATTTTCTCTAACATAAGGTTACCTATGAGCCCAGAGGAGAGTATTTTTGCTTTCTTAATCTTGAAATACAACTCACACTGGAGTTGAGATGTAATTCATATCTCCAAGAAATAGAACCTCTTAATAGTATATCAAATATGTGACATGATGTCTCATCATCTTAATTTCCAAGGATAATTCTGACTGTACTTCTTCCAAGGAGAATTTATTTGCTTTTCTGGAGATATAGGCATATTAAATATTCTTCATAAAAAAAGATAAATTTAAGGTATCAATTTGAAAGCACCAGAAAAAAACTATGGCTTGGGTTAGGCATGCCTAAATCTTTAATAGTGACATCTTTGATCTTCAACACATTATAAAAGTCCTTTGCAGCAGATTTTCCCAATTAACATCAGTTGATTTCTTTACTTCTGCTTCCATGGGCATTGATTATGCATCCAAGTAAAATAAAATCCTTGACAACACAATCTTTTCTCTGTTTAACATTATATTGCTTATTAGTTCAGTTGTGAGGATTATTTCCAACACACTTAATCCCATTGTTATAGTTACTGTGTCAATCAATCCATTTAGCTGAGTATCTTACCCTCTTACATTGACTATCCACTTTTCCAAGCATGTTATCCTTTTCCAAGGACTCATCCCTCTATAACATGTTCAAAAAGTGTGAGATAAAACATCACCATCATTTCCTCCAAGAAATAAATTGTTTTCACTTTTTCAGGACCGATCTATTTGTTCTCTTGGCAGTCTATGATATACTCAATTATTATTCTCTAACACCGAACTCTAAGGTATTGATTCTTCTTCTGTCAACCTTAGTCATTATCTAACTTATAGATGTATAGTAATATTTGGAAAGACTATGGCTTGGGTCAGTGTACCTTAGCTTTTGTACTGACATCATTGCTCTTTAATACTCTGGAGAGTTCTCTGACAGAAATTTTCCCAATGCAACTCCTCTGTTGATTTCTTGACTAAGAGTATTGGTTATAAATCCAAGCAAGATTAAATCGTTGACCACTTCAATCCTTTGTCCATCTATTATAATATTGTCTATGGGCCTCAGCAGTAAGGATTTTTGTTTTCTTGATGTTGAGATTAAATCCGTTCTGAAGGCTTTTGCGGCAAGGATTTGAAACCACATCACTTAATAATGATTTTCCATAACAACTTAAAATATTAACTTCTTGCACCAATTTGGTTTTTTTCTTTTTTCCAGGGATTTATTTTACATTTTTATTTTATATGAGTTTCTTGCACAAATTTTTATGACACCTTTTCTTTTCTAGTCTTCTTATCAAAGAGTCAGAATGAACTCATAGCAGATCCTCCAGCATGTTTAAAAGATGGTAAATTGCAAATGAGAAGACTGCTGGTTTTCTCGTGCAATGCAATTGTTGTATTCAAACCACCAGCCTTTGGGTAGACAGTGGAGGAAAAATATAGCAGTTGTCCCCATGTGTAGTTACTCTTGAGAAACCTGATGGTTTCAAGGGCAGCCAGGACAAAGACCAGATCAAACAATAAATCATAAGGCCTGATCAGAAAGTTCCAACCTGAGTTAATTAACAGCCCCCAATTCCAAGAGGTACCGTTTTCCCTAGTCCTCCCCAAAACCCCTACAAAAAGATATTACCCCTAATTGTGGGCGATCCATTAACTATCTCCTCTCCTGATCACTTGGCGTCCCTCTCAAAGCAATGAAGGCCTGTTCATTTCTTGGGATCAGTTTCTTTCTTTCTCTCTTTTCACCTTCGACTCCTTTTCTAACAGACAGTACAATTCCTTAACCACTAGGCCTGCAGAGTTGTGAGTCTTCTTTTTTTTATTTTATTAATTTTAATAAACATTTACAGAGATTTTGGATTTTCATTCATTCATTGTTGCACCTTTTTCTTTACGCCCTTCCCCCCAGTTTGCTCCTCTCTTTGAAAAGCAAAAGATAAACTTCTTCGTTAGTATACACTCCCCCCTCCCCTGCACCCTCCTCCGTCCCAAATGCACTCCACTATGTAACCTTAATTCTAGATTCCTGTAATAATCAAAATATGCTATCATATATCACTTTTAAACTGTTCTCTCACTCATCTGTTTCAATGCAGTATACATAATCTATCCAGTTTTTCTCAGTCTTACCCCAACCCTGATGTCAGTCACTTTCTACAACAGTGGCACCATGCAGTATTCGTCCTTTTGTGACTGAGATATTTTACTCAGCTTAACATCCTCCAGGGTCACCCAATTTGAATAATATTGCATGAGTTCCTTGTTTTTCAATGCAGCGTAGTATTCCATTGTGTGAATATACCACAGCTTCTCTAGCCATTGGTTTGTTGATGGACACTTAGGTTGTTTCCAACTCCTAGTTATTGTGAACAAAGCAGTGATGAGCATGGGTGTGCATGTATCTGCTTGGATAGCAGTTATGGTCCCTTTAGGGTATATTCCCAGAAGTGGAATTGCTGGGTCAAATGGTATCTCTATTTGCAACTTTTTGAGAAAGCGCCACACCACTTTTCACAATGGTTGCAACATTTTACACTCCCACCAACACTGAATAAGGGTTCCAGTTTCTCTACAACCTGAACAGCATTTGTTGCTTGCTATTATGTTAAATTTTGCTGTTCTTACTAGGGTGAGATGATATCTCATAGTTATTTTGATTTGCATCTATCTTAGAGCTAGGGATTTTGAACATTTCTTCATGTCCTTGTTGGCCATCTGAATGTCTTCTTTAGTGAAATGTCTGTTCATATCCTGTGCCCATTACCTTTATCTTGCCTTGGTTCTCAAGTATTTTATAAATTATAGATATAAGTCCCTTATCTGACATATCATTACCAATTACTTTTTCCTAGTCTGTGGCTTCCCTTTTTACCCTTTTGGAGAAGTTTTTGGTTGTGCATAGAGATTTGATTCACAGAAAGTCCCATTTGTCTATTTTATATTTTCCTGGTTGTAGATTTTTCAGGATACTTGGAAGACTGTTTATGTTGTGGATTAGGACTACTAGGATTCATCCAAGTTGTTGTTTTTTAATGAAGCTTATAGTGTTTGGTTTTAGTCCTAGGGCCATGATCCACCTTGAGTTGGCTTTTTTATATGGAGTGAGGTGTGTATCTTGCTTGACTCTTCTGCAGATATTTTTCTGATTTTGCCAACACCATTTGTTTAAAAAGCTGTTGTTTCCCACTTAATTGATTTCATCTCCTTGTCAAAAATCAGTTGACTATAGGTAGATGGGCTGATTTCCGGATTCTCAATTCTATTCCTTTGAGTCTTCTTTTAAGATCTCAAAATACCAGATTCTTTCTCATCCTTAATCCTTCAGACATGCTGCTTTTTTTTTGCGGGGGGGAATGCTCTGTCCACATCTTTGCTCTTAATTGGCTTAGTCTTTAAAAGTCAACCTTCAAATTTTGAAGTTAAATTATCTCTTTGGAGAAATCCCTGACAGCTTTTCCTGAAGCAGAGGCTCTGTATTGCCTTTCCCCCCACCCTGTTGCAATATATTAAATTTATAATACCTTGGAACTCCAAGAAACAAAGAGGTCTATCTTGGAGAAAGTGAAACCAAGTTTCTCCTTGGAGGTTAGGATTTTGAAGCTCTGTCTCACATACTTTGGGTGTGTGGCCAGGAGGGAACAACCCTTGGAGAAAGACATGCTCAGAAGGATGGAGGATTAGCACTGGAGAGGAAGACCTTGGATGAGATGGATTGATACAGTAACTGCGAAAATGGGGCTTGGTATGTTGGAGTCAATGAGACTGGCTTAGGACAGGGCAGGCTTCAGAACTTCTGTACATAGGGTCACTACGAGTAGCGGCAATTTAATGGCATGTAATAACAACAACAACCCAATATATTTCAAATCCTGATTAAAATAGTAATAGACAAAATAGATAACAAGGTAGATAGATAACCTTTCCACTAAATTTTTAACTACTTTAGGGTATTTAATATAGTTTATACACTTTTAAAATATTTTAAAAGATAATTTGTCACTTAACATGTCTCTTTTAAAACTGACAGTATTGTAGAATTATGCCTACCACTTTACCTTCATTCCTAAAAATACTAAGAAGTAAACTGTGATGACCACTTACATATGAAAAACTGAATCTTAAAGATGTCAGGTTACTTGTCTAAAACATCAGTTTTCATTCTTCATCATACCATATTTTTCCCCTAGATATTTGTTGAGAAAGAAGAAGAGAGAAGAAAAAGTAAGAAATATATTAAATTTAAAATTAAAGCTAGAATTGTAAACAAAATGTACAAAAGCATTTCATCAACAATTGTGTTCCTTTTGTTACTTATTTCCACTGTCCAGTAGATTTAACAATAACTAAAATTTAAAGTTTTTAAGATGACAGTAACAGATATGATTGTATCCTGTTGCTAACTCAGGTATCAGGTTTTCTTGGCTTATTCTTCCCCAGATCATTGTTACCAATGTCTTTTCTTGGAGGAAAAAGAGGACTAGAAACTCAAGTTATATTCTTATTTTTAGAAATATTGAGAAGCTTTTCACCAAAGTAACTATAAACATTAATAAACACAAAGAAATCTGTATAAAATAAGTACTACAACTTTCTTTTATTGTATTAAGTCTTTCAAATTTAGGGATGACTGGCTGCTTCTCAGCCTAAATGAATATCAACATAAGATTTTAGAAATATAGGGAGCCAAAATGCATAAATAAAGTGTGTGCTAGGGAAAAATTGGAGAAATAAAAGCAGTGAATATGCAAAAATAGAGTACTAAAAGAAATAATTTATATTACTTCCCTTACCCAGTAGCAATATTTTCATTCTGTAGAATGACTTATACAATAGACATATTTAAGAATTATAAAGTGAATGACTTATGACATATAAAAACTAGAACAACCCAAATGTTCACTTGTAAGAAAATACTAAAATAAATTGTAGAATATCATTCAGTAGAATATAAGGCAACTTTAAAAATACATTGGCATGTAAAAATTCATATTGTTGACTGGGAAAAAAACAAGCTACAAATAAATAATGCATGAGCCACTTTTTGTTGGTAGATAATTTTGTTATCCATATTATGTACACTCATATATCCATGGCCATTGGGTAAATTTCAATTTACAGAAGCTTCTTGTTGTTATTGTTACTGTTAGGTGCCATTGAATCAAATACAACTCATATTATTAATCTTATGAACAACTGATCTGAACCCTGTCCTATACCATGCCATCATCACAATCTCTGACACACTCAAGCCCATTACTGTAGTCACTGTGTCAATCCACCTGGTCAAAGGTTTTCCTCTCTTTCACCATCACTCCACCTTTCAAACATGATGTCCCTCTCCAAGGAATAACATCTCCTAGCAACATGCTCAAAACGAAGCTTCTTCAAAGCATGCCTGTTTATTCTTATGGTAGTACATAAGGTTTCCAAGATTATAAATCTTTACAGGAACAGATCATCTTATCTTTCTCCTATAAAGTGGCTTTAGGATTTGAACTACTAATATTGGAATTAGCAGCACAACACTTAATTCACTGTGACACCAAGAATAAACTGTTGTACAAATAGTATAAAAATTTCCAGCCTAGAGATCATTGTCTATTTAAATGACAGGACAGTGTTGTTGGTAGACACCAGTGAATATGACTTGTAATAACCCTGTGAACAAACATCTGAATCGTGTTCTGTCTTGTGCCATCCTCTTCATCTCTGACGTATTTCAGCCCATTGCTGCAGTCACTAAATCAATCAATCTCATTGAAGGGTTTCCTCTCTTTCACTGACCCTCTACATTTCCAATCATGATACATATCTCCTAGGGCAGCCTCTCCTAGAAACATGTCTAAAGGATGTGAGACAAAGCTTTATCATCTTTGTTTCCAGTAAGCTCTCTGGCAGCTCAGCACTAAGGCTGATTAAACGTAGCTCTGTTTGTTCTTTTGCAGTCCATGAAATATTCACAAGATAGGCAGGATAATAGATTGGGATTAAAAGATAGAAGACGACATGCTGAACTTCACTATGTACATACAATCTGGTATCTACAATTTTAACAACAAGCACATATTAACTTTATATATAGGGAGCTCTGATGTCCTAGTGGTAAGAAACTGAGCTGTAATCCCAAAGGCAAGTGGTTCAAATCTGTCAGCTGTTCCATGAGAGAAAGATGGGCAATCCCCTCTGTGTGATTAACTGTCTCTGAAAACCCCCTGGAGGGTTAGTTATGGGCCAGTTCTTACTTAAGGGTACAAAACAACAACAACCCAACCTTAATATATAAGAAATTTCTGACAGCTTAGTGGTTAGAAGATGAACTGCCAACCAAAAGGTATGCTTTTCAAATCCACCAGGTGCTCCATGGTAGAAAAATGTACAACCTCCTCCCAGGAGATTTACTAACTCTGAAAACCCACTGGAGGATCATCCAAGAGACAGTTCTGACTCAATGTTACAAAATAACAACTTTTATATACATGCAAGGGTATGTGTGTATGTATCTAAATATAACTTGCATATACATAATTATTCTAAAATAAGGTAAGTAGTTATTAAAATTATTTAATTAATGATGAAAATGTTTAGTACTTAGTTTTATTCTTAAGAGTTGCAATGAATAAGTCAATCACTAAGTTACAGAATATAACATTGAAATTATCTGATTCAATCGCTCTTTTTAAATGAAATAAGAACTGAAAAAGTAAACAAGAACTCAAGATATAGAACCAGTTGTCCAAAGCCTCATATGTATTTACCATTAAAAATAAAAGGAATTAATAACTCAGAGGAGGATGGGATCTCTAAAGTAAATTCATTAATAAAATGTGTAATAATATTCCTAGATGCACTAGAATCACAAATAAAAGAGGATTTTTATTTAACTACCTAAAGGTGTTACTTCTATGTCTGGGGTACTCAATACTTAAAACAAGAGTCAGAGAAACCTCAGTGTCTACTGAAAACCTAGGAAAAAGGGAAATAAGCCATATAGTGTCATTAGGGAAACCAAAATAATGATACTCACTGTTCCCATTCTCTGTGCCAGGTTGAAAACATTACTCGATATTAATAAGAAACAAAGATAATAATAAAAGGATGTGTGATGCCACCTGAATCATGGAGTAATGTTACAAATAGTCTACCAAAATTACAAATAAAAAGAAATAACACACATCTGAAGATGATTTTAAAAAATCAATGACTATTCATTCAAAGGACTAATTAACCATGGGACTGCCGGTCCCCATGATCATGAGGACCAGCTCCTTCTGCTGACTGATGAAAGGAATCAAAACAGGAGAACCCTAATAGAGAGGGAGAGAAATGTGGAACCAAGTTCAGATTCATTAAATAAAAAAACAACCACAACCAAAAAACCTCAGGCTCATGGGTCTAGTGAGGACTGGCAGACTCCTCAAGACTATCCCCTTTTCACTATTCTAGTATGAAAATAAAATCACTCCTGGGACTCAACTTACAGTCAGACAATTGAAATAGACAGGTCTATTAAGATTAAAAATGATACAATAAACAAAAATAAGAAAATAAAGAAGGAGGGAAACCAGAACATTAATTGGAATGGTCACAATACAATCATTAAGAAGGTTGATCATTATGAAAAATGTAACTAATATGACTGAGAAATTTATGTAGAAACTATTAAATGAGAACCTATTTTGCTATGTAAACTGTCACACTAAAAAACCACAATATATTATTTTGCACGTGATTAATGAAAGAAAAATATATAATAATACATGATACAACAAAATAATGAGAAAAATTAAAAGCAAACTATTTTAATTGGGTGGAGCACTGGTGGCCTAGTATCAAAAAACTGCCCTGGAATCTTTAAGTAACCGGATTCGAGGCCATCAGCTGCTCTGCAGGAAAAGGATATGCAATCTCCTCCCATGCAATTTACTGCCTCTAAAAACCCGCCAAAGGGTCAGCTATGAGCCGATTCCAACTCTATGGTGCTCACCAACCAACCAACCAACCAATATTAAATTATGTAAACTTTTCTATATAAGTTATGAAAAACAGTATTTTGTTTTCCTTTCTACTGCCAAGGACTTCTTTGAAGTACTAAACAGCAAGAATGTTAATTGAAAGACTAAAGTGTGCCTGATGCAAGCCTTGATATTTTCAATTGTTTCTTATGTATGTGAAAGTTGTATAACAAATAAGAAAGACTGAATAAGTATTGATGCCTTTAATTTGTAATGTTGTCAAAGATTATTGAAAATAGTATGGATGGTCAAAGGAACAGACAAATCTGTCTTAGAGAAAGTACAACAAGGATATTCATTAGAGGAATTCAACTCACATACTTTGAGCCGGTTGTCAGGAAGCCCCAGTCCTAGAAAAAGTAGAGTATCTGTGAAAGAGGAAGATCCTCAAAAAGGTGTATTGACAAAGGGACTGAAATTAGGGGCATACTCATGCTGTTGTTGTTGTTATGTGCCATCGAATCGCTTGCGACTCATAGTGACCCTATGTACAGCATCCCTAAACTCTGCTCTGTCCTGTGCCAATCGCACTGTCTCTGACACTCCCATCCCAATTATCCCAGTCACTGAATCAATCCACCTCATAGGGGGCCTTCCCCTTCTGGGCTGTCCCTCCACCCTACCAAGCATGATGTCCCTCTCCACGGACCTGTCCCTCCTTGCAACATGTCCAAAGTATGTTAGATGGAGCCTTAGAATCCTTGCCTCCAAGGATCATCCCAGTTTGACCCTTTCCAGGATGAATCTGTTTGTTTTCCTAGCAGTCCATGGTACCCCCAATACTCTTCTCCAACACCACAGCTCAAAGGTGTCAATTCTCCTTCTATCCTCCTCAGTCATTGACCAACTGTCTGATGCATAACAAGTGATGGCGAAGACCATGGCCTGTATCAGATGCACCTTAGTCTCCAAAGAGACACCGTTGCTCTTCAGTACTTTGGAGAGATCCCTAACAGTATACTCATAGTGGAGATCATAATGATGACACAGAATAAGGCAAAGTTAAGATCTATTATTTATATCATAGCTCTGAGTCATAGTTGACCTGATCGCACCTAACAACAACAACAACCAAGACTAAATAGATGCCTTTACAATTGTGATTGCTGTATAGGCTTACATAAGGGAATCCTGGTAGGCAGTCCACTCTGAGTCATGATTTAGCAGTAATTACATTATCAGAGGTACCACATTGAACATGATTCTGCAGAGAGTGGAAACCTAGGAACATCTTATCAACACTGGTAATACAAAGAACTCCATTCAGGACACCAACTACTAAGCTGTGTTTTTCACCATTTTATGCAAGATTTGGTTTGTAGACTTCAAAACTCTAGATACAAGGCATAACAAGAATTAACTAATAATATACAAACAATGACCACATGTGTCTAACTGAGGAATCCTATAGATTGCTTCAATGTTGGTGTTTTTTTTTTTATGTTGTCTTACAGCTTAGAAATTATTGAACAATATCATTGATATCACATGTAAGCAAAATACTGATAAAGATCATTCAAAAACTGCTGGAACAGTATAGTATATAGGACCGGAACTGCCAGAAGTTCAAGGATTTAGAAGAGGCCATGGCACCAGGAATATTGTTGCTGATGTCCGATGGATCTTGGCTTAAAGTAAAAATTACCAGATGAATGTCTATTTGTGCTTTATTGACTATGCAAAGGCTTTTGGCAGTGTGTGTCATGGCAGGTGGTGGCTGACATTGAGAAGAATGGGTCTCCCAGATTACTTGACTATGCTCATGTGGAATCTATACCTAAATCAGGAGGCTGTCCTGTGAATGGAGCAGAGAAGCACTGCATGGTATGGAACTGGTAAGGAAGTGCATCAGAGTTGTATTTTTTTTTTCTCCATACCTATTCAATTTGAGCAAATTATCTGGGAAGTTGGACTATATCAGGAGGAGCACGACATCAGGATTGGAGGAAGACCCATCAATAACCTGCATTATGCAGATGACACAACCTTGCTTGCTGAGAATGAGGAGGGCTTGAAGCACTGGTTACAGAAGATCAGAGAGTGAAGTCTTAGGTATGGATTGCATCTCAATGTAGGAAAAATTAAGATTCTTACCACTGGACCGAAAGGCAGGGTCATGATGGATGGAATGGAGATTGAAACTTGAAACTAGCATAATGCTCTCTAGTTTCTCCTGTCAAAAGCTTTATGTTTCTTGGATACACAATTAAACCCCTTGGTACAAGCCTTCAGAAAATAAGGAAACACATTGCACTTGTAACATCTACAGTTAGGGACCTTTCCAAATTATTGAGAGGTAGTAATGTCAGTTTGAGGTCTAAGTCTTTCTTATTACCAGCTATGCATGTGAGAATTGGACAATGAATAAGGATGACAGAAAAAGAATTGATACCTTTTATGTGTGGTGTTGGAGAAGACCATCCAATGGACAGACAAGAGAATGAAAAGAATTGTCATGGAGAAGGTGCAGTCGGAGTGGTCTTTGGAGGCAGGAATGATGAAGGTTTGCCTCACATATTTTGGACATTTTGCTAGGATGTACTATATCTTGAAGAAGTACATGATGCTGGGGAGGTGGAGGATTGGTGAAGGAGAGAAAGACTCTCAACCAGGTGGATTGATAAGGTGCAATGGGCTCTTGTGTGTCAGTAAGTGTGAAGAGGGAACAGAATAGAACAGAGTTCAGATCTTTTGTTCATAGGGTCATTATGAATTGTGCTTGATTCAATGGCACCTAACAACAAGAAGAACAATTTAGAAGCTCTAGCAGTGTAGTCCACAGCATCTTGCATTGCTAATAAAAAGAATTCAAGTCCATGATGTTTCAAAATCTCCTCCTATTAAGATTTACCTCAGACACCTTATGGAGGGTCCTCATGAGTCAGAATCAACTAAATAACTAGCAAGGTGGGTGCAGGTGGTTTGAGTCATCTCAAAACCTCGTAAAGCAAAGATTATTTAAAAACAAAAAATAAAAATAAACAACCCCCCCAAAAAACCCAAACCCAATGCACTCATACCCCAACAGAAATTAAAGATTCAGTTAGACTACAAATCAAGCGATAAATTGCCTTGTCTAAAGGGCTACAAACTATATAATTTCCAGGGGTTGATTTCCATATACTGCCAATCCTACTAACTTCTTTGTAGAGGATGTTCAGTTTTACAAGCATTCAAACAGCATTCCAAAAGCTGAGAAAAATTGTACTGTTGACAGCTGTACGATACCTGGACTACACTTAATCTTATTAATAGAGCCTCATTGCAAATGTCTCTATGTTCTTATATCACTGCAACACTCATCTTCTTTCATTTGTTCTTCATAAAGTGTTTTCATCATCAGAAAAGTGAGTTTATAACAAGCATTAAATATTTTCTAAAATCATATTTTTGATCATACTTCTTTAGCATTCTTATAAAATATTCATTTTCTTTTATATCACAGTAGCCACTCTATTATGCTCTGGACTTGGAACAGAAAAATAATAATCTTTACATGATACCTACAAATTATCAGATGTTTTTCCTCATGAAATCATTATTTGCTCTTATTCCCACTACCCCACGTTTCTCCTGAGGAGCAGTTTATATCACCAAACTTCCTGTTAATACCCTGACACATTAAACATTATGACGCCAGGGACCAAAATCTTGTTGTTCTTGATGCTATGTGCCGTGGAGTCACTTGTGATTCATAGCAACTTAATGTACAACAGTTCTGAACCTTGCTTTATGCTGAGCCAAGCTTATTTTCGCTGATTCACCTACCCCATTTCCCCAGTCACTAAGCCAATCCATCTCATCTAGGGTCTTCCTCTCCCGCGTTGTCCCTCCACCTTCCTAAGCATGATGTACCCCTCCAAGACTGGTTTCTTCTTGCAACATTCCCAGAGTCCTTGCCTCCAAAGAGCAGCCCGGTTTCACCCTCTTTAAGACAAACCTGTTTGTTCCTCTAGCAGTCTATTGTATAAACAAT
>NW_006399997.1:3335939-3336912 GCF_000299155.1 Elephantulus edwardii | reverse complement strand
TTGACCCAATGGTGAGAATCTTGTTTCCTTGATGTTGAGCTTCAATCCATATTGAAGGCTACAGTCCTTGAGCTTCTACAGTTTATGCCTCAGGTCCTCCTCAGTTTTAACAAGCAAGATTGTGTCATCTGCATAACACAGATTGTTGATGAGTCTTCGATCCAATCCTGATGTCACATTTCTCCTCATGAGCCCAGCCTCCTGAACAATCAGTTCTGCATATATATTGAAAAAAATATAGAAATAATATGTATCCCTGCCATCTATCTTTCCTGATTCTGAATCACACAGTGTTTCCTTACTCTGTTCTGATGACTGCCAGGTGTTCTAGGTCTTCTTTCTTCTCAGAATTAGCACAGATTGTTGTGATTCACACAGTCTAATGCCTTTACTTAGTCAATAAAACACATAAGATATCCCTCTGATACTCTCTGCTTTCAGCAAAGATTCATCTAACATTACCTATAATATCCCTAGTACCATGGCCTCTTCTAAACCTAGCCTGCACATATGGCAGTTCTATGTTGATGTGCTGTTCCAGTAATTTTTGGATAATTTTCAGCAGAAAATTTCTTGTAAGTGAAATGAATGATATTGTTCTATAATTTTCTCAATCTATCAGATCATCTTTTTTGGAATGGAAACAAATATGGATCTATTCCAGAGAATTTTCCAAGTGATTGTCCTCCAGCTTTCTTTGCACAACTTGGCGAGCATGTCCAGAGCAACATCTATTGATTGTAATATGTCAATTGGAATGCCATGAATTCCTGGGGCCTTGTTTTTTGCCAAGTCCTTCAGAGCAGCTTGAACTTCTTCCATCATCACCACAGGTTCTCGATCATAAGTTGTTTCATGAAATTCTTCTGTGTCAGCCAATTCTTTTTGGTACACTGACTCTGTATCCTCCTTCCATCCTCTTTTAATGCTTCCTGGATCATTTCATATTCTTCCCACAGCATCCTTAAGTATT
>NW_006399997.1:3312155-3329744 GCF_000299155.1 Elephantulus edwardii | reverse complement strand
AGAGTCAGCCACAGTTTGTTATGATCTACACAGATAGTCAATGAAACACAGATAGACATTCCTCTGGTATTCCCTGCTTTCAGCCAAGATCCATCTAACGTCAGCTACAATATCTCTAGTACCACGACCCCTTCTGAAACCAGCTTGGACTTCTGGTAGACCCTTACTGAAGTTGATTGTATATTTAGGTAAAATTAAATCATTGATATCATTATTTTCTACATTTTCCATGGTGCTGCTTAAATTTCCCCACTGATACTTCCATGAATATTTATTACATATCCAGGTAAATTTAAATCTTTGACGTCAAACGTTTCTGAATTTATTATGATATTGCTTATTGGTCTGATTATGAAGATTTTTGTTTTCTTTATGTTGAATTGTAACACATATTGAAAGATTTATCCTTTAATATTTGTAAATAAGTGATTTAAGTTCTCGTAACTTGAACAAGATTGTAACAACTATATATCACCAGTTGTTAATATGAATTTATCTAATCCTGAAGCCACATTCTAGTTTACTATATTCTAGCTTCTCAGATTATTTACTCAGCATGTAGTTTGAGTAAGTATGGAAAAGTTATAAAACCCTGAAACACCCATATCCTAATTTTAAACCAAGAAGTATTTTGCTGTTTTGTTTAAACTATAGCAATTTGTTCTACGTCCAAATTCAAATTGGTTACAATTACATGTTCTGAAATTCCAATTCTTCACCATGGTATCCATTATTTGTTATGATTCATACAGTCAAAAGTCTTTCTGTAATCCATAAAACACAGGTAAAGATATCCTCCTACCTTGACAGATATCAATTAGTGAGGCTCAAGTAAGAACTATGTCTTCAGTTTGTGGGTCAACACAGGAAGATTTAAAACAACCCTATCACAGGTGAAACATAAGATAAAAATTTTGGAGCCAAGAGAATGTTTGTTAGTAATCCAGAATGATAAGCAGCAAAGTTCAAGGAAAGATTTACTTTCTAAAATAAAGAGACATACTGTTAAAAAATAAAAAAGACATGCAAATTTCTAATGGTTAATTAATAGAAAATCAAAATAAAACAAGGACAGGAATAGGGAATTAGTGATTCTGGTATTTATTTTACTATGGCAACATCAATGGTGCTATTGTTAGAGCCTATCAAGTTGAGTACAACTCACAGTGACCCTGTGGACAGCAGATCTGAAGCCTATCTTATTTGCCATCTTTAGAATTTCTAACAGAGTGACAGCTGTCACTGTGTCAGTCCATCTACTTGAGAATCGTCCTGCCTTTCATTGACCCTCCCACCTTTCTAAGCATGATATGCCCTTCTCCAAGGAGTAGCCTCTCCCAACAACATGCTCAAAGTATGTAGGATGAAACTTTGTCATCTCTGCCTCTAAGAAGCACTCTAGCTGTACTTTCTCCAAGACATATCCATTTGTTCTTTTGTCAGTCCATGAAATATTCAAGATTCTCTTCAGCACCAGAGTTTGAAGGAATAAATTTTTCTTCTGCCATTCTTATTCATTCTTGATCTCTCAGAGGCATAGCAAGTGATTGAAAAGAGCCTGGCCTACATCAGGAGTACTTTAAGCCTCAGACTGAGGCTCATCACTGTTCATAAATAATTTGGAGAGGTATCTGATTGCAATGGATCTCCTGATCTCCTGACTGCTGGTACCAAGTGTGTTGACTATGGATACAAGTAAGATGAAGTTGTTGGAAGTTTCGATCTTTTCATTATCTATTATGATGCTGTCTATCAGTTTAAAGGTAAAAATTTTTGTTTTCTTGATGTTGACATGTGATCCATATTAAGGCTTTAGTTTTTGATCTTCTGCATCAAATGTTTCAAGCCCTCCACTCCTTCAGCAAACAAGGTTGTGCCATCTGCAGAATTAGGTGGTTGATGAGTCTTCCTCCACTGCTACTGTTGTAGTTAGTGAATAAAACCTAATTCAAGCACTTTTAATGGCATTCGGTTATAATCTACTTATATAGACTCGTACAGCTATGTACAAGCTATGGCACAAATGATTAAACACTGAGCTTCTAACAAAAACGTTAGCAATTATAACTCACTCCAAAGTCAACTGAGAAATCCAGAAATTCTGGAAATGTATTTCCAAAAGGTCAAGTCATTGAAAACCTTATGGAATACATCTACACTACAATGCATGGGTCACCAGGAGTCAGAACTGATGCAAGGGTGACTGGTTTGATTGGTTAACTCTGCACTATTAGAGTTCGATAAAGCTATTGGACCTGCCTTGATTGTGAAAAGGGTCAAATAGCTTTATTGAACTCTAATAGTGCAGAGGCTATCTCTTAGCCTCATATCTTTATATTACTTTTATTGGGAAATAATAGGAATCCTCACTCTTCACATCAATCAAATTGGTCAGGAAGAGGACACTAATAAAAAAGGAGGGTTAATAAAGGATGAATCAGAAATGTTGCTGTGTGTGCTCCTTTCCTGGCAGCAAATGGCAAAATCAGCTGCTACTCCCTCTCTCTTGAGATTAGAGAGAAAAAATGGATGGCTGTTTTTGTAACTGCAGTGCATTTAAATCTGTTTGCAAGGGATTTATTTATATCCCACAGTCAATACATTTAGTAAACTGAGCAAACTCCAGCTTGCAAAGACAAGTTCTTAAATGGCATTAAGCAGCTTTGTTTCCAGCTCCAGTCAATAGAAGGACAACTTGCAACTCCACTGTGACGTCTGGACTACTTGCCTTTCTTATTTAATTGGCTTTGGAAGAAGTTCTCCCCTTGAGTGAATTTCTTTTTGCTATATACGGAAAGTTACAAGAAAGTGTTACAGCTGAGAGAACCATTAGATACAGTCTTCTGACCCAATCTTTTCTCAAAACTGATTCTCTCCGCAGAACCATATGCCTTACTTTAACAAATAAAAAAGAAGAAAGACCTTTCAAGGATCTTACAAAAATCTTCCACTTGTCAAGCTAACTCTTTATAGGTAAAATGACATATTCCATGCCAAAACAGTGAAAAAATTATTAGATCAATTGTGTTTGAGAAGTTCAGCATCAATGATTTGCTGACCAGACTTTACCTGGTCAATTTGCAAAACATCATAGTACAGACCCAACACCAGTTTCCCATATAATAAGTAGCAAAAAGACAATTTGCTTCACCACATTATTTACTGAGGTTTCAAAATTACTGATAATGTTCGTCAGAGGATACTTATATCATTGTCATTGCATATGGAGGTTGAATAAGAAGGGGGGGGAAAACAGATCACATTCATTCTTTCTATATTTAGAAAGCCAGAGTTTCCAAATTTCACAATTAGTGATTAAAACTTAATAAGAGGGAAGGAGGAATGACAGATGATAATATAAATGATCCTTGGATGATACAATGTAAATCAAGCATAATTTCATTCAAGTTTTGCATAAGTCAGGTCTCAAATTTTTAATGTAACAAGAAGCAGATTTCAGCAAAGCAGAGCTCAGCACTTTATCCCAACAATACAGTCAGCATTCAACTGAAGAATTCACTTCATCTGATAATTCACCTAATATGCTGAAACTTTATACTATCCATCACTTATTTCTTGAAATCAATCATGTCTTCTTAACAAACCTTTTTCCTTAATAGCTTGCCTCCAAGTTTTCACCCAGAACAGTCTATGTTCCTTCCCCAGGCAACTCATAAACCACTATAGCTTCAGCTACAACCTAAATGCATATGGCATTCAAATCCTATACATAAAATAAAATCACTATCTACAGTCTTTAATGACAATTCTTGCTGGTTCCCTTGGTTCAGTTAATGACAAAAACCATCCAAACATGCTTGCATTGTATCTTGGAATCATCCTCGTATTCAATGAGTTGGCAAGTCTGGCAGATTCTTTCTCTGAAATTTCTTATCTGCTTTCTTTTTCTCTCCAGTTGCCTAATTCAAATTTTTATTCTTCTTTTGCCTTTACAGCTGATACATTGGTTGTCTAAATTGTCTTCTTTTGCCTAATCTCCCTATTAGAGTTCTACACAATTTACCAGATCAGCCTTTCTAATCCCAGGGCTGGCTGTCTCCGTCTCTTTAGAATCCCCTAACACACTACTAAATCCTCTTATTTGCTCCATTTCCCCCCCTTGAAATCATTTGTCACTGGATTTTTCACTCTTTAAGAAGAGAATACGTGGGGTTTTTTCCTTCTTTAAGGAAACATTCAGCACTAATTTGTCCATGGAAGTTATTAAGAAATATGTATTGAAACTGAATTTCATTTGAAAATAAAAGGTAAGCTCCTTTATCTGTGATATGTACCCATCAACAAATGATGTAAATACATCATTTTACTATTTTGCTAAGGCTTACCAAATATTTATTTTGACACTGAAATATATTTTTCTAATTCATTGAAAATAAGGCTATTTCAAGTGTTATACAATTCTTCCTCTCTCTTCATTATTCTCTTCATATTAATCACCTATTTGGTCTCATGAATGCCTATGGAAAGAGTATCGTAGTACAATAGTTAAATGTGCAGCTGTCATCTGAAAAACACATCACTCAAACCCACAAGGCTCCCTGGGAGAAAGATGTGATCATTTGCTTCCCAATAGAAGTTGGCTTAAGGAAAATAGGTTTTATTTTGACCTATGGTTTTATACCATCACAAGCCTTTCCAACAAAAGTTGACTTAAGGCCAAGAGGTTTGATTTTGTTGCTTATGGTTTTACACCATCACAAACATGCACATCAATATAACACACAAATGTAAACACATATACTAAATCAGGAAACTTACTGATTCTTGTTTTAGAGGGACACCAATTAAATATTTGCAAAGCAAAGGATCCTGGTTAATATATATGCTGAACGGGGTTACTCAACCTGAAATATTCACATCAAAGGCATCAATTCTGCTTTGATCATCCTTATTTGCTGTCCAACTTTCCCATCTATACAAAGCAATTGAAAATGTAATGGTTTCGTTTTTTTAAAAAAACTTTCAATAAAATATCAATAAAACAACCAACAACAAACCATGGCTTGCAGAGTCACACCTTAGTTTTTAAACTGATGATCTTGCTCTCTAGCACTTTAAAGAGGTCCAAGACAGCAGATTTCCCCCAATGCAACATGTCTCAATTTCTTGATTGATGTTATCATAGGTATTAATTGAGGATTCAGGTAAAATTAAATCCTTGACAACTTTGCTCTTCACACCAATTTATGTTATGATGTCTATTGGTCTAGTTTTATAAATTTTTACTATTTTGATGTTGATATATAATCAGTATTCAAGGATATACGTTCTGATATTCTCTAAGAAGAGCTTCAAGTTTTCTTCTTTCTTCCTACAATCATGATTGTGCCATCTGGATAAAATAGGTTAAAGATGACTCTTCCTCTAATCCTGATAATACATTTTTCTTTATATATGTGTGTGTGTGTGTGTGTGTGTGTGTGTGTGTGTGTGTGTGTGTGCGTGTATCAAGCGGTTTTTAGAAGTATATTAATTTGGGCTGTGTTTTATATCTTTGAAGCTCAAATTTTTTAGAATTTGTTATAAAGGAGACCGTAATTACTTGGTGATATGAATTTTTTCATTCTTTTATCTATTACGATCATAAGAAGTTTAAAATTTCACTTATGACAACTCAAACTCATTGCTATATATTAGAGAACAAATCACAGCTTACCTTTCATAGGTCTGGGATCATTTCCATCCCATACTGTGAACATATTACATGATAGAGGAATTATTACGAATTCACAAAGTAAATATTAAAGGACCAAAACAATGTCCTTTCCCAGATATTCAGAAAGGTTACGTTGTTAAGTATAGTCATGTGGACTCCAACTCAAAGCAACCCTATATACAACAGATCAAAACCTTGCCTAATCTGGTGCCATTCTCACAATCTTTGTTCCAGTCCCTTTGTAAATAATTCTGTTGTGAACTCCTTGCCTCCTTCTTAAACAGGAACTTAGAATGTAAGCCACTTCTCTCATAGTTCTTCCTGATTTGGTATACAGTATAGCTTTGCTGAAGCAAATAAGCTCATGAGAAAATCTTGTTCCAGGTCTGAAATATACCAACCAGTAAGCCTTGTCCATAGAAGCTAATACCATTGATCACCTTCATTTTCTCATACAAATAAATATCTTGCTCCTTTCCCTCTACAAATCTCGTTGTAGTGTATTGGTCCTAGACCATGCTGCAACCACAGCTCTGCTGGACGTAGAATGTAGAACTTTACATCCAACAGGTAGCAAGTTGGCCATAGGTACTTGAGCAGTTGCCATATACCAGGTCAAAGAACAATGGGAGGAAAATGTTCATAGGATATCCTTAAGCATAATAAAAGTCAAAACTCCACAGGAGACACATATTAAGGATAACTGTGGCTGATTCTCCTGGGTGACATAATCAGCTTGAGGATAGTAAAAAGAGACCTGACCTGTGTGGGGTGTAATTGTTGTAACTTTACCGGTGGTTTAAGTTGCATGTCTTACCAAAGAAGAAAATACTGTTCTTTTGGACTCAGCACCTTGCTCAAGCTGGACATCATTTTGCTTGTGATTCCCTGCCATGGTCACTGAGGAGCTGCCGTTATTCATTATGGATTAGGTGTACACATTTCAGCAAGGCAGTATCCGTCTCTGTCCTCCCTATCAGACATCACAAGGTTAATGTGGAAAATGCTATCTAAGTGTTAATCATGTATGAAAACTGCTGCTGAGCGAAAGAGGATTGAGAGGACTATGAGTAACTAAGAAAATGCATTCCCTTGCTATAATATGCATGCGTAAGGGAATCGATAGACTGAGATGCATATCCTTGCAGCTCCAGGTGAAAATGGGTGACAACTTGCCTCCTTTCTAGGACACAATCAGTATTTTCACTACTCAGACCACATATATTATAGCTCTTCAGACAAGTTTAACCACCTGTGGCCTGGAAGCTTTTGTCTTCTCCAAAAATAATGGTTTTTAAGAGGAACATACTTTGGGATTTCCACAGCAAAAGAAAAATGGGCTACCACAACAAGACAAATGCTGCTAATCTACTATAATACAGAGAGGAATTGCTTGTTTTTGCTTCTGTTTTTAATGAGATAAGATGCTGTACAAAAATGAGCTCTTGCAATAGAAGTTTGTTGTTGTTGTATACCATAAAGTCGGATTTGACCCATAACTGACCCTCCAGTGGCTTTTCAGAAATAATAATATTTATTTTAAATATTTTAAATGAAAAGTTACCTAAAATTGTTAGGCTACATTTTTTCATACATAAAAATATTAACGTTCTTTACCCTTTAAACTGTTTCTTCATCCTTGCCAGTTAAAAGTAACTCAAGTCTTTCTAGCTTAAAATTTAGTCTTTTCTGAGCAACAACTGTAGATGTTCAGGACTCTCTCACATTCTCCCTCTACCGAGTGAATGTGTTTTGGGTTCACATATAAGAAGATGGAAGGATAGTATTAAAGGTGCATTCCATTAGCTACACTGAGTGTCCTTCCTCAAGCTGTCCTCAGCATATCTGAATTCAAGCTCGGAAAACCAAGTCCAAAATCTAGGAGCAGATTTTTGTGTAAAAAATTTAAGAAAATGAGTACTTGGTAAGGAGAAGATCATAGAAAGATTACTAACGGATCCTCATTTTATTGGAAAACTCTGAAAGGCTGTCATCCTAGGAAATTCACTTCCTTCTGAGCAGTCCTAAGATGATAGTGGTTAAACATTCAGCTGTTAACCGAAAGTTCAAGAGTTTGAACCTACCAGCTGCTCCAAAGGAGAAAGATGTGGGAGTCCACTTTCATAAAGACTAATCTGTTGTTATCAAGTCATTCCAACTCATGGCAAGCCTCACTTGTAATTCCAAGAACACAAATATTTCTAAGAGGAGACAGTATACCTTTTACCTGCAAAGCAGCTGGTAGACTTGGGCTATTGCTTTTTGGATAAGCAGCACAACGTTGTACAGGTCTGGCAACTTTCTTGGAAACTGCACCTACAATCTGTCCTTGAGAGTCACTCTGAGTCAGAATCTGCTCCATGACAAAGGTCTTGGGAGTTTTATTGCTGCTTTTCACCACCTTTTTTGTGTGTCGCTCTAATGTTGCTGCGGTAGTTATGCCACCAGAACTTTTTTTTTGTAAATTTTAATATCATTTGAGTGAAAGTTCCCAGAACAAACTGGCTTTCCAATCATACATGCTATGTTTTGTGACACAGATTATAATCACCATTTTGAAACAGCATCCTTCCCAGACCTGTTTGTATTTTGTCTTTCCATTCATCCTACTTTCCTATCCCTTCCTGTCTTCTAAGATTTACCACTGGACAAATGATGTCCTTCCATCTTATTAGGCTCATTTTTCTAAAACACGTGACCCTCTCTGGTAACCTTTTAGGTCTATCTATTATTTGACTGAATCATAAGAGTGATTTTAGTAACTGACATACAGGATGACTAAGGGGTTCCTTGACAGTAGATTTTTCCAGTGAAATGGGTTGAAAGTATTGATTATTGATCCCAGAAAGAGAAAATCATTAAGAACCTCAAACATCTCTCCATCTATCAGGATATTGCCTATTGATTCCGTGGTAAAGACCTTTGTTTATTTGATGTTGAGATGCAATCCATAGTGAAGGTTGCAGTCCTTGATCTTTTGCAACAAAACCTTCAAGTTCTCTTCAGTTTTGGCAAGCAAAGTTATATTATCTGAATAATGCAGGTAGTTGATGAGTTTTCCTCCATTCCTGATGCTGTATTCTCTTTCATCAAGGCCAGCCTCCTGAATGATCCATCCAGCGTATAGAATGAAAATGTATGGAGAAAAGATATATACCTGTTGTACTCCTTTCTTGATTTTGAACCATGCTGTTACCTTGACCTTTTTGGACAACAGCTTCCTGGCCTAGGTACAGGTTTTCCTTGAGCATAATCAATTGTTTAAGACTCCCATTATTCTCAATGTTAGCCACAGTTTGTTGTGATATACATAGTCAAGGAAAGCCTTTGCAAAAATAGTCATCCTTCTGGTAATCTCTACTTTCAGCCATGAACCATCTGACAATATGAATGATTTCTCTACTGCCATGGTCTCTTTTAAATCAAGTTTATATTGTGGACAGCTCTGTCAATGTACTACTCTAGTCATTTTTAGATAATGTTCAGCAAGATTTTGATTCTCCATTCTGTTGGATCACCCTTTTTGGGGGATGGAAATACATATGGATCACTTCCAGACATTTTGCCAGGTAGCTGTCTTGTCACAACCTGGTGAGCACACCTAGGGCTTCATCTGTTTGTTGAAAAATGTAATTTTGTATTCCAACATTTCCTGGGCCCTTTTTTGCCAATCCCTTCTGAGCAGCTTGAACTTCCTCCTGTATTACCATTTTGTTCTTGAGTATATGGTACTTTCTAAAACAGTTCTGTGTCAGCCAGTTCGTTTTGTTACATATTCATTCCTTCCTTATTTTTTATATGCTTCCTGGATTATTCAATATTTTGCCCATAGAATCCTTCAGTATTGCAACTCAAGGTTTGAATTTGTTCTTATGAGTGATTCCCTTTGGATTTTCTGACCCCAGCTCTTTGCACATTTCATTTTCATTCTTTGTTTACACAAGATACTCTTTGCAATCTTCTGTTCAACACTAACTTTCTCATTTATTTCCTTTGTTTTGGCTTCTCTGCATTCTTGTCCAATATGCAGAGTCCCTTCTGACACCAGTCTTGGTCTTTTCTTCCTCCTCAGTAACAACCTTTTGCTTTCTTCATGGATGATATTCTTGAGATCATATGATCTTCCTTCATTAGTGTCCAATGCCCCCCGATCTGTTCCTGAGATGGTTTTGAAAATCAAATGAGGTAAATTCAAGGTCATATTTTGAGTTTTGTGTGAATTTGTTTTGATTTTCCTTAGCTTCAATTTGAACTTGTACATGAGTAGTTGATGGTGCATTCCACAATCAGCACCTGGTCTCGTTTTCACAGCTGATATTGAGCTTCTCTACTGATTCTTTTCAGAGATGTAATCAATCTGATTCCTGTATAGTCCATCAGGTGAGGTTCATGTGTATAGTTCCCATTTACATTTTTTATAAAAGGTTTTTTCAATGAATAAATCACTAATTGTACAAAATTCTATCCTTCTCTATCCAGCTTCACTTCTGTCACCAAGCCTGTATTTTCCAACTACTGGTCCTTGTTCTTTGTTCTCAACTATTGCTTTCTAGTCACTAATTATTACTAAAGAATCTCGGTTACATGTTCAATTGATTTCAGATTGCACAAGTCGGTAAAATATTTCCTCTCCTTTGACTTCTGATGTCTGTATTTGAATGATAGTAATTTTTTTCCCTTGCAATTTAGCATTTTGTTTTTTTAATTAATTTTAATAAAAGTTTACAGAGACTTAGGGTTTCCAGTCATTCATTGTTGCACTTTTCTCCCTGCCCACCCTCTCCCCCTAATACACTCTTCTCCTTGAAAAGTAAAATAAAAACTCTTTCATTATTATGCAATACCTTCCCCCAAGTCCATTCCACTGTGCAGCCTTCATTCTGGACTCCTGTCATGACAATAATAATCAGATATCCCTTTTAAACAGTTCTCTCATAGGTTCCAATGCAATATGCACATGCATGGATAGTATCCTGTCGCTCACAACATTGTACTTCAGGATGAATCTAGAAATTGTCTCTTTTACTATGAATCCAATCCCATTTTTCCTTACTTTTTCATTCCAGGCAGAGTAGATCATATGGCTCTCTGATACAAAATTGCCCATGACAATATCATCCATTTCAGCTTGTCAGTGCCTAGTATGTCAGGTTTCTGCCTTCTATTTCTTTTTTAATAGTGTCCAATTTTCCTACATTCATACTCTATACATTCCACATTCCAATTACTAGTGGTTGTTTACAACTATTTCTCTTCATTTTTGTGTTTCCCAGTAATAGGGCTTATCCACCAGTGCTAAATTTAATAGTCTAAGCATGCTATATTGCTGATGGAGTTTTCAAAGTTCTCTTATTTCAGAAGTGGATGGTCAATCCTTTTCCTAGTCTGTCTTACTCTAAGATCTCTCTTTTGTACAGGAACTGACACTATACCCAAAAGGGCAGATGATAGACAAACATATACATACCTAAGCTCTTAAGAACACCAACATGTAAAGACACTCAATACAAAAACTGAGATAAATTCAGCATTGTTCTTCCTACCTCTATGCTCCCATAGACCCCCCAAACAAGGCCCAAGACAAGCCTTAATATAATGGCTTTGGGATCTTTGTTCTAATATATGAATGCTGTTGTTATCTGCCTTCAGTCAACTACAACTCAAAGCAACCCTTTGAACAATAGCTTGAGCTGGCCCTATCCTATCTCATTATTTCTGACACACTTACCATCATTTCCCAGTTACTTTCTCAGGCTATCTGGTCTAGGGTTTTCCTCTCTTGCACTGTCCCTCCACCCTTCCGAAGATGATGGCCTTCTCCAATGATTCATCCCCCCGGCAGCAGGCCCAAAATATGTTACACAGAGCTTCAAAATCCTTGCCTCCAAGGAATAACTTGGTTTCACTCTCTTCAGGGCTAGATATATTTAAGTTAAATACTGGTCTGTATGTAGAAATAAAGTCTGTCAAGTCTAAATTTCCATAGGTATTGCTAGCCACCTACGTCTACCCTTCATCTGGCCTATCAGCATGGTAATACATGGTGGTCAGGTTTCAGCAGAGCTTCCAGACTATGGTGGACTGGGAAGAAAAATTAGTAATCTATTTCTGAAAACTACCCAACAAAAACTCTGTGGATCACAATGACCACAAAAAGAGACTCAAACACAACAGTGATCACGAAGCTGGTACGGATCAAGCAACGTTTTCTTAAGCTGTAAATAGCAACATCATGAATCAGGAATTGCTGTGATGGTAACCAACAACAAGTGCTACGTTATTAGCATAGTTAGTGTTCTGTGGTCCACATAGCTTACATAAGACCCTGATCTCAGAATCTTTGAACCTATTTGAGATCACTACCTTATTCCTCAGGAGCTCTGGTGGCCTAGTGGTATGAAACTACACAAAATTCCCAAAGACACATGTTCAAATCCACCAGCTGTTCCGAAGAGGATGGACAGTCTCCTCCCATGCAATTAACTGCTTCTGAAAACCCACTAGTAGGATCAGCTATGGGTCGGTTCTGACTTGATGGTACCCAGCAACAACAACACTTTATCCCTCAAGTCCTATCAAAGCACGTGAGGTCACTGGACCATCGCAGGGACATCTAGGCTCTAGTCAGAGTCTCTTCCAAATCCCTCTCCCCTGGCTAAGAAAATAGCATTTGCCTCATCAGGTATACCTCCCAATATAGGAACCATGGCTCAAAGTCTATACTCTGAATTTTTTAGGATTCAGGCCTCGCTATTTAAAGCCAAGCTTTTGGAATTGATAATTTTTTTTCCTGTCCCAGGTGCTTGGCTCTTTCACTTGAAAGCTGTAGCCTTTAAGACTTTTATCTTTGCTAGAGATATACAAAAGTATGCAGAAGAGCTCAAAAGTCAAGATTGTCACTCTTTTCTTTCTGTGCCATCTCTATGGTGCACTGCAGAGCAATACAGATAACTTTCAATGCTGTTTCAGTGATAAGGAGATGTAAAGGGATGGAAGAAGCTTAAAAAAAAAATGACAAGGTTTAGTATCAAAGTGTTACCCTGCATAGATCCTATACTTCTTAAGCGAGGGATGTCAAACATAACTGTGCATTTTCTGATGAATGCGGGGTCCCTACTGCCTGGACAGTGATTTTTTTTTAATATATCTATCTTTTGCTTTCACTGCTTCTACCTGCCCCATCAGACTATTCAGCATGACTTCCTTTTTCCCTAACAAAAATTTTCTTGTAAAAATATAGATTGTACAGTATTCATCAAATTCACATTTTTCACTGTACAAGTCAATGAAACTAATTACACTAATCATATGCAACCATAGCCAAACCCAATGTCACATTTTCCATCCTTATTGGAAGCAGGAGTGGCATTTACTTCCTAAATCACGTGCCTCTGGAAACTCTATGAACCGAAGAAACAAGGATAGGTATAGAAAGGCTTCAGGCCTTTTGTTCATAGGGTCATGATGAGTCATGCTCATCTCTATGACAATCAACAACAACAACATTATAGAAACAGTACTAATTTGACAAAGATGCCTCTTCTCTCTTTCCTCTCATCCCTAGTAACTACTGCTAAACTCTGACCTCTGTGGTGGTGTTGTTGTTGTTGATGGTGGTAGTGTTATGTGCTGTTGACTCAAAATTGACTCATGGACAACTCCGCAGCAGGTTTTTGGAAGCTGTAAATCACACTGGATGTTGCCCATGATTCTCTTTCAGAGCATCTGGTGGATTTGAACTACCTGCCTTTGTGTTGACAGAGCAACTCCTGATCTCTAGACATTTGCTTTTTCTGAGTATTTCCTGTTGATGTGATCAGACACTATAGGTCGTTTTGCGGTTGACTGGTTTCCCTCAGTGTAATGTTTTTAGGTTCACCCATGTGTGACATAGGTCTGTATTCCACTCTCTCTTTCATTGCTATTTTGATGATCGCTGCTGCTAACAGTTCCTCCTCTGCTTATTTTCTGGTTTGTAGCTCCTTCTCTGCTATAAGCTGGGAAACCAAATAGCCAAGCTTGTTAAAAATCATGTGTTAAAGGAAAGTCAATAAATCCTTGACCCTAAGAGTTAAGTTCATGCCTTTGTAACCACTGTGTCAGTCTTGTAGGCTGTTTTTTTCTTATTTTTTAGGCTTGGACTGAGTTTCCCAGAGGAGAGGTTGTCAGAAATTCCACTTCTGAATAAGAAGGTCATTATCATCATTTAAAGCATAAGATGTGTCATTCTCCTATATAAAAATGACACAATAAAAGCTTTGTAATTTATACCATGAGCATCATGTTTGAACCTAAAATGAGTCAAAACCCAGTAGGTTACTTGTATGTGTATCTACAAAAGGCAATCACACCCTTAGTGAGCAGCATGTTTTCCTTCTTCTGTTTTCATTGACCACAGTGGATCTCCATTTCTCTCTTCCAGAACACTGACTGCAGTTATTCAGAGTTCAGATTCTGACCCAGCTGTCACAACTAAGGTTTCAGGCAAACATCTTAAATGGTAAGAGTTTCGTACACAAATTGGTCTATAAATCCAAGACTTTTCCTTATAATTGCTTGAAAATATTTCCAATTAGAAACAAATTCAAAGGTGAAAAATACGAGGTGTTTGGGTCAATCTTTAGGAAATTCTTAGTCATTTAAATAAATGTTTTATAGAGCAATTATCTTTCTCTGGTGTTGTGACCTTTTGATGGGAAGAGAGGGCTTTCAAGTATGGGGCTGCTCACTTTCTTTCATGTATCAATAGCTAAAATGTTCCTGGTAAATAAGTACACAGAATCAATCAACAGGCCCTATGGTGGCTGAGTGATAAGGAGCTGCACTGCCAACACAAAGCGGTGGTTTGAATACACCAGCTGCTCCACAGAAAAAAGGTGAGAAAACTCCTCCTGTGCTATTTACAGCCTCTGAAACCCATAGGAGGGGCAGCTGTAAGTTGGATCCGAATCAATGACATAATAACACCATAAAACAGGATCAACCATCCAAAGCCACTTTCACAAACTTCACAAGGAACATAGATGGAAGTTAGCTCTTTCTAGTTTTGTAACTACAGAGAGTACTTGTTCACTGAAACCAGATTCTTTTAGAGATTAGTTTGGGGGGCTTTGTATGTGTTCTTATCTCTCTCCTTCTCTAATGTTTAATAGGATAAACACATTATACTTGTGTTTTTATTGTTCTTAGTTTCCGTTGAGTCAAATACAACTCAGAGAAACCCTATGAACAACTGATCTGAACACTCTCCTGTCCATTGCCATCCTCACAATCTCTAACATACTCAAGCCCATCGCTGCAATCACTGTGTAAACCTACCCGGTCAAGGGTCGTCTTCTTCCACACCCCCTCTCCATCTTCCCAAGCATGACATCTCTCTCCAGGGAATAACCTCTCCTAGCAACATATCCAAAGTATATGCAATAAAGTTTTATGACCTTTGCCTCCAAGGAACACTCTACCTACATTTTCTCTAAGACATATCTGTTTGTTCTTTTGCCAGTCCATTAGATCTTCAGTGCTCTTCTTCAACACCACAGTTAAAAGGCATAAATTCTTCTTTTGACTTCCTTAACATAGATAGTGACTGAAAAGACCATAGCCTTAATCAGGCACTTTTTAGCCCTCAGGATAAATGTATTTTACTAGAAAATATGATATCCAAACTTACTGCTGTTTTATAATGAAAGCGTAATTAATTACAATCTTTGTACCATCTAGGATTATACAAGGGAGCTTTAGTGGTAAAGCCCATAGAGGGATGTGCAACTAACCCAAAGACCATGCTTCTTTGAAATTTCAAATCTACAGCCTCAGAAAACCAATGAGGGTCAGCTATGAGTTACTTCCAAGTAGCCCTCTTCCAGTGAGTGAGAGAGGGCAATACTGGCTTGCTAAGGGATTTTTTTATATGCTTCTAGAAGCAACTTTACAATTACCTCCTGTATCTCTTGGTTTAACATAATTCTTACTTCTTGAATTTCCTTGTGTTGGATACTTAGAAGTCTTTATACTTGGATTTCCAATAAACATTTGATTAATTCATTCACTTATTTAGGAAATATCTTTTCAATGCATGCTAGATAAGCACATCAGCCTATTCTCAGCCTGCGTTAGTTAGGCTTTGCTGTACAGCAATAGTACCACAAATTTAGCAGCTTAAATAATGCACATTCACTCTATTGCAGTGTGTGTCTGGGTTAGGAGTCTGAGTACTGCTCTCCTAGGCTTTATTATGTAGTGAAGGATGCAGTCAAATAAATTGACAGTTACAATATGTTGTGATGAGCCGTATCGAAGCCCTTCGACCCAGGCAGAGGGCAGGATGGTAGGAACGGCTTGAATGTTTCAGCTGGAGATTTCACACACTTGTGTAGGAGGTCCCTTGAGGACAAGACTGGAATGGCAGGATAAAGGCTGGTTTTTCCTATGCCTTGCGTTACAGTTGGAAAATGTGAGAACTTTAAATCTGAGCCATGGTTTTTGGGTTGTAATGAGGGTAAATATAATAGCTAACATTTTTTAAAGTTCATTTTAACATGGAAAAGTCAAATATATAAGTGGGCCAACATACATATTTGTGTACCAGATCCACCAAAGTTTAAGATGGACCTGGTGATAATATTATGATAAAAAATAGTTTAGCAGAAAGAATTCAGAAAAGAGTCACTAGGCCGGTACACTTGGATAAGCTAGAGATGAGGTCTGCTGAAGACTGACAGCTACAAGGACCAGTTTCTCTGTTCTCTTCTTGCAGAAAAAGTAATTGGCCAAGTATTCAAGTTATTTTGTTTTGAAAGCCATCACAGCATTTGCAAAAAGCCTGTACAGTGCATAAGTTACTCTTAGTCAATGCTAGAGTACTTGAAGAATATTAAAGCACATCTGTCCTAACAGATGTGGCATTTTTACAAGGTATGACTTTGTCTTGATAACTCCTTGATGACTAATAACTTCTTAGGATAGCAGTGTAATCTAATATGCTTGTGTCCAACCATCTTTTTTTTTTAATGCTCTATCTCCTTCACTTAAGATCAATTCTACATAGCTGTCCAGTGGTTATTGGATCTCAACCATAGCCTTCCTCATTTTCTCTCACAAGTGTTTTTCACTAATAAAATAATTGTAAATTTAATCTTATTTTTGTGTGAGCTAACCAAAGGATTCATGGTATCACGGAGGGGGTCGGGGGCGAAGAATCTCATTAGAAGTAATTAATTGAAGAGATATTGTACAATTACTTCTTGTATGTTTTTCCCCAGAAAGTGTCACAACTCCAGAACAAACAACTCATTTATCCGTAATGTTTGGTTATGATTAAGAAGCTTACATAGCCCATTGGCTAAGAAAAAAAGCAAAAAGAAGCAAGCACAGAAGGCCAGATAGGATAAAAGGGATCATTGGAATGATAATTATATTAATTAGGTACAGTGTGGACACTAACAATGTTCTAAAACAAAATGTGTATGAATGATTAAATGAAAATACAATTTGCTATGTAAACTTTCACATCAAATAACAATAGAAATGAACAACAAAAATGTGACCATTTTTAAATTTGCATATTGACCATCAATTACATAGAGTAAGAAATTGGGAATGTTTTTCAACATTTGAAGTTTAAAATTTATTAAATATGCAATCAAAATGCATTGATAATTACTGGTGATTAGAACTAGGAAGAAACAAAAAATGTGTTCTAAGAATGTGAGAAAGACACAAAGAAATATGTCCTAGGTAATAGGAATAATGTCAAAGATCATGCAGTATAATTTTTCAAGATCGATGACACTGGAAATACTTTTTTTTTTTCTGTAACAGAAGCAGCAACCATATATGTGGACCTTACTAGCAAACCTATGGAATACATAGAATTCAAACTGACTGTATCTTTGGAAATAGATGATAAAAAA
>NW_006399997.1:3302233-3309869 GCF_000299155.1 Elephantulus edwardii | reverse complement strand
GTGTTTCATATCCTCCTAACCTTCAGTAAACAAAGTTGTGCCATCTGCATAATGCAGGTTGTTTATGAGTCTTCCTTCAATTCCAAAAATAAGCCATCCATGTTAGAGCAAATAATTCTAAGTATTTTTCAGCAACTAGTAAAAAATCCACAATCAACACTCATGGTAGCAGTAATTAAGATATCAAACGACATGATATGTTGGGGAAATGTGCTTTGAAAGACCTCTCCAAAGTGCTAGTGAGCAAAGATGACATTCTAAATACTAAGCTATTCCTGATCCAAGTCATGACATACTCAGTTAGTTCTTAAGAATCTTGAAGTTGGACAAGGAAGAAGGAAGAAGAAAAATCAGTGTCTTCGAATCATGATGTTGGATTGCCAAAAGAACAAACAAGTCTTTCTTGGAGGAGATGGTCCTTAGCAGAAAGGATGCTGAAACTTCGTCTCACATACGTTGAGGTGAGGTCAGTATTTTGGAAAAAGCCATCATGTTTAGAAAGGTGAAGGGGCAGCAAAAGTGAGGAGACTTTCAACTATATATATTGACACAACCACTGTAATGATGGGCATATCAGAGATCATGATGTGTATGCAGGAAAGGGCAAACTTTAGATTTGTTGTTCACAGGGTCACTATGAGTAATAGTCAACTCCATGGCACCTAACAGCAACTAAAATAGCAACTATTAACCAGCTTTAACCTGAGCTTAAACTGATCAAAAGATTATCCTTTCTGATTTTATGCTAGTCGTGCTAATATTAAGACTAACACTATCCAGTTTTATCGCTTGAGTTATATTGTTGAGTCATTCAAAGTTTGATTAGTAAATGTGTTTCAGTTTATGTACAAAGTTATCCAAAACTTCTGAAGACTTTTCTTTTCAGCTTTTTTCTCACATTAAAGTAATCCAATGATCTTTCTCTCTACCCTTTGTTATTTTGTCTCTAATTTCTCTTTCCTTGTGCTTAGCAGATTCTCTTAATGACAAGGCAGTCTTTTAACTTGCAACTGTTTCTTCAGTAACTTTAAAGTTCTGGTATTGAACTAGATTAACTTCTTTTATTTATGTCTTCCTCTTTCTCCATAATTTTCCCCATCTCATTTTTATTTAAAAGTTAGTTCAATATTTTGGCAAGATGAACAACAACAGTCAGATTGGAAATGAACCCTCACCATGACTATACTAGCAGCACATCACAAGAAAGAATCAGCTGGCCCAGGTTCAGATCCCAGGTCCTCACATAGAAACTGTGTCTATTGCCATAACACCCCGCATGTGCCCAGTCTTGTTTAAACTGGGTAAATTATACAGCCTCTGTACCACAGCTTCCTCAAGTATGAATAAACTGCCCAAGTGTTGTTTTATTAGCCATGTCCTATTCATGATGACCTAGTGCACAAAGAAATCAAGATTCTTCTGTGAAAAATGGCAAAGTGCCTCATTACTCTTTTGATCATTTGAGGCTCAAACATTGTGATACATTAAGGTGTTCATAGGCTGATTTTTTAGATTAGACCACTAGACCTTTATTTCTAATCCATTTTAGCCTAGAAACTCCACTGAAACATATTTCCTGTCACTGCAAACCTCAAGCCTCCTCTGGAAAACTGGTGGTAGATACATTTGAAATTTATCAGCTGGAAATCAAACCTGGGCCTTCCACATAGAGCTGGAGGGGAAAAGCAAAGCGGCTCACTCCTGAAAACACTCAGGAATAGCTTTGGCACTCTGTAAATAGTATGTATTCAGGTGAGAAGAGGATTCTGAACAACTATAATTCTTCCTAATAATCTTTAAAATCTTGACACCTAAAATAAAATGTCATTTAGTTTTAAATTACTAAAAAGGCGCTCAACAGACATTTGAACAAAGGACTGCATGTTTTTACAGAAATGTAGAATGCCTTAGGATTTACAAAAAGCAATGTCTGTTTCTATGAAACCAAAATTCTGTAATTGCAATTGAAAATAGGACTGAAATATTGCTACATTTGAAAAGATATAATCCTATCATTAATGTTTTGTTCATAGAAAAATTATTTTTGAAAAAGAGGCATCTGCAGACCCCTTGTTAAATGTCAAAACATCGGTAGAAATCATATTATTATAAGGTAGAATTGATGGTGTCAAATGCATTTATTTCCTTAAGCACTAGTTTAATCTACCTCAATAACCTTTTTAAAGATTAAGATGAAAATTGGTATTTTAGTGTAAGTCTGAGTGTCAGGGCGTTTAGACAATTTAGAATTGGCATATAATTCTGTTAAAGGTCAAATTTCACCAAACATAAACAATTTTCATCACAGTCTAGTAAACCTTAATGTTCAAAACCAGGTCTTTTCAATTCTCTAAGTATTGAATTCTGCTGTTTAAAATACAGTTTCAGAACTGCACTTTTTATGCAATACATTTTCTGATGAAGAAAAGCTCTCAGGAAGCACTACAGACTCAAATGAAATGTATCCTTGTGCACCGTCACAGCCTGTGATAGGAAAATCTCACTTAGAAGTTCTGAAAGTTTGCTTTAGATAAGACTCAGAAACTTAACCACTTTCAAAGCTGTCAATGCCCCTTGCATTAGAAATTGAACTCGAACTACACAGAGCAGACTTTCTTTAAATTTATTAAAGGTTGGTAATTTTCAACTGTGGTCCTCAGGCCTGGTTTTAATTGTTTTTGCTTTCTTCTAGGTGGTATAGCACTGGTCTGTCAATTTGTACAGAGGTAACTCGTGATTGTTGTGATACCAAACATTGTGACACTGATGTGTCAAATGCGATAATGGTTACCCATGGTGGACACTGTATGAGGGAGCTCCCCAACTAAAGCAGAATTGGAAGCAGGAGTGGCTTCTGCTTCTGAAATAGCTTGCCTCCAGAAACTCTATGAATTTAGAGAAACAAGTTAGACAAGTGTTCAGGTCTTTCATTATTAGGGTCGCTGTGAGTCATCTTCAACTCAAAGTACTTAACAACAACATAACAGATTTTGATGAACATCTTTTTCCTCAATTACCTGTGTGGATGACTATTATTTATAACCATTTATATGAAATTGTGTGGCTTTTAGTGTTACAGAAATGAGTCAAAAAACCTTGCCTCCAGAAATTCTATGAACTTGAAGAAAAGAAGAAAGAAAGTTTTGTGTTCAAGACTTCATTCATAGGGTTGCTGTGGGTCCTCTACAACTCTATGGTACTTAACAACAACTACAACAAAGTGAAAATATTACTGGAAATCTATTTTTTTTTCTGTTGGAAAATAGTGAAATACAATGTTTTGGGATTTGAGAGGTATGGTTTCAATATCTGGGTCAATTCTCACACAATTCTGTGTGATCCAGAATAAATTATATATTAACCGTGAGCTTCAATTTCCCCAACTGGAAAGTAGGGTATTATCAGGAGATCATTGTGTGAATTAGCTCCTTTTCAGACGGGCAATCTCTTCCTATACAATTTACACCCTCAGAATCCCAATGTATGGTCAGTGCTGACTCAAAAACAATGAGAGATTATATGGAAAACTTTTGGGAGAATTCATTAATCAATGGGTATCCATCATATATTAGTTTCCTTCAACTTCTCTTCATGAAGAATACATTTGAAGTGAAAAGATGTGATTGGATAAATGTTTCATGTTAACATTATTCAGTCTTACCCATACTGTGTGTGTGTGTGTGTGTGTGTGTGTGTGTGTGTGTGTGTTAGAAAAGGCCATGGCACTAGAGATATTAGAGCTAATGTCAGATGGATCTTGGCTGAAAGCAGAGAGTACCAGAGAAATGTCTATCTGTGCTTCATTGACTATGCAAAGGTTTTTGACTGTGTAGATCACAACAAACTGTGCTGACTTTGAGAAGAATGGGAATCCCAGAACACTTCTTCATTATGCTTATGCAAAACCTATACTTGGACCAGGAGGTAGGCATCAGAACAGAGCAAAGAAACACTTCACAGTTCAAAATTGGGAAGGGTGTGCATCAAGGATGTGTCTTATCTCCATATCTTTTCAATATATATGCAGAACAGATTATCTGGGAGGTTGGGCTGTATGAGGAGAAGTGTGGCTACAGGGTTGGTGGAAGATCCATCAACAATCTGAATTATGCAGATGACACAACTCTGCTTGTTGAAACTGAGAAGGACTTGAAGTACTTGCTGCAAAAGGCCAAGGACTGCAGCCTTCCATATGGACTGAAGCTCAAAATCAAAAAAACAAAGATTCTCACCACTAGGCCAATTAGCAACATCATGATAAATGAAGACATTGTGATTGTTGACAGCTTCAGTTTGCTTGACTCTAAAATCAACACTCTTGGTACTAGCAGCCAGAAAATTAAAAGATGAGCTGCATTGGTAAAGTCTGCTGTCAGAGACCTCTCCAAAGTACTAAAGATTAACAACATCAGTCTGGAAACTAAGGTGCACCTGATACAGGCCATGGTCTTTGCGATTACTTACTATGCATCAGAGAGTTGGACAATGACTAGGGATGATAGAAGGAGAGTTGATGCCTTTGAGCTCTGGTGCTGGAGAGGAGTATTGAATATACCATGGACTGCTGGGGGAACGAACAAGTTCCTCTTAGAGAGGGTGAAGCCAGGCTATTTCGTGGAAGCAAGGATTCTGAAGCTTCATCTGACATATTTCAGGCATGTTGCAAGGAAGGATCAGTCCTTGGAAAGGGACATCGTGCTTGGGAGGGTGGAGGGAGAGCGCAAGAGAGGAAGACCCTTGATGAGATGGATTGATTCAGTCACTGGGGAAATGACCAACTGACTGGAAGAGATTTATTTTTGTTCCTATCCCAAAGAAAGGTGACCCTACAGAATGTGGAAACTACAGAACAATTTCACTGCTTTCACATGCAAGCAAGATTTTACTGAAGATTATCAAAAACGACTGGAACAGCACATCAACAGAGAACTACCAGAAGTCCAGGCTGGTTTCAGAAGGGGTCGTGGTACTAGAGATATTGTAGCTGATGTTAGATGGATCTTGGCTGAAAGCAGGGAATACCAGAGGAATGTCTATCTGTGTTTCATTGACTATGCAAAGGCATTTGACTGTGTAGATCATAACAAACTGTGGCTGACTCTGAGAAGAATGGGAATACCAGGACACTTGATCGTGCTCATGCGAAATCTATACTTGGACCAAGAGGCAGTCATGAGAACAGAGCAAGGAAACACAAGTCTTTAAGAGATCAAAAGTAAGATCCTTTGAAGGGTGCAGTCAAAAGTTTCAGATTTCTTTAAAAAAAATTCTTTCCTTGCAATCATTCATATACATTGGATTGACAAAATGACTTATAATGAGCTTGAATTGGTCAGAGATTATGAATATGACACAAGATAGGGCAACATTTTGATCTGCTGTTCACAGATCATAGTTGACTCCATGACATATAACAATAACTACATATTCCTTGCGGCATAATTTACCATAGCAAAAAGATGGAAAGATCCTAAGTACTCATCCATACATAAACAAACTATCATAAATATACAAAAAGGAAAATTCCACAATACTAAGGAGTAATGAAAAATCAAAAAAACTGCTTCATAACTTTAATAAACATGGAGGTGGATATTATGCTAAGTAAATAAACCTATCATGGTGTTGTTAAGTGCTATTGAGTCGTAGAAGACTCAGTGACCCTATAAATGAAAGACTTGAACACTTGTATGACTTTCATTGTTTCTCCAGGTTCATATGGTTTCCGGAGGCAAGCTATTTCAGAAATGGATGCCACTCCTGCTTCCAACCTTATTAAAATCGGGGAGCTCGACCAAACACTGTCCACCATAGGTAACCATTATCGCATTTGACACATCAGTGTCATGGTGTTCAGCATCATAGCAACCACGAATTACCTCTGTACACCAAATGGGCAGACCAGTGCTATGCCACTTAAAAGAATGTTTGACCAAAAACAATTAAAACCAGGCCCATGGGTTGCAGGTATATTTTAACTAAAAAAAGCTAAAGCTTTTCCATTGTTTCTCACTACACAAAAGGGCCCTACTGGGAGCATTCTGCTGCTTCCTCAAGTTCTAACCAAAAGGACAAATATTTGATAAGACTACTATTATAAAAAGTCAAGGAAGTCTTACACACACGAAAAAAACACCATTATTTGGTCATTTCCAGCAATGAGAGGATAAAGGAGGGTAAGTCATTGACTACAGTGCAGACCCATAAAAACTAGGATAAACGGAAAGAAATTAAACAATAAGCATAACATAAACAAGGCACAGCAAGATACTAGGAGGTGTTTAGGAGTGGAAAAAACAAAAAGGTAAATACTATTGCACATGCAATCCTCTAATAACAGTAATAACAAATAATATTTATGAGTAGATAGATAGGCAGACAGACATGCAAGACAAATGAGGTAAAACAAATGGAGTACATTCAGGAATATATATAGATTATTTCTACATATATATTCATATATTCCACAAATATATCCAAGGAAATAGTAAAGCATTCAAAGCAAAGCTCTGAAAACTTCACACCCATACCAAAGCACTATGAGGAATGAGTTGGTATGTTTGAGGTCTCAAGAGTATAGTCTTGGAGAATTTCTAGATCAATGTGTATAACATAATCACTGAAGAAAATGTTCTATGTCTTACTTTGACTAATAGCATCAGGGATTTGAAAAGCTTGCAAGCAGGCATCTAAGACACAGCTGCTGATATTGCCTCAATAGGAACAAAGAAGAGCAAAGAAAAGAAATGTGCATGTATACAATCCAGAAAACTAACAGGCCATGTAAACTATAGTCTCTGCTACCCTGAAAGCAGAAAAAAAATAAATGGTGCCCACAATCATCTCTCTAATAAAGATCAAGTTCCTGGACAGAGAAGAAGAAAAAAAATATTAAAATAATAACAATATTAGACTTACTTACTGGTCTGACAAAGACCAGCATAACTTCGACTATAGTGGCCTTTAGTTACCTTTCAAGCTTGGACTTGAATTTATCCCACGGGTCAGCTTTCAACCAAACAGCAGACAGACTTCAAAAGGAAATAATAAAGCCATGGTATAATGTACAACTAAGTATAATGCCATAAATGAGACTGAAAAAGTGGGATTTGCCTAAAACCAAAGCTCAGAAGGCAGAAAAGATGGATGAATGGAAATAGTGAAGCAAGGGAAGAAGGGAAGTAAAAAAAGAGTATTTTTACAATCAAGGGAATGTGACAAAAATTACAAATCAAAATGTACTATAGTGATTAGAAGAAAACTCATTTTCTTCATAAACTTCCCCAAATAGTAAAAAAAAAGTGTAAAAAATAAGTATTTATAACCACATAATGATAAATTAAGAAAAAATACAACACAAAAAATAAGAACTTCCCAAAACAACTATGAGCTATTATCTCACCTCAATAAGAATAGCAAAATTTAACAGAATGGCAAGCAACTAATGCTGGCAAGGTTGTGGAGAAACTGGAATCCCTATTCACCGTTAGTGGAAGTATAAAATGGTGCAACCACTATAGAAGGCAGTTCGGCACTTTCTCAAAAAGTTGCAAATAGAAATACCATTTGACCCAGCAATTCCACTACTGGGAATATATCCCAAAGAGACCATAACTGCCAAACAAGTAGATATATG
>NW_006399997.1:3300404-3302133 GCF_000299155.1 Elephantulus edwardii | reverse complement strand
AAAAAAGGAAACGGGTTCAATAGTGTTATTTATAACAAGACCTGAAAAAAATTTTGAATAAATTAACTACAGAATTTCTCATATGTGAGTTCAAGATGAAGTGGCAGGAAATGAAAACAAGACCAAAAGACAATTGTATGACTTTGAGTCCTCTCACCTGAAGTCAGAGAGCATCCAAAAACAGATTTGATGCATTAAATACTAATGACTAAAGACCAGAACAACACGGAAATCATACATGAAGAAAGCAAAAGTCATTTTAAAGACTGAAAGGAAAGCAGCAGTGGGGATATTAAATAACACATTAGATTGGGTGAATCTGTGGCAAAAGACATCTTTTAAGTATGAAAATTAGACATAATTTTGTGGACTAAGGTATACCTGACACAAAACACAGCATTTTCAATCACCTCAAATACATGCAAAAGCTAAAAAAGTAAATAAGAAAAACTATGGGGGGAAAATATGCATTTAAATTGGTGTCGGCAAAGAAAATAAAATGTACCACAGAGGAGCAGAAGAGCAAACAAATATGCCTTGGAATAAGTCCAGTCAGGTTATTCCTCAGAGGCAGGTGATGGTACTTTGTCTCACGTTCTTTAGCCAAGTTGAGGAGTCATTCCCTGGAGAAAGATAGCTGCCATGATAGACAGTAAGAGAAAAAGCAAGAAGCACAAGGAGATTGACACAGTGGCTAAAACAATAGACACAAACCACTCTAAGGATGGGTAGTGTTTTGTCCTGTTGTACATGGCTTCACTGTGAGTCGGAATTGACTTAACAACATGTTGTTGTTGTTGTTGTTGCTGTTGTTGTTGTTGTTGTTAGGGGCCATCAAGTGGAGTACAACTCATAGCAACCCTATGAATGGCCAACCTGAACCCTGCCCTATCCTGTGCCATCCTCATCATCTCTGACATACTCAAGCCCAATACTGAAGTCACTGTGTCAATCCATCTTGTTGAGGGTCTTCCTCTCTTTTGCTAACCCACCATCTCTCCTAGCTTGATGTCCCTCTCCAAGGATAACCTCCCCTGCCCACCTGTCCAGAATATGAAAGATGAGCTTTGCCATCCTTGTCTCCAAAGAGCACTCTGACTACACCTTCTCTAAGACATATCTGTTTGTTCTTTCAGCAGTTCATGGGAAATTCAATACTCTTCTCAAAAACTATAATTCAAAGGCATCAATCATTCTTCTGTCAAACGTATTCATTGTCCAGCTCTCTGGTGTGTAGCAGATGATTGAGAAGACCATGGCTTGAATCAAGTCCTTCTTATTCTTCAAACTGACATCATTTCTCTTCAGCATTTTGGAGAGGTCTCTAAAAGCAAACTTGCTCAATGCAATACATCTCCTGATTTCTTGACTGCTAGTACCAAGAATACTAAGGATGACATAAGAAGAATCAATGCTTTTGAATTGTGGTTCTGGAGAAGAGTCTTGAACATACCATGGACTGCCAAGAAAACAAATAGGTCTGTCTTGGAGAGGTGACACCAAGTTTCTTTTTGGAGGCTGGGCTTTTGAAGCTCCATCTCACATATTTCAGGCATGTGGCCGGAGGAGACTTATCCTTGGAGTGGGACATCATGCTTGGAAGGTTTGAGGGATAATGCAGGAGAGATAGATCTCGAATGAGATGGAATGATACTCTAACTGGGACAATGGCTGTTGGTGTGTTGGAATTAGTAATACTGGCTCAGACAAGGCAGGCTTCAGAGCGGCG
>NW_006399997.1:3278229-3292524 GCF_000299155.1 Elephantulus edwardii | reverse complement strand
CAAAAGGACAAACACTGCATAGTGCCACTGCTGTAGAATGGGACTGACATCAGGGTTGGGGGTGGGTGGGTAAGAATGAGAAAACTGGATGAATTATGTATACTGCATTGAAATGGATGAGGGAGAGAACAGTTTAAAAGCAATATATTATAGGGCATTATGATTATCTTAAGAGTCCAGAATGAAGGTTGCAGAGTGGAGTACTCAGGGTGGGGGTTGGGGGGTGAAGGGGGATTATATACCAATGAAGGACTTTCACTTTTCAAAGAGAAGAGTGAACTGGGGAGGGGGGGGGGAGGGGCAGGAAGAAAAGTGCAGCAATGAATGGAAGGGAATCCAAAGCCTCTGTAAATTTTCATTAAAATTAATTAAAAAATTATAAAAATAATAAGAACTTCCAACTTTCAACCCAAGTACTTAATGACAAAATTAAAACTGCTATTTAACTCATCTACTCATATCTACTCTCCATTTTCTATTAGATTCTATCCTCACACTGAAAGCTAAGATCATTCCAGTAGTTGGAAAGAATGACACTGAGAATGTCAGGTCTCAGGCAAGGATTACTCAAAAGAGGCACATCCTGCTCTAACATGCCCTGCCCAGCTTGACAGAAAAATTGAAAAGGTTGTCAGTGCCTATGAAACAATCTCACTGGGGAGAACAAAAAGACCCTTTATTTCTTTTAGCAAAAGGATCATAGGAAACTGAAGGTCAAGCCTTTCAATAGAAGATGAAGGTCTACTTCATCTTGGGTTTCAAACACTGAAGATCATATCACCACAACAGGAACATGAGAATCTCAGAACAAAGTAGAACATAGTGTTCCCAATAAGGAGTTATCCAAGCATAATCGCTAGTTTTTATAATCCTTGATATTTTAATATGCTAACTCATCTCTTCATAGATGGATACCATTCTTTGAAAATTCAACCTTAAACCTTCATCATTTAAGGACAGGAGTACTATTAATATGTTGAAATAGTCAAAACAGTGGCATTCAGGAATACCTTGTTAGTGCTACAGAAAATCAGTGAAATTTTCTGTAGTAAAAGAGATCAATAATTATGCTTGTGGCACTGTGCTATAAAAGTAATGTGATTATGAGATTTGGTTACAGTATATGCTCTCCAAAATGGCTCGATGTTATCTGTTTTCAACATCATTGCAGGAAAAGTGATTTGAGTAGTACTCTGAATGTAACTACTGTACTACGATTATCTATGACCCTGCCCATTCGGAATACCCAGCAGATCTATCATGCATGTCCGTGTCTAAAGGGAGCTATGGTACCCTAGTGATATAAAGCTGTGATGTCAACTCAAAGGCATGTGGTTCGAATCCGCTAGCTGCTTCATAGAAGAAAAATGGGCAAAATCCTCCCTTGATTTACCACCTCTGAAACCCCTCTGGGGGTCAGCTATGAGTTGGTTCAGACTCAATGGCAAATAATAATATCAGTGCCTAAATTTTTAAGATTCATGGTGATTATGCTGAATATTGGTTTCAACATCTACAGCTAAAAATGTCTCTTGATATAATCACTCTAAGAAAGGAAAGACTGCAGCCAGTTGGGATTTGGGGAGAAAGGGTGTCAAAGCTTATATTTGAAAGTAAGATTGTCCTACTCATTTCTCTAACTAATCAATGTTTAGGCAAGAATCTTGGAATTTTTGTGTACTTCAAGAACTAGGGTTTATAGGTGAGATCAATATTTTCCTCAAACCAAAGAGAAGAAAATAGAGGACAGAGAAACTAGGAAGCAGGGAACCTACTTAGAAATAGAGTTGTGAGGATTACAATAAAAGTCACAGAAAACTTTGTGTACAAAATATTGATTGAAAAACTAACTTGCTATGTAAACTTTACATAAATTACAATACACACACAAAATAATAAAATATAAAATTAAAGTATAATACTCATTGTCAGAAGCAATACATAGCTCACCTTCTCTAGGTTTTTCCAAAGCTATGGGATAGCATGGAAGGAGATGTCTTATCTTTCTCAGTCACTGAGGGATTTGAACCACTAGAAATATAATTTCTTTGGGTTAGCAGTGAAAGTCTCTATGAATTATACCACCAGAGCTCCCTAAATTACAATAAAGTATTAAAAAGATTGAGGAAGTTAGTAAAAAGTATTTAAAACTGAGAAATCAATGGGAAGATTTTTCTGAATAATCATAACTTTCTTAACAGATATTCAAAATGAGGATTTCACTTGCATGACTTTAAAAGATATTAGAAATAACAAAAACAAAATAATCATAAAAATCATTCAGAGAGGAATTTAAAGATGTCCATATAGAAAACAAAGATTCTCACCACTAGGTTAATTGGTAGCACCACGATAGATGGAGAAGAGATTTGAGATTGCCAATAATTTCAGCTTGCTTGGATCCACGAGCAACACTCTTGAAACTAGTAGCCAGGAAATCAAAAGACAAATTGTACTAGGGAAGTCTACTGTCAGGGACCATTCCAGAGTGCTGAAGTGCCAAGATGTAGTCTAGAGACTAAGGTGCATCTGATCAAGGCCCTGGTATTCGCAATTACTTGCTATGCATCAGAGAGCTGGGCAATGAATAAGGATTATAGAATAATTGATGGCTTTGAGTTGTGACATTGGAGAAGAGTATTGAACATATAATAGGCTGCCAAGATAATTAAAGGTCTGCTCTGGAGAGGGTGAAACAAGTTTCCGCTCTAGATGCAAAGATTGTGAAGCTCTGTCTCTCATACTTTGGGCATGTTACCAGGAGAGACTAGTCCTTGGAGAAGAAAATCTTGCTTTGAGGGGCAGAGGGACAGCACAGGAGGGGAAGACCCTTGATGAGATGCACTGACACAATTACTGAGGTAATAGGGGCAGGTGTGTCAGTGACAGCTCAGGATAGAACAGGGATCAGAGCTACTGTGCATTGGGTCATAATGAGTAGCAGGCAATTCGACAGCACATAACAACAACAACATGCAGGCTTTTACATTCTTAAGTATATTTGGAAAAACTTTAAAACATAAAAAGCTTCTAGAAACTAAATGTGGGAAAACATTATTTATACAAAGTAAACTATAGTATATTTATCACAAACAGTTCCATTTGTCATGAGAATCCTTAGAGTCTGTAAACAAGTGTCAACTCGCACATGGAGATTAAACATTCCTCACAAATACCATTTGTCATCTAACAAATGCTGTAAGCTATATAAATGCATCATAGTTTCTGTATAGATGCTGATTTCAAAATGACACTAAATTATTTTTAAATGTGTCCCATGAAGAAAGATATGTAGACGCCTTATGAAAAAGTTTTATCAACAGACTGGCTGGTTTAATAGTCCCAGTGAATTCAGAACTAGTTAAAATGGTTGTTTATATATGAAGCAATTATAGCAATGAGAGCTTCCCAACAACAAGAAAACCAATGCAAGGAGAATAGGATAAGAGTGAATAGATAGTCTCCATTACATTAGAACAGATTAAAGAAAGAACTGTCTAAAATGAATATACGATTAGGCATTATATGCACAACAGCCCAGAATAAGTCCTCTTTGTAAAGAGGACTGGGGGCAGCAAATGTGCAGCAATAAGTAAATATTTTTTAAAAAATAGAAGTTAACTGGGGAGAGGATATGAAATGAGCAACAATGAATGAATGGAAATCTAACTTCTCTGTAAACATTCATTGACATCACAATTAAAAGAAAAATTTCTTTTTAAAGAAGAAAATCACTGGAAAACAAGATTCCCAGTAGAAGAATAAATTTGAAGGTCTTCTCAAACTAATCGGACTCCTCCCTTATTTTGGTTGAGTGATATTGAACCTACCAAATCTTTAAGTATAAATTATTTTACTTATAAACAGAACCTATTCCACAAAAAAAACAAAACCATTTTCACCTACTTATAAAGAACTTACTCTTTGCAAGCATTTTATTCTGCTTCAAGTAAAATATGACTTTCATTTTCTTTGGCTCAGTGTGTACCCCATATAAAGATAATTATATTATCTGCTTTATTTAATGTTGCATTAGTCACTGTTTTTATAGACTAAATGCTTTCAAATAATTCATGCTTTAAAAAACTGAACATTTATGTTTGGGTATTTTGTGTATGATTTGTTGTGTTTTGTTTTTATAACACAATATTCCATCTCTTAGAGATTAAATATTGTCACTAAATTCATGAAAATACGAGTTTATGTCTCATCCCTATAATAAATATCACCCTAGCTTTGACTGGATATTTTATATAAATGTTTAGAAACTAAAAACCTGTTTTATAGTTCAAATCAATCCATGATAAGTAAGGAAAATAATGAGCCCTATGTGGAACATTTTATCTAAATATCATGAATGATATCAAGAAAAGTCATATGTTCCTATGATATTGTTGTCTTAACATCATGAATGATGCAAAAAGAAGTTATACATTCCTGTGATAGAATGTTTAAAAGCTGATATTCTTAAAGAAGTTTATAATTACAAAGAACTTTGGGAACTTAGTAGAAATTCAGAAAATTTATAGAGATTTAGAAAATCTATTTACCAATATTTAGTTGATTAAGTTGATATGTTTGTAAATGATTTTATATTAAATCATAATTTTGGTTTTAGGTGTCATTCAATTGACTCTTAATCATATCTATATTATACAGAACAGACCAAAAATTTGACTGATTCTTTACCTTCTTCTTTACACTCTCTCCTTTACACTCTGTGCTTAATCACATTGTTATACTTAACGTGGTGATTCAACTCATTGATGATCTTCCTCTCATTCAACGGCCCTTCATCTTTCTAATATGATGTTATTTTCCAAAGACTTGTCTCTCCTGACAAACTGTCTAAAGTATGTGAGACATAGTGCTACAATCTTTGCTTCAAAAAAGCACAATAAGTTACATTTCTTCTAAGAGATAATTGTTTGGGGTTTGGGGTTGTTTTTTTAATTAATTTTAATGAAAGTTTACAGAGACATAGGGTTTCCAGTCATTCATGGTTGCACTTTTCTCCCTGACCATTCCTTGCCCCCATTCACTCTTCTCCTTGAAAAGTAAAAGAAAAATTCTTTCATTGTTATCCCCCCCATGTCCACTCCTCTGTGCAGCCTTCATTCTGGACTCATGTCATGACAATAGTACCTAAACATATATCCCATTTACACTGTTGTTTCCCTCATCTGTTTCAATGCAATATACATCAATCCTCCCCTCCTTTTCTGTCCCTCAACTCCGATGTCAGTCAATGTTTTACAACCGTCGCCCTATGCATTATTTGTCCTTTTGTGACTGAGATATTTCATCCAGCATAATGTCTTCCAGAGTCACCCATGCATAATATTTCATGAGTCCCTTGTTTTTCAATGCTGCAAAGTATTCCATTGTGTGACTATACCAGAGCTTCTCTATCTATTCATTTGTTGATGGGCACTTGGGTTGTTTCCAGCTCTTTGCTATTGTGAACAAAGCCTCAATAAACATGGGTGTGCATATATCTGCTTGGGTGGCTTTCATAGTTCATAATATATTGTAGATTCAGTGTTCTTTTCTCACACCACAATTCTAAGATGTCAATTCTTCTTCAACATTTCTTATTCATTCATTGTCCAATTTTCACATTCAAATGAACAATTGGACATACCACGGCATAGATTAGGCACACTTTAGTCTTTAAACTGACATCCTTGCTCTTCAGCATTTCAAAGAGCTCCTTAAAAGTAGCCCAAGGCAGTGTGTGTTTGATTTGCTGACTACTGCTTCTATGGGTTTTGATTATTAATCCAATTAAATTAAATCCTTGGCAACTTCAATATTTTTCATCTTTATCATAATGTTTCTAATTGGTCCAATCATGAAGATTTCCATTTTCTTGATAGTGAAATGTACACCACATTGAAGGTTGTAACTTCTGACCTTCAGTTAATGGTTTTGAGTTCTCTTCATTTTTAGCAAGCATGGTCATGCCATCTGTATAACACAAGTTGTTGACGAGTTTTCTAATTCCAAAGCCACATTCCTCTTTATATAATTCAGCTTCTCAGATAATAATTTCTTTTCAATCTGTTCTTAAACATTCAGGTTGTTTCACATTTAGCTATTTTTAACAGTGCCACCATGAACTTTGATATGTAAGTATCTGTTTCAGTCTCTGCTCCCATGTCTTTTGGATACAACTGAGGGTGTGACTGGTGAATTGTACAGTGGTCTTGTATTAACTTTTTTAGGAATTATCACTGGTTTCCACAATGTATGTACCATTTTGCAATCCCGCTAGCAATAGGCAGGAGGTCCAAATTTTCCACACATTGGCAATATCTGTGATTTTCTTATTGGTTTTATTTTATCGGAGAGGGTGGAAAATTAGTATCACATTGTAGTTCTGATTTACATGACTCTGACAGTTAACAGTGCTGAAATCTTCTCATGTGTCTTGGTGACCATTTCAAAGTCCTATTTGATGAAATGTCGGTTAAAAACTTTTGCCTTTACTATGATTGGATTGTTTTTTGTTGTTATTAAATTGTTTTATGCATTTTGTTATTAGGTCCTTGTAGGATACATGGTCTTTTCATTTTTTTTTACAGATAAAATTTTCATCATTTTTGTTTTTATGAAGTCTCATTTCTTTATTTTGCTCTTCACATTTTCTTATGATATGCAATTATCCATTGCTAAAAGGTAGGCTTGATGGCTCCTGCTTTTTCCTTTAAGAATTTTATGAGTTTTTTGCATATTTAGGCACTTAATCTACCTTGAGTTTGTTTTTGTGTATATTATGAAACATGAATCATTTTTCTGTGTGCAGGATTCTAATTCCCTCATCTCTATTTAGAAAGACTCCTCTTTTCCAATCCTTGATATTTAGTATCCTTTTCAAAGGCGACTTCATTGTAGTAATGTGGGTTTATTTATTGCCTCTCACTTCTATCCTCTTGTTTATTTTTATGCTAATCCCAGGCTATTTGGATTGTTGTCACTGCATAGTCTGTTTTAAAATTAGGAAGCTTGAATTTTTCCATTTTGTTGTTCTCTGTCAGCATTGCTTTAGCTGAGCATAGTCTCCTACCATTCTATGTCAAAGTGAATATTTTTTCTATTTTTGTAAAGAAGGCTATTAAATGTTTTATTGAGATGGCATAGATTGGTTTTTTGAGTATGACTGACCTTGTAAAAAGTGTGGCCAATGGCTTGAGGACAGCTGCATCTGACCTCCATTAACTCCAAAGGGGGGAAAAGTCCCCATACACAACATAAAACAATTCTAGTAAGGTTAAACTTCCTCCCAGCTCCCTGAATGAATTTCTATCTATCTTAACACCAACCATCTTTCCTAGGCTCTTGTTGCTCTACTACAAGGCATGCTAAATCATTTCAGTGGCCACATTGAACTCATAGAACAACAACCACAGTTTATTAGAGATTAATAAATTACAATATAATTAGAGACATCTGGGTATGCAATTCTTCAGTCAAAACAGCTTCTCAGACAAATTCAAAAGCCCTTCAACATTCAGCCTCACAACTCTGGGCCAGCATTACAAACCTCTTGCCACTTCCATCCCTCTTCCATTAAACCTGGGTTAAAGATCTTGACTATATCTCCTTGTGGTGAGGTCTAGTTCAACTCTGTTTCCCACTGGTGTCTAGTTCTCTACTACTTCTGCTGTGGAATATTGTATGTACTACTTCCATTTAGACATAGAGAGATGTTGTGAATGTACAATTTTATGTATCTAAGGGTTATACAGTGACCAGTTCATGATAGGAAATTGAGGTCTTGTAGTACCTTCTTATTGTTGTTGTTGTTTGTGCCATCGAGTTCCTTGCGACTCATAGTGACCCTGTGTACAATAGTTCTGACCCCGATCTATCTTGAGCCAACCTCATTGTCATATCTACCCACATTACCCCACAGTCACTGAGTCACTCCATCTCATTCAGGGTCTTCTGTTCCTCCATCCTTCCGAGTATGCTGTCCCTCCCCAAGGGCTGGCCTCTCCTCTTTACATGCTCAAAGTATGCCAGACAAATTTTAAAAATCCTTGCCTCCAAAGAGAAGCCTGGTTTCACTCTCTCTAGGATGAATCTGTTTGTTCTCCTAGCAGTCCATGATACTTTTAATACTCTTCTCCAGCACGACAACTTAAAGGTAACAATTCTTCTATCATTCTTAGTCATTGCATAGTTCTCTGATGCATAACAAGTAATTGCAAAGATCATGGCCTGGATCAAGTGCACCTTAGTCTCTTGACTGACATCATTGCTCTGACGAGGTCTCTGATGGCAGGCTTTCCCAGTTCATCTTTTTATTTCCTGGCTGCTGGCACCAAGAGTGTTGATTGTAGAGCCAAGCAAGCTGAAACTGTAAATAATCTCAATCTCTTCACCATTTATCATGATGCTGCCAGTTGGCCATCCAGTGGTGAGAATCTTTGTTTTCTTGATGCTGAGCTTCAATCCATATCATAGACTGCAGTCTTTGACCTTTTCCAGGCAATGCTTCAAATCCTCCTCAGTTTCATCAAACCAGATTGTCGTGTCTTCTGCAAAGCATAGGTTGTTGATGAGTTCCTCCCATCCTGATCCCATATTCCACCTCATAATGCTTAGCTTCCCAGATGATCTGTTCCGTATATAGATTGAAAAGATATGGGGATAAGTTGCATCCCTGGTGTAAATCTTTCCTGATACTGTACCATCCACTGTTCCCTTGCTCTGTTCAACTGCCTCCTGGTCCAAGTATAGGTTTCACATAAGCCCAATGAATCCAAAAGGTCATTACAAAGACAAAGGAAGAAGAAAAGGTCAAAATGAATGTCAGAAAAGACTCTGACTATTGCATTAGAGTGTCCAGAAGCCAAAGCAAATGGAAGAGACCAAGATGTTAAGGAGCTGAACAGAAGATTTTTAAGGGCTACGCAGAATGGCAAAGCAATGTATTATAATAAAATGTGAAAAGAGCTGGAGTTGAAAAATCGAAACGGTCGAACTTGTTCAACATTTCTCAAGTTAAAGGAACTGTCAAATTAAAGTTTTGCTTTCCAATAATTATGGATGTTTTAGGCAGAATAATGAATGACACGGGAAGGGTCAAGAAAATACAAAAGGAGTACACAGAGTCACTATACCAAAAAGAATTTTCTGACAGAGAAGGGTTTAATGAAATAACAGGTGATCAAGAGCCTGTGGTGATGAAGAAAGAAATTCAAGCTGCTTTGAACAAATTGGCAAAAACCAGGGCCTCAGGAATTGACAGCATACCAATTCACATATTTCAACAGACAGATGCTGCTCTGGTGTGCTCATAAAGTTTTGCTAAGAAATCCAGAGGACAATCAGCTGGCCAACTGACTGGAAGTGATCTATATTGCAAAAAAAAAAAAAAAATGTGACCTAGCAAAGTGTGAAAATTATCAAACAATATCATTAGTCTCACATATGCAAGGAAAATCCTGCTGAAAATAATCCAAATGACAGGAATAGTATATCAAATGAGAACTGCCAGATATGAAGGCTGGATTTAGAAGAGGTCGTGGCACTAGGGATATTATAACCAATGTTAGATCTTAGCTAAAAGCAGAGCATACCAGGAATGTTTATTTGTGTGGATCACAAGAATAACTTAGTGTCTTGGTAGACCATAATTAGGTTTTCCATCACACAAAGATCCACTAGCAACTTTTAGAAAGATAGTAGTTATCTGAAGAGGCTAGCAGAATTTTGCTCCAAAACTTTAAAAAGTCCTTTCTGTGATTTTCCACTATAAGCTTAAAGATCCAAAATAGCACCTCTACTTACACTGGTACTACAATGACTAATGAAGCCAGATGACAAGATTCATATGATTGAAGGGCTTTCATAGCAGCCTGAACCTGTTTTAGAGTCTTAACTTGTTCTAAGCCCCAACAAAACTAGAAGTTTCCCAATTATTTGATAACAAATCTGGTAGACATAAGTAACATACTCAGACGAGAAATACGTTGTCTCCAAAGTGCAAAGATGCTCGTCATGCACTGCATGTTGTTTTTATCTATGGAAGAAGACAGACCCAATAATTAATCCTTCATCTTACATTGAATATCTCTATATACTCTACATCATTGAATCCTTAGTCATTTCACTGAGTTGCCTAAAATTTTACATGGTTAATTTCTAACTCTCAGTTCATGTTCTCCTCAGTCACCTGCTATGTATCAAAAAGCTGGACAATGAATAAGGATTGTAGAAGAATGGATGTCTTTTGAGTTGTGGTGCTGAAGAAGTCTGTTGAATATTCCATGGACTGTCAAAAGAACAAACAGATATGTCTCGGGTAAAGAGAAGACAGAGTACTCCTTAGAAGCAAAGATAGTGAAGTTTTACCTCTCATATGTTGGACATGTTGCTAGGAGAGGCTATTCCCTGAAAGGAGATATTATTCTTGGAAAGATGGAGGGTCAGCAAAGGAGAGGAAGACCTCCAAAGGGCTATATTGACACAATGACTTCAGCAATGGGCTCTAAAGTGTCAGAAATTATGATGATGGCAAAAAATAGAGCAGGGCTCAGGTCAGCTGTTTATAGGGTCGCTATGTGTCATACTTGACTCAATGGCAGCTAGCGACAACAAGAGTACACGAAAGTCTTAAAAATAGGTCCAGAGACACTGATATATTTTCTTTACTATCAACAGAGAACTGCCAGAAGTCCAGGCTGGGTTTAGGAGGGGTCGTGGTACTAGGGATATTGTAGCTGATGTTAGATGGATCTTAGCAGAAATCAGGGAATACCAGAGGAATGTCTGTCTGTGTTTCTTTGATTATGCAAAGGCATTTGACTGTGTGGATCATAACAAACTATGGCTGACTCTGAGAAGAATGGGAATCCTAGAACACTTGATCGTTCTAATGCGAAACTTATACTTGGACCAGTAGGCAGTCGTCAGAACAGAGCAAGGGAACACTGCATCGTTCAAAATTGGGAAGGGCGTACGCCAGGGATGCATCCTATCTCCATACCTTTTCAACCTATATGCAGAACAGATTATCCAGGAGGCTGGGCTCTATGAGGAGAAATGTGGGGTCAAGATTGGTGGACGAATTATCAACAATCTGCGTTATGCGGATGACACAACCCTGCTTGCTGAAACTGAAGAGGACCTGAAGCGCCTGTGGCAGAGTGTCAAGGACTGCAGCCTACAATATGGATTGAGGCTCAATGTCAAGAAGACAAAGCTTCTCACCACTGGACCAATTGGCAGCATCAGGATGGATGGTGAAGAGATTGAGATTGTACACAGCTTTAGTTTGCTTGTTTCCACAGTCAACACTCTTAGCACCAGCAGCCTGGAAATTAAAAGGTGCATTGCCATGGGAAAGTCTGCTGTTAGGGACCTCACCAAAGTACTGAAGAGCAATGGTGTCTCTCTGGAGACTAAGGTGCGTCTGATACAGGCCATGGTCTTCACAATCACTTGCTATGCATCAGAGAGTTGGACAATGACCAAGGAGGATAGAAGGAGAATTGATGCCTTTGAGCTGTGGTGCTGAAGAAGAGTATTGAGAATACCATGGACTGCCAGGAAAACAAACAGATTGTCCTGGAAAGGGTTAAACCGGGTGCCTCCTTGGAGGCAAGGATTCTGAGGCTCCGTCTAACATACTTTGGACATGTTGTGAGGAGAGACCGGTCCTTGTAGAAGGACATCATGCTTGGGAGGGTGGAGGGTCAGCGCAGAAGGGGAAGGCCCTCTATGAGGTGGATTGATTCAGTGACTGGGATAATTGGGATAGGAGTGTCAGAGACAGTGCGATTGGCACAGGACAGAGCAGAGTTTAGGGCTGTTGTACATAGGGTCGCTATGAGTCGCAAGCGACTCGACAGCACATAACAACAACAACAACATGCCTAACCAGCATAATGTTAGCAATGTAATAAGGCAAGTGTGAAGTTTTACAGAAAAGAAAGGTGATCATATTTGGCTTGGTGATAAGGAGTTGGCCTGCAAAACCCAAAGACATACAGTTCAAATCCACTAGTTACTCCATGGGAGAAGGGTGAACTCTTTTTTTCCTGTACAATTTGCTTCCTCTGAAAATCAGCTTAAGGGTTAGCGACGCAACAATTCTGACTGAAAAGTGCATAACACCATCAACAACAAATTATGACATTGTGTTGGAAAATTGATATATTCTTGAAGTAGGGCAGCACAGGTGTTCTGCTTGCCTTGATAATTCGAGTAATTGCTTCAGCTGAAACTTTGAAAGCAGATTGGGACAATGCATTGGCCAGATCAATTGTTGTAAGCCTGATAACAAGAGATTCATCAATTTCCTTACACCATGAAACCACATCTGAATAGCAGCTACAATTAGACAACATTTGGTTAAGTTTACAACAAACAACCATTAAAATTTTCCCTTTACCCCCACAAGTCAAACAGGTGAGTTATGGGTGAAAATCACCACCCTATATCCTTCAGGTTTGTGTTGGCAGAATTATCTCTGAAATATCTTTAGTATTGCTTTTGAGATACTATTTTCCTAGAGAGGGGAAATTCTAATGAACTTCACCTGGTTTTTGCTATCACAAAATGCCTTAATGTCAAGTATTCAGTTTAAGGATTCTGCCAGTTTTGTATTATATGTACTCCAATAACGCTTTATGGAACTTGAAAATTACTACAGGATGGGTTTGAGGAACCGCTAGACTCAACATCAGAGGAACCTAAGCAAAAAATTCTATTAAACTGACCATCATTCACCTCTATTCTACCTAGTATACCACACTGAATTTTTGTTCTCCTAGAATTTGTGTAAATTCAGAAGCAGAGTTTAGTATTTCCCAGAAAGATTGATTGTTTTCTTTTCCTCAATGAACAGTCAATCTCATAAAAGACTGTAGACTTCTTTTGAGAAATCTGGGAGAAAGATTAAAACTATAGATGTGTAATCGTGGGTTCATTCTTCAATAAGACACAGCCTCTCCAGCATTCAAAGATTTATGGATATGTAAACTGTCTCAAATTTGGGACTTGACTGAGGGACTTGGATTCTCTGTTTGACAAACATGTTAAACTGCCATTAACATTAAAATTCTTCTGTTTGCATAAGGCTAGTAAATATTTCATTCCCTGCCTATGCCACTCTTAGGAACACTATATCTAAGCTGCTAACACCATAAATCCATACAAATCTGACTAATCTGATTACTCCTTTGACCCTGCTGCCCATGATGGTAATCAGGTCCACCTTTATTTTATTAGTTTAATGTTATTAATTGATCCTTATCAACCCAGGGACCAATCACACTTATTACAGTTAGTTGTCTTAATTGAATTAGAATAACACACTGTCAAAGACAGAACTACTGATTAATTTAAACCTCCAGGAAGGCACAGTTTATGGGCTAGCAAGACAACTCCCTACAGCTATACCACCAGAGTTCTCTTTTTAGTTTATTTTAAAGAGAGCTTTTTCTGTTTTCCTAGAAAATTTGAACATCTCTTTTGCCAGTTATTGGAGGACATTTTTGAGCTAATTTCTTGATTTAAGGACATTGTATAAACATAATACTAAATTCATAAAAAGCAATGTTTATTAAACTTTTTTACATAGACTATTATTTATTTTCCAAAACCCAGAAGAGAAAATACGTTGTGTTGTTTCATTTCATTGTTGTTGTTGTTGTTAGGTACGGTTGAGCTAAGTACAACTCACAGTAACCCTGTGAACAACAGATCTGAATCCTGCACTATCCTGTACCATTCTCACCATCTCTGAAACATTTGAGCCCATTGCTATAGTCACCGTGCCAATCCAATTCACTAGGGGTCTTTCTTTTGCTCTCAGACTTTTCAAGCATGATATCCATTTCTAAGATATAGAATCTCGTAGAAACATGTTTAAAATATAAAAGATGAAGCTTTGTCATTCTGACCTCCAAGAAACACTCTGTATTCACCTTTACTTAGACACCTGTTCAGTCTTTTGTCAGTTCAAGAGATACTTAGTACTCTTCTCCAACGCTACCACTCAGAAGTATCTTCTGTCAACTTATCAGCGGTCAGATACATAGTTATATTGTTGTTGTTATGTGCGTCAAGTTGTTTGCGACTCATAGCGACCCTATGTACAACAGCCCTAAACTCCGCTCTGTCCTGTGCCAATTGCACTGTCTCTGACACTCCCATCCCGATTATTTCAGTCACTGAATCCATCCACCTCATAGAGGGCCTTCCTCTCCTGCGCCGTCCCTCCACCCTCCCAAGCATGATGTCCCTCTCTAAGAATCGGTCTCTCCTCACAACATGTCC
>NW_006399997.1:3268774-3276744 GCF_000299155.1 Elephantulus edwardii | reverse complement strand
GCGAGTTCGGCCCTTTTGATTTTCTGACTCCAACTCCTTGCACATTTCATTGTAATATTTTGTTTTGTCATCCCATGCTGCCTTTTGAAATCTTCTATTCAACTCTTTAGTAAGTGATTGAAAAGATCATCGTCTAAAACAAGTACAACTTTCTCTCCAAACTGGCATCATTGTTCTTCAGGTTTTAGCAATCTTCTGATTGCTGGATCCAAATAAAATGAAATCATTAATAGTTTCAATCATTTCTCTATCTATCAAGATGTTGTCTATTGGCCCAGTGGCAAGGACCTTTGTCCTCTTGATGCTGACATATATTCCATATCGACAGCTTTGGTCTTATGCAGCAAGCACCTTGGGTCCTCTTCACTTTCAGTAAGGAAGATTGTGTCATCTATATAGTGCAGGTTATTGATGAATTTTCCTCCAATCCTGATTCCACATTGTTCTTTACAGAATTTGCATTTATGAATTATTTGCTCAGCATACAGATTGAATAGGTATGGAGAAAGGATATAACCTTGACATGCCCCCTTCTTGATTTTAAATATACAGTGTTTCCCTGTTCCTTTTGGAGAAGGTATAGATTTTGTATGAGCCCAATTAAGGAAGTCATTCAAACATAAGAAAAACCAGCTTGAAACAACTATTAATAGTTGCAACATGGAATGCATGAAGTATGGGTGTAGGAAAACTATGGGCTGCAGAAAAATAAAGTATAATGCATAACAATTGACATTTTAGGCATTGGTTAAATGAAATGAACTCGAATGGACCATTTTGAATGAGACAATCATATGATCTACTATGTTGGTAATGAAACACTAAGGAAAAATGATACACATTCATAAGGAAAAGGACAATTTCAAGTTCCTAAAGTAAAATGTTGTGAGCGGTACCTATTAATCCAACTATTATTCAAACACATGCATCAACAACTAAAATCAAAGAGGAAAAAATTGAGGATTTCTACCAACTTTTGCAGCTCAAAATTGATCAAACGTAATCAAGATGCATTAATAATTATTGGTGACTGGAATGCAAAAGTTGGAAATAGTAAGTAAGAAACAGTACAGATTTGGTGACAGAAATGAGGTTGGAGAGCAAATGATTGAATTTTGCGGATTCAATGATTCATTCATAGTAAATATCTTTTTAAGAAAACACAAAAAGTGATTTTACAGATGGATCTCACCTGACAGCCTGCACAGGAATTAGATACAACATCCGTGGAAAGAATATTTGGAGAAGTTCAGGGCCAGGAGTCAGAGTCAGGCAAGATACTGACTATAGAACAGACCACTAGTTTTTCATGTGCAAGCACTGTTTCCTAGGCAATGGTATTTGTTTTGTTTTCTTACTCCACAAGTTTAGGAGAGTATACCTGCTTAATGAATTGCTATTGTTAAAGATGCCATTTTAAACTCCCCTGCTTAATCTAAAGCCTTGTCTTCTTTCACCATGTGAACTGTAAACATCTAGCCCTTTCAATTACTGCAGTTTCCAACTCGTGTTTACAGAATTGGTTTCCCTTTTCATTTTTAGCTAATAGAAGTATTACTTACTTTTACTTTTTTGGGTTCTTAGCTCTATAATTGTTGTTGTTATATGCTTTTGAATCACCTGCAACTCATAGTCACACTATGTACAACATCTCTGAAGTGTGCCCTTTCCTGAGCCAGTCTCACTGACTCTAACACACCTACCCTCTTTGCCCCAGTTACTGCATCAATTCATTTCATCCTTGGTCTTCCTCTCCTGCACTTTCCCTCCACCCTTCTGATCATGATGTCTTTCTCCAAGGACTGGTCCCTCCTGGCCATGTGCCCGAAGTATATGAGACAGAGCCTCATATATGATGGGCAATCTCCTCCCATGCAATTGCCTCTGAAAACCCTCTAAAGGGTCAGAGGGTTTATATATAAGAAAGAAGAGTGTAGGTATCTCTAGTGGCCTAGTGATAAGTAATTACACTGCCAATCCAAAGGCACACAGTTTGAATCCAGTCCTTAAGATGGGTAATCTCCCATGCAATATACTGCCTTTGTAAAGCTGCTAGAAGTCAGCTCCTGCTATGAGGCAGCTCTGACTTGAAGTCGCATAACAGCAACAAAAACATAGATATAGATAAAATACAGCATATATGAATGTTTTTACGGTGAAAATAGTTTCAAGTTCAAACCTCTTTGAAGAGTTTCAAGCCTCAGTGTACATTTCAGAGAAATATACATCAAAGAAGTTTGATTTTAACAAAGTGTGGGAAACAAGACTGAAGCTTCTACCATACATGGAAGAGCTTAACGAAGGAACAACATAACTATGAAAGACTTTTTATTCATGTGCTTCAGTTTGAAGGAGACAGTCCTAGGAGAAACCTACTTTATTTTTTTAATCTCATTATGATTTCTACAGATTCTGGCACTATCATTTTCATGTAAAGGCATTATTTTTGAGAATTACTTTTTTCATTATTTCAATTTACTATGTTAATTTAACAAGCTTCCCAATTATTTGTTTCATCTTCCCTTTCTTTTAGCTAGCCTTTGATTTTTAGTATTCATAATGGAACACAGTGTGATTCGAATACATAATTCACACAGTCATAGTGAAACTATTCTAAAACTGTGTCAAATTCTAAATATATGCATTCACTATTAATTAAAATGGACACTAGTAATACTTGCACTTTCAGACTGGGTACCAATTATAATCCTGTAAATACCTTGTGTTGTAAATTCTATCCTTTATACATATGTTTTTATTTTGCAGTGTTTCTTCCTTCCAAGTGTGAAAATGGGATGTAACTGCTCATTAACTGAGACACATATTTATCTAATATGGCATAACTTGGAACATTAATTAAGGCAGTGCATGATTCAAATATACATGCCTTTGCCAACAATTACTGAATTTGTTGGGAGAAAATGAGTATATATATTTGGTGCAATAAAAATCTATTTATTCTGTTGTTCTTTTGATGATACTGCTTAACTTCACAGACATAGGACATTATGTTTAGTAAAGGGAAATCTATGAATATCTTAATTCCAAAATTCACAAAGGCTCTGTGAATTATAAAATAAAGAAGTCTTACTTGCTAACAAAACTGTACCTCCCTTAATTTTATTTAGTAACACAATTTGGGCTGAATTGACATAAGATTATTTAATCCACTAAGTATGACTATATTTTTTATGAATAAATATTTTCTTGATTTAAGGACACTGTTCCCATATTCTGACAAGGTATTATATACCTTACATACATGTATAATAGTTAAACTAAAAAAAAAAACACCATCAGATTTGACAGCTGTCCAGTGATTTCTAAGTTGTAATGACCCTCCATTGAGGTTCTGAGGCAGTAAATAGCAATAGGATAAAACTGCTTATTTTTCTCCTGCTGAGTTGCTGATGGGTTCCACACTCCAAAGACACACAGCCTTTCATAAGCAGCAAAACTCCCTGCAGATTATGCCACCAGAGTTCCATCTTCTATCTAAAATGTTAAAGAATTTGAATTCTGAAACATGTTTAGTATAAGATTTTTCAGATACTAGAATGTGAACCTGTAATAAGCTAGTATAAAAAGGAATGAAAAAGATTTTGAAGAATGTCCAAGATATACATGAATTTGTTCTCATTGCTGTTAGGTGCTATGGAGTCAACTACAACTCAGAGCAATTTATGAACAATAGATGAAAACTTTGTCCTATTGTACCCCTGATGATCTCTGCCATACTCAAGTCCTATTGTACCCCTAATGATTTCATATCCTAATGATCTCTGCCACACTTAAGTGCATTGTTGTAGTCACTGTGTTAATCCAACTCTTCCACAGTCTTGCCCTTTCTTACTTATATTCTTCTTTTCCCAGAGTGATGTCTTTTTTCCAAGGACTGGCCCCTCTGGTCATATCCATAGTATTTGAGATGAAGTTTCATCATCTTTACTTCTAAGGAGCATCCTGGTTACACTTTCTTCAAGATATTCCTTCTCTTTAGCACTTTAAAGAGGTTCTTAATGGCAGCATTTCCCATTGCAGCACATTTTTTTTTATTTATTGACTACTACTAGCACATGCTCACCCTTGGTACAGGTAGTTAAGAAATAAGGAGATGCATTGCAATAGGAAAATCTGCAGTTAGGGACCTTTCTAAATTATTGGGGAGTAGTGAAGCCAGTTTGAGGACTAAGGTGAATATGATTCAGGCCATTGTCTTTCTGATTACTAGCTATGCATCTGAGACCTGGACAATGAATAAGGATGACAGAAAGAAAATTTATGTCTTTGAGCTGTGGTATTGGAGAAGAGTGCTGAACATTCCATGGACGGCCAAGAAAACAAATAGATATGTCTTTGGAGAGGGGAGGCTTCACATAACATGCTTTGGACATATTGCTAGGAGGTGTTACTCCTTGGAGAAGTGCATGATGTTGGAGGTGTAGGGAGTTGGCTAGGAAGAGGAAGACCCTCAACCAGGTGAATTGGTAGGGTGACTGCTGCAATGGGCTCTTGTGTGTCAGGAAGTGTGAGGATGGCACAGGTCAGGACTGGTTTCAGATCTTTTGTTCATAGGGTCGCTATGAGTCATACTCAACTTCATGGCACCTAATAACACTAACAACTACCACATGTACTGATTATGGATGCAAGCAAAATTAAATCTTTTCCAATAAATTTTAAAAGCCTAAAATTTGACTCAAAAAAACATTCATGAAAGATAATTAAATCTTCTTGGACAAACTTTAGAAAAATGAACATATAAGGTAATATTTTGTAAATGATTAACACGATTAGGTTACAATGTGTTATTGTTGATGTTAGGTTAGATGTTAGATATCAAGTTGACTATGACTCAGTGACCTTATGAACAACGGATCTGAACCTTACCCTATTTTGTATCATCCTCATTATGTCAATCCATCTCATTAAGAGTCCTCAGCTCTTTCTCTGATCTTCCATTTTTTCCAACCATGGTATCTTTTTCCAGTGTTAGAGAAATGACGATAGTACAGGGTTCAGATCTTTTGTTCATAGGGTTGCTGGGAGTCATACTTAACTTGATGGCACTTAACAACAACAGCCCCTTCTAACAGTACGCCCAAAATACAGGAGACAAAGCTCAACCAACAAGCCTCCAAGAAGTGAACTGGCTACCCTTTCTCCAAGACATATTTGTTTATTCTGCTGATAGTCCAGTAGATATGCAATATCTACTCTTCTTCAACTCCACACTCAAAAGTATAGATTCTTCTGTCTTCCTTAGTCCTTATCCAACTTTCAAATGTGTAAGAAGTGATTGAAAAGACTATGGCTTGAATGTGACTCACCTTAATCTTTAAACTTAAGTAGTATTAAGTAGGCATTGCTACTTAATACTATGGAGATGTCCTTGATAGCAGATTCCCCCACACAATACATCTTTTGATTTCTTGACTTCTGATACAAAGGGTGTTAATTGTGGTTCTAAGCAAGATGAAATATTTGACAACATCAATCTTTTTTTCATTTATTATGGTCTAGTCATGAGGATTTTTGTCTTCCTGATATTGAGATGTAATCCTTATTGAAGGTCTTGGTCCTTGATCTTCGGTAGCAAGCATCTTATGTCTTCTTTGCTTTCAGCAAGCAAGGTTGTATCATCTGCATAAAACAGGTTGTTAGTAATTTTTCCTCTGATGTCACAGTTTTCTTCATAAATTTCAACCTCTAAAATGGAATGATTTGCTAAGCTTACAGTGTGAAAAAGATATGTAGAAAGGGTACAGGCCTGCTGCACTCTTTTCTTGATTTTAAGCCTTGCATTGTTTCCTTGCTCTGAAAAGTGGTTCAGAAAACAGCTTCTCAGCCTTGGTATGCTGAGCCTTGCACAGGGCACTGGACTGAGGAAGCCAGTCAGCTGAATTGAGCTGGGCCACTTTGCATCCTGCCCCTCTTGGCAATGCATTGTTGTTGTTGTGCTGGTGGAGGCGGTGGTGGTGGTGGTGGTGGACCATTGAGTAGGAACTACCCATAGCTGACCCAGCCAGCAGGTTTTCAGAGGCTGTTAATCACATGGGAGGAGATGGCTCATCCTTCTCCTGAGGAACAGCTGGTGGCCTCCAACTGTGTGCCTTTGGGATTACAGCAAACTTCTTGCCACTAGGACACCAGAGTTCATCAATGCTATAATGAATATAATTATTATAGGGATATGTGAAATTGAAGTATAAATTAGATGAATAATATGACATTTATAAGCATCAAAAGCTGATTGCAAACTGGAAGAGTAATCTCCTGACTCACTTGTACTCATCAAATTGGAAATTACTCCTATGTGACCCTCCAGCTGATATTCAGAGGCTATAAATGACATTCAGACATTCCTCTAGGTCTTATACCCCTGGTGTTCAAGTTGCCGTACTGTGGTCACTTGTGGTTGCTGTGAGGCTGTGACACTGTGACACGGATGTGTTAAATGCATTAATGGTTGGCTACCCAAAGTGGACAGAAAGTGGGGTGGAACTCCCTGATTCAAACAAGTGTAGAAGGAGGAGTGGCATCTACTTCCATAATAGCTTGCCTCTGGAAATCCTGTGAACCTGGACAGAGGATGAAAGACACCCAAGCATTGAGGACTGTCCTTCTTAGGGTCGCTAAGAGTCGCCTGCGACTTAATGGCACTTAACAACAACAACAACATAAATGACAGGGGAGGAGATTATCTATCCTTCTCTCATGGAGCACTTGGTGAGTTAGAGGTTTTGAAATATTTAATCCAGAGTTTCTCATGAGTAGTAATAGTAACATTTGCTATTGTTTTATGCCTTCAAATGAGAACCTATTCATAGCTGACCCTCTTGCAAATTTTCATAGGCTGTAAATCACTTGGAAGGTTATTGTCTATCGTTCTCCCATGGAACAGCTAGTGGATATGAACTGTCTGCCTTCAGGTTAACAGCACAAATCTTTATCTACTAGATCACCACTGGGGCCAGATTGTTTATTTGTTTGTTTGTTCATTTGTTTGTTTGTGGATAGCATTCTTGTATTCTACCCACTAGTATGTCTAGTTTTGGCATTGTCTCCAGACATTATAAAATGCTTTCTAGGTAAGAAAATCACTCTGAGAATCATCAGTTTAGTTCAACATTTGTATACAAGGTGATGCCTTTGGGCTGTGGTGCTGCAGAAGAGTACTGAATATACCAAGGACTGCTAGAAGAACAAACAGGTTTGTCCTAGAGAGGGTGAGACCAGTCTGCTCCTGAAAGACAAGGATTCTGAAGCTTCGTCTGACATACTTTGGGCATGTTGTAAGGAGGGACCAGTCCTTGGAGAGGGACATCATGCTTGGGCGGGTGGAGAGACAGTGCAAGAGAGGGAGACCTTCAATGAGATGGATTGATTCAGTGGAGTAATGGGGGTAGGTGTGTCAGAGACAGTAAGACTGATATAGGATAGAGCAGGGTTTAGGGCTGTTGTACATAGGATTGCTATGAGTCTCAGGAGACTCAACAGCACATAACAATAACAATAATACAAGTTCACAGGTTTTAGAAATAGTTGTACATTTTTTTATTTTTAATGACAAATTGGCTTCATTGGGTAAGTGCTATCATACCTAATTTATAGACTAGGGAACTATAACTAGGGATTTTAAAATGTCTGCCCCAAAACAGAAAGTTCAAAAGTGACCATTCAGGATTCACAAGTATGTCTACTCATCCAGTTCCTTCTTTAATACCATCCTTAAAAGATTATTCCGCTTACCAGTCACTGCTGATGTAAAAACCCAAACCAATGCATCATTAAATGATTTTAGCATACACAGATGAGTTGTGGGAGGATATCAAGGGTATCATCCAGGAAGAGTGCAAATGGTCATTGCCAAGACAGAAGAGGAAGAAAAGACCAAAATGGATGTCAGAAGAGACTCTGAAAATTGCACTGGAGCGCAGAGAAGCCAAAACACAGGGAAGAATTCAAGA
>NW_006399997.1:3266068-3267230 GCF_000299155.1 Elephantulus edwardii | reverse complement strand
TCCTGGAAAGGGTTAAACCGGGTGGCTCCTTGGAGGCATGGATTCTGCGGCTTTGTCTGAAAGAATTTGGACATATTGTAAGGAGAGACAGGTCCTTGGAGAGGGACATCATGCTTGGGAGGGTGGAGGGACCGTGCAGGAGAGGAAGGCCCTCTATGAGGTGGACTGATTCAGTGACTGGGATAATTGGGATCGGAGTGTCAGAGACAGTGTGATTGGCAGAGGACAGAGCGGAGTTTAGGGCTGTTGTACAAAGGGTCGCTATGAGTCGCAGGCGACTCTACAGCACATAACAACAACAACAACAGCATACACAGTTGAAGATTGCCTATGAAAACCATGAAGCTCCATATACAAGCAATAAACTTATCACACGTATGTTTTTATCATATTCAAAAGTCTTCTTAGGTAGTGAAATTTATGAGGGTGATTTTTAAGAAATAAAAACAGCGTGATAGAAATGTGCTTGCTGCAGAAATCACTTACTAACTTCTTACTAATCAAACCCTAGTATAAAATCCCTTAAAAGAATTCTGAATTTATATGTTAAAATGGAATGCTACAAGGAAACATAATAAGAATGGTAGAGAAAATTAGCACTACACTTAGGAAATTAGTTCCCAATAAGCTCAGGCTATTTAAAATTCAGTTTAGAGAACAGGTAGTATCACATTGCTTTAAATGCATAAAAGGAATGCATTTTCAATTGCACGCTTATCTCTGAGGCTCTAAATCTTCCTGAAGCTTATTTGACACTGTGCCAGATAAGGAACAACATGGTTACTGAAGCCAGGCCAAGCTCTTTTCCAAATCACTATCCGTGATCCCTGTGAAACTTGGCGAAGTTGCCACATTATTGATGCAATTTCATTTTCAAATGTCACATTTGTGTCAAATTGTTTACTCTCAAGAGATTTTGCAATTCACAATTCAGAAGCATAATTTTCTTATCCTTCAAATGCAAATGATTAAGCAGTATTTTGTATGACAGCCGTAATCCACATTCTTATTCTTATAGCCTATGTGTAAACAGGTATCCCCTGTATTCTGTAATATTTATTAAAATTATAACATTTTCTTTAAAAATCAAAGTCTATTTAGTTGATCCTTCATATGATATGTATGAACCCTAAACTGAAAATAATATTTTATGTTGTTTGTT
>NW_006399997.1:3248618-3264753 GCF_000299155.1 Elephantulus edwardii | reverse complement strand
AACAGTCAAGAAATCAAAAGACATGTTGCCTTGGAAAAAAACTCTTTAAACTGCTGAAGAGCATGTGTTAAAGACTAATGTGTGCCTGCCCCAAGCTATGTTATTTTCAATTAGTCATATGTATGTGAAAGTTCTAAAATGAGTAAGAAAGACTGAAGAAGAATAGAGGTCATTGAATTGTGAGGTTAGTGAAGAGTATTGAAAATATTATAGTCTTCTGAAGAACATGCAGATTTGGTATACATGAAGTATCAACAACGTATGTTCAAGAGGCAATGGTGATGAAGGAAGAAGTTCAGGCTACTCCGAAGGACTTGGCAAAAATTAAAGCCCCAAGAATTGATGTAATACCTATTGATATATTATAACAAAAAGTTGCTGACCTAAGTGGTGCCAAGAAATCTGGAGGACAAATACCTGGCCAGTTGACTGGAAGAGATACATATTTATTCCTATTCCAAAAAAGTGACCCAACAGAGTATGGAAATTATCAAACAATACATCACACACTGTCAAAATCCTGCTGAAGATTACTCAGAAATGACTGAAACATTACATTGACAGAGAACTACTAGAAATATATGCTGAGTAAAGAAGAGGTCATGGCACTAGAGACATTATTGCCAATGTCAGACGGATCTTGTCAGAAAGCAGAGTAGCAGAGGAGTGTCTGTGCTTCACTGACTATGCAAAGGCATTTGACTGTGGATTACAACAAATGTGGCTAACCTTGAGGAAAATGGGAATCTCAGAACACTTGATTGTGCTTATGTGAAACAGTCCTCAGAATAGAACAAAACAAAGAAACACAGCATGGTTCAAAATTAGTAAAAGAGTGTGTCAGGGATGCATCCTGTCTCCATACCTTTTCAATATATATGCAAAATAGATCATTCAGGAAGCTGGGCTTTATGAGGAGGATTGTGGTATCAGGATTAGAAGCATACTCATTCACAACCTATGTTAATGCACATGACACACCTTGCTTGCTGAAACTGAAGAGGGCCTGAAACGATTGCTGCAGAAGGTCAAATGCTGTAGTTTTCAATATGGATTGAAGGTCAACATCAAGAAGACACAGATTCTCACCACTGGACCAATTGGCAGCACCATGATAGATGGAGAAGAGATTGAAATTGTTAGCAATTACAGTTTACTCAGCTCCATAATCAACACTTTTAGTTCCAGCAGTCAGGAAATCAAAAGACAAATAGCACCGGGGAAATCTGCTGTCAGGACCTCTCCAGAGTGCTGAGAATCAACGATGTCAATCTAAACACTAAGACATGCTTCATCGAGGCCATAGTCTTTGCAATTACTTGCTATGCATCAATAGATGAACAATGACTAAGGATGACAGAATATTTGATGCCTTTGAGTTGTGGTGCTGGAGAAGATTCTTGAACATAACATAGACCACCAAAAAAACCCCAAACCACCAAATAGATCCGTCTTAAATAGGGTGAAACCAAGATTCTCCCTGGAGACTAGGATTTTGAAGCTCTGTATCACATACGTTCAGCAGGTGACCAGGAGAGACTGGTCCTTGGAGAAGAACATTATGCTTGGAAGGGTGAAGGGACAGTGCGGCAGAGGAAAAACCCAGATGAGATGGATTGATACAGTAACTGGGACAACAGGGGTTGATGTGTCAGAATCAGTGAAACTGGCTCAGGACAGTGTTCAGTGTTCAGTGCAGTGTTCAGACATAGGGTCGCTATGGGTCATGGCGACTCAACATCACGTAACATCAGCATCACCAGAATGCTCCTTGAAGGTAAGAAAGGTGAGATTTTTGCCTCGCATACTTTGGGCTATCAAGAGAGGCCAGTCTTTGGAAAAAGACACCATGGTAGGGAAAATGGAGGTTCAGTGAAAGAAAGACCTTCATAGAGAGATTGAACATGTGGCTGCAATGATGGCCTTGAACATGGCACAGACAGTAAGGAGGCAAAGGATAGGGCAAGGTTTTGATGTTATTAATTAGATAGCTATAAATTGGAATTAACTCAATTACACCTAACAGTAGTATAGAAAATGGAAGTGCATACTCAAAACCATTTAGCTAGTTGACCTGAAATCTGAAGCATTAGAAATATGCTTTACGATAAATCAAGATAACCAAAATCTTTCAATCCCCAAGCATATCTGTGGCTAGAAGAGAGATATGAACATCTTATGGCTGAATGCCAGGCTTGGTGGTTTAAGAGTTTTAGGATATATTTGGCTCTTTTTTCTCCTACAGATTTACTTCACACAGAGAGGTGTATGGAACAGGAGTAAGAATGATGTTTATGTATACAAAACAGGTACTCAACAGGAGAAAAAGGAACAATTTCCCACCTTGCAAATTACAGCACTTGAAAATGTGCTAATGGGTCAGTTATGAGTTTGTTCCAACTCAAAAGCAATGAGTCTGAGTTTTAATACAAAAATAGTAATACCTGCTCACCAAGATGCATTTTATGCTAAGAAACTGAGTTGCAATCCTGAAGGCATGCCGTTCAAATCCACCAACAGCTGCACGGGAGAGAAATGATCAATCTCCTCCTGTGCAATAAAAATGCCTCTGAAAACCCACTGGAGGGCCAGCTATGGGTCAGTTCTGACTCAATGTTACACAAGGTAAACTTTAATCCTTGAATAATAGAAAACTATTCATCCCTTTTATAGTGCTTGAACATCTTGGTTGTTATTTCTGTTGTTGTTACGTGCTGTTCATTCAAGTACAATTAACTCACAGCAACCCTATGAACAAGAGATCTGAACCCTGTCCTATCCTGCCTGTTCTCATCATCTCAGACGCCCTTAAGCCTTATTGTTGCTGTCACCATGACAAATCATTCCCATTGAGATCTTTATGTCTTTTGCTTACCCTCCACATTTCCTAGCATGATGCTGCTTTCTAAGGCAACATTCCAAAAGTATGGAAGTTGAAACTTGACCATCTGCCTCCAAAGAGCGCTCTTTTCAAAGATATACTTATTTGTTCTTTCAGCAGTACATGCGAATTTCAGAGCTCATCTTCAGCACCACAAGTCAATGGCATTTGTTCTTCTTCTGTAATCCTTATTCATTGTTCATTTTTCAAATACATAGCAAATGATTGAAAAGATAATAGCCTGAATCAGGTACACCTTGGTTTTCAAGCTAATGTTTGAAATGACTGTTCCTCAGTCATTTGGAGCAGTCCCTAACAGTGTGCTTTACCGATGTAATACATCTCTTGATCTCCTGGTCACTTATGTCAAAGGTGTTTATTGTAGATTCAAGTAAGATGAAATCATTTAGTTTTTGTATATTTTCTCCATCTGTCAAGATTTTGCTTAGTGGTCTATTGTTGATGGTTGGTTTTTGGTTCTTTTTTTTCTTCTTTTTTTTTTCTTGATGTTGAGATGAAATCCATATTGCAAGATTAAGGCAGTAGTCCTTAATATTCTGCTGCAAGTGTTTCAAGTCTTCCTCACTTACAGCAAGCTAGGTTGTTTCATCTGCATAACACAAGTTATTGATGAGTCTTTCTCCAATTCTGATGCCATATTTTTCTTCATAAGAGTCCAACTTCTTGAATTATTTATTCAGCATACAGATTGTATATATATATATATATATATACAACTCTGACTCACACCTTTCCTGATTTCAAACCATTCAGTGTACCCTTGCTCCCTTTGGACAACAGTTTCCAACCTAGGTAGAGGCTTTATGTGAGCATAATTAAGTGTTCTGGGATTCCCATTCTTCTCAATGTTAGCTATAATTTGTTGTGATCCACACAGTCAAATTCCTTTACACAGTCAGTAAGACAAAGTATACATTCCTCTGGTAGTCTCTTACTTCATCTAGGACCCAAAGGACACACCAGCAGTAATATTTCTGGTTCCATAGCCTCTTCTAAAACCAGCTTGAACATCTGGCAGTTCTCTGTCAGCCTACTGTTCAAATCATTGTTGGATAATTTTCAGCAATATTTTGCTTGGATGTGATATTAATATTGTTCAATAATTTCTACATCATATTCAATCACCCTTCTTGGGAATGGGAACTAATATATATCTCTCGCCATCAGTTGTCTAAGCAGCTGTCCTCCAAATTTCCTGGAATAGACTAATGAGCACATCCAGGGCTTCACCTGTTAATTGAAATATGTCATTTGATATTCTATCATTTCCTAGGGCCATACCTTTTGCCTGTGCTTTAAATACAGCTTGGACTTCTTCCTTTGCTACCAGTGGTTCTCATTCATATGATACTTCCTGATATTTTTCAGTGTCAGTCAATTCTTTTTGGTAGAGTGATCCTGTGTATTCCTTCCATTTTCTTTTGCTGCATCATGAGCCATTCAATATTTTGTCCATAGAACCAGTCAGTATTGCAACTTGAGGCTTAAATTTGGTTTTCTGTTCCATCAACTTCAGAAATACTGAATGAGTCCTTCCCTTTTTATTCTTGAGTCCACTCTTTTGCACATCTTGTTGTAATCGTTTGATTTGTCTTCTCAAGTTACCCTTTGAAATCCTCTGTTCATCTCTTTCACTATGGCATTTTGTCCCTTTGTTTTGGCTTATCGACACTCTAGAGCAGCTTCTAGAGTCTCTCTTGACATCATTTTGTTCTTCCCCCCACTCCCTTCAGTGATTGTAATGACCTTTTGCTCTCTTCATGTATGAAATCTTTTATTTTGTCCTATAACTCATCTGGCTTTCAATTATTAGTATTCAATGTCTCAAACCTATTCTGTAGATTATTTTTTTAATTCAGAGGGAATTTCTGAAGAATTCATTCATAGTAAAATATCAAAACAACAAAACAATCTCGATATGGAAGTTCATTGCTGTGTGTGATAGAATGCTATCCATACTATGCTCAGTTCAGAAAACTTCCTAAATACAATCCCTAATAGGTTATCATTTTGGTTAACAGAAAGATACAATCCCTTAGTCCAAAAAAGCTTCTCAGTTAAAGGCAAAATACAATCCTTGAGTCCAGACAGCTTCTCAATGAACAGCAAGAAACAACACTTGGCACAGAAATATGTGACTTAAAAATACATGTCTGTCTGTTCTCTACTTCCTCTTCTTTTCCTGGTGGTGAAATTCCCCTGTTCTGCCTCTGAATCTGCTCAGTTTCATGGTGAAACTAGTCGATATCTTTATGAGTAGACTAACATACCCTATTTGTAGGAGAAATAGATGGTTCATTTAGGTATTGATGTAAGTGGGCTTACATGTTTTCAGGGGAGGCAGAGTTGAGGCAGCTAGATTAGATTAGAGACAATGGTCTAGGTAAGTGAAATTTTATTAACAAACCCACTATACTGCATCATTAAGTAAAATTTTAAAACTGCACTGCCCTGGATTTTCTGCACTAAAGATACTTAAGCACTCATATTTTTAAATGTTGATAATTTGTCTCAGCATGTAAGTATATGAAAACATTTAATAACTTCTCTATCTTAAAATCTTCCAATTTCTTTCAACAAAAGAGATCAGAATATAATTCAAAGGATAAACATGAGTCATAGTTTTAAGGATGACATTCAGCATTTATTATTTTCAATATAATATGCAAGCTTGATACAGTGCAATTTCACATCAAAATTCATTCTTCTGTTCTCATTTTGGCCCATAAAACTTTCAAATCAAAACCGATACTAACTTACAACTTATAATTGCTGTTACGTGCCATAACTTTCGTTGTTTCCCTACATTCATAGAGTTTCCCGAGGCAAGCCATTTCGGAAGTGGATGCCACTGCTGCTTCCAATCTTGTCCTAACCGGGAAGCTCCACCAAAGACTGTCCACTATGGGTAACCATTATTGCATTTGACTCATCAGTGTCATAGTGTTTAGCATCATAGAAACCACAAGTTACCGCTGGACAGCAAATGGACAGACCAGTGCTAACCCTCTTAGAAGAATGTTTGACCAAAAACAATTAAAATCAAATGTGTTTTTAAATAGGAGGCCAAGTCACATAATCTCAGACCCATTAGCAAGTCAACATTCCACCCTCATCCTCAGCAGAACCAGCAAAAAAGCCTCTGTAGAATCCAGCTACTACAGATGACTTTCAAACTGGATTCCAGCCCCATACTGCTGGCCAAATGGGTTTTTAAATATGAGGCCAAATCACATCATCTCACATCCACTAGCAACTGGTAATAGTTTGTAAAATAAAATATGGAGGAAATTATAAATTTTAGTATTTTAAGCAATGAATATCAATAAAAATATTTTTTAAACTTCCCCTCTCAAATATAAAGACTGTCTTCTTCGATAATAAATACACTTTCCCTAATTTCTTATCACCAGCTGTGTACAATAGCTACATATTAAGGAGCTCTCATGGTCTAGTGGTAAAAGATTTGCACTGTCAATTCAAAAGCAGGCAGTAAAATCCACCAATATCTCTGAGGAAGAAAGATGGATAATTTCCTCTTATGCCATTTACAGCTTCTGAAAATCCATTGGATGATTAATTGTTTCCCACTGGATGGCAATAAATTGAATTGAGTTGATCTGTATAACGCTTATCATTTTAAAATTATTTTCTGTACTAAATCTTATTGATGTTCTCCACTCTAACTCCATACCTCATTTCATTCTTTAGAATCATGTTTGGCCATTTTGTTCTTTACATGTTATTTTAGTAGGATCTATTACCAGAGCACACATTGTGACATCCAGTTCACTCATTTCTGAATTCACCCTTTTATCAGATCAAAGAAAAAGAAGTCATATTATATGCTAACTCTACTGAAATACATTCTCAACTATTGTTTGTCTTGGCTCAGCCTCTTGATCAAATTGACTTATTTCAGTTACCTAGTTAACTAGAAACACATATTTTTCTGTACAGTTAAAATTCATTTTGAAAGAGCATTATAAACCTCAGTTACTAAATGAAAAAGATAACACTTTATAAATATAAATCAGTAAGTTTATTAATATTCATTACAAAAGGAATATGTTTAACTATACAAATAAAAAAGATAATATTTTTCCTCATTTCTCAATATTTTCTCTGATGAGAAGTTATATCTGGCATATTTTCACAAATATATTCCTGTAGCAAAATATTTGCTTCTATTCCCAAGAAGGATGATCCAACAGAATGTAGGTATCACTGAACACTATAATAACATTACAGGCAAGCAAAATACTGCTGAATATCATTTTAAAAATGGTTAGTACAGCTCGTTGACAGAGAAATCTCAGGAATTCAAACTCAGTTTAGAAGCATTAGTGACACCAGGGGTATTATTATGGAAGTCAGATGGATCTTGGCTGAAAGCAGAAAAATGTCAGATAAATATCTATTTGTGTTTTACTGACTATGCAAAAGTATTTAACTGTGTGGACAAAAACAAACTATGGTTAACTAAGAAGACTTTGAGCCCTAGAACACTTAATTATGCTGATAAAAAAATAGCCTATCTCAAGATCAAGAAGCTAGCGTACAAAGGAAGCAAGGGGAACACTGCATGGTGTAAAATCAAGGAAGGTGTGTGTCAGGTTTGTACCTTTTCTCTATACATATTTAACATGTATGTTGAGCAAAGGACAATATTTTTGTATGCTGAGAAATTCATTAGAGAAGTTGGCTTTTATGAAGAAGAATATGGCAAAAGGAGCAGAAGAAGATCCATTAACAGCTTGCATTGTACCGTTGACATTACTTGATTGCTTAAAGTAAGGAGGACTGGAAATATTTTCTTTTCTGCAGAAGATCAAAAACTGCACCCTTCTTTATTGATTACATCTCAATATCAAAAAGACAAAAATCCTTACCACCAGACCAATAGGCAACATCATGATATTGTTGTTTTTATGTGCTGTCAAGTTGCCTACAAATCATACCCTATATACAACATGTATCCAATGTATAACAACTCGGAACTCTGCTCTATCCTGAGGCAATCTTACTGTCTCTGACATACCTACTCCCATTACCCTAGTTGCTGAGTTAATGCATCTCATCGGTCTTCCTCTCCTGCACTGTCCCTCCACTATCCTAAACATAATGTCCCTCTCCAAGGACTGATCCCACCTTTCAATATGTCCAAAGTATGTCAGATAAAGATTCAGAATCCTTGTCTCCAAGGAGCAGCCTGGCTTCACCCTCTCCAGGATGAACTTGTTTATTCACTTAGCAGTCATTGGTAAATTCAATACTCTTCTCCAGCACCACAGCTCAAAGGCATCAATTCTCCTTCTGTCATCTCTAGTCATTGTCCAGATTTCTGATGCATAACACGTAATTGAAAAAACTATGGCCTGAATGAGGCACACTTTAGTCTCCAGACTGACATCATTGCTCTTCAGTACTTTGGAGATGTACGTGGCAGCAGACTTCCTCAAAGCAATTCATCTTTTGATTTCCCAGCTGCTGGTACCAAGAGGGTTGATTGTGGAGCCAAGCAAACTGAAGCTGTTAAATTGGAGAAAAGAATGATGTGGTCAAGGATTCCATCTTATTTGGATTCAGAATCAATATTCTTGGTAGCAGCAGTCAAGAAATCAAAAGATATATTATTGCATTGGGAAAGTCTGCTATCAGGGATGTCTCCAAAAGTACTGAGGAGAAATATCAACTTGAAAACAAAGATACACCTGATTCAAGCTGTGTTCTTTTCAATTATTTGCTACGCATCTTAACTGAACAAAGAATAAGGATAACAGAAGTATTGAAACCTTTGCGCTCTGGTGTTGAAGAAGACTACTGACATTTTTAATCCACCAGAAGCTTCAATGAAGAAAGGAGGGCAATTTCCATTGTACAATTTAGAAGCCTTGGAACTCAATGGAGAATCAGTTATGAGTGGATTCCCACCGCATACCATTGAGAGATGAGATACTTACAGTCGATAACTCTTTCCACATCACGGATGTTTTCAATAGCTGAGTTGCCTGCAGTGTCTGCATGGTTTATAAATAAATGTATTAAATTTGAATACATTTCTGTGAACATGCCACCTTGTCTATAGATATTCTTGGATATTATCACGTGCTATTTAGAAAAACATGTGAAATGCCATAAATAACAGGTTAAGATGTGTTATGTAGTAAATATCAAAGTTAAAATGTGTTATGCATTAACTAACATAAATAAACAATAGGTAGACAGCAAAAATTGAACAATTACACATGTCTCCAGTTTTCCTCAAATTAACTAAGTTAGTTATACATTGAGAATAGACTGTGTATTGTTCTTGTCTGTTGCCACTGAGTAGGTTCCCAACTCATACTGTTCTTATGTGAAATGAAACAAAATGTTGCCCAGTGCTGAACCATCTCCACTCTCAGTCAGAAATTGATCCATGGGGAGTCATAAAGTTTTATTGGATGACATTTTAAAGCAGATTCCCAGGCTTTTGTTTCTTGTCTGCCAGAGTTTGGAAGCTCTCTTGAAATCTGTTCAGCATCATAACAATAAACAGACTTGTACTTACAGTTGGGTGGTAGCTATGTGTGAAACATGTTGGCTGAAAATCAAATCCAAATCTTCCTCATAGAAAGGGAGGATTCTGCTACTGAACCATCACTATCAGAAATGTTGAATTGATTACTCACTGGGTGGTGGTAAAGCATTCATGAGACTTACCTTCAAACTTAGAGATCACAAGATACAAAGATCTGTAGACTTTAGATCTCAGAACCTAAATTCAGATACCTGATTGTTTTTATGAACTTTGGGGATTGGCCAAGAGTAATTCATTGGGAGGATAGTGAAGGAGAGTAAGAGAATCCTGGTGATCAAGTTGAGCACTGTAAAAAAGTGGATCAGGGATGAGAAGGTGAATTAAGTATTGTTGTATTTCTATACTTCTTATGAAATTAGCAAATACAGGCAAGCCCTACCAGAACTCCCAACATTTAGTGTTGGGGAGGATTTTTGTTTATAAAACAGATAACCACTTGAAGTTTAAACATTTGAGTTCAAATTTCTAAGTTTGCTATTTTATTTATAAATGTTTTTACATGAAAATTAAACATTTTTGCATGCATGAAATGTTGTTTGTTATGAAGTGCCATCAAATCATAGGTAACTCATCACAACTCTATGAATGAAAGACCTGAACAGGTTCATAAGCTTGCTAATATACAAGTTCTGTTCTGAATCTTTTTTAATATTAACCCCTTTAATCTTCCAATCAATTCTATATAGAACACAATTACACACAGTTGAAGTTTACAAATGAGGAAATTGAGCCATGAGGGGTCAAGTTACTTATAACAAGGTCACAGGCCAATAAATATTAGTGTTGAGATTTGGATAAAATCTGTCTGGCTTCTTATTTTCTATTATTGCTTCATTAACTAAAGTTGAAACAAATTAAACTATCCTAAAAACTGTCCCATATAGAAATTTAGCTAAATTGCTTTCAATATTTTAAACTGAGATTGTTGTTGATATTATGTGCCATTGAGTCGAGCCAACCCAGAGTGGACCTATTAGTAGATATTCAAAGGCAGTTAATTTCACAGGAGAAATTGCCCATCTTTCCCTTGTGGAGCAGATGGTAAAACCAAGCAATGTGACTTCCAAATTGCAGTTCAGCTTCTTACCACGAGGCCACCAGAGCTCTCTGAATATATTTTATTAGTAATCATTTCAACTGCCTGATAAGTGCTCCTGAAGCACTGAACCATTATAAATCTAATAAACATACTATACTCTACTGTACTTAACAACAACAACAACAAGAGAGCTCAGTTGGTCTAGTGGACAGAAAGTGATGTTACCAAGCCAAAGGTGGGAGACTTTAATCTGCAGCCCTCTGGCCTGGTTTTAATAGCTTTTGTTCAAACATTCTTCTAGGTCATATAGCTCTGCTCTGTCCATTTGCTGTACAGAGGTAACTCAAGGTTGCTATGATGCTGAACACTGTGACCCTAATGTGTCAAATGAGATAATAGTTACCCATGGTGGACAGTGTTTGGTGGAGCTGTCCTATTAAAACAAGCTTGGAAGCAGGAGCGGCACCCACTTCTGAAACAGCTTGCCTCCAGAAACCCTATGAACCTGGAGAAATGATGAAAGTCATACAAGTGTTCAGGTCTTTCATTCGTGGGGTGGCTATGAGTCACCTATGACTCGACGGTACTTAACAACAACATACTAAAAAAAAAAAAAAAAGCTTTGGTGACACAAATGGGTTAAGTGACAACGTGCTAATATAAAGGTCAGCAATCATAATCCATGGGGAAATTTGAGGCAATCTGCTTCTGGAAAGGTTTACCGTCTTGGAAACCTTAAGTGGGAGTTCTACTCAATGCTTCAGGATCATTATGGGCTAGAATTGACTTGATAACAGTGAATTTCTATTCAAAAACAACCACAATAAGTCGTTCACTTTACAATTTGAGATGTAATTAATACTAGCCATCGTATTAGATGCAAAAATATAGCTGTGACTGGTGAGACACTTCTTTGCCATTTGCCAAATACGCTTCTACACTGATTAACCATGATTCATTCACTGGACAAAAGGGCTTCACAACAGCTCTGCTGTATCTTCATGCACACATACTCACAGAAAAATCTTCCTTAGGCTCTTTTGTCTCTTTACTTTTATTGCAGTTAGACAAATACTACACTCTCATGAGAAAATAAAATCCTTATGCTCACGTGCTTTGTGATATATAAGTTCAGAGAATCCAAAATTATGTCTGTCAGTCAAAAGGGAGTTTATTTACAACAGAATCATTGGAAGTATAACATAAATTGGTAAGAAGTTTGACATGCAACCCGTATTAATTTACTTCAACATCTTACTAAAGGAATATACAATACTGTTGAATAGGACAGATTCGTCAATGCTTAATCTATGATTGTGGCAAGATTCATTCCTGTATCTTTATTTCTTGGCTGGATACTTTAAAAATAAAACAGAACCTGTAATGCGGCCCTCATTTTGTAAACCAAAACCCAATTGTTATAGGAGAGCAAAAACATCAGTTAGAGGAAAGGAAAAAATAGTCTATTTACGTTAGGACACAAATTCACAGCTCTTCTTTCCTAAATTATTTAAAATTATTCTTAAATACAAATTTCTACAAATACAGAATGATCAGTTCATATTTCTATGTGCCTTGCTTTCAATAATAAAATTGTTGAGCATGGTGCTACACATTCTACTTGGGTCCGAAAAACAAAAAGCAAGAGTACAATTAGCTTCAGAAAGCCAGGTTACCATAGCAACATAACAAGGATAAAATGATCTTTCGAAGTTTTTCAACACCATGTGTCAAAACAAAGTTTGAGCTTTAATCCTTGGTCTTGGTTTGAGAAATGTACACTTTGTTTTCATCCATAGGAGTATTTGCTCCTTTATGAACTTCACTAAGTGACTCAGGGCTACTGAGTACAGGTACATGGAGGAGTGAAATAACCAAAAAGGACCATAAACTCATTCTATCCTGTTTGGCTTTCCTGTCTCCAATGACCTTAAAACTCTTTCTCTGTGACCCACATGAATTTTAAACTTGAGTCCGGACAGAAAAGCCCCACTTTTATTAATTCTTCTGAAACACTGCACATAGGAAGCCAACAAATTTACTTATGAAAGCAGCCAAAGCCCTGATACGAGCTTGAGAAAATGTCTTCGGAGGAGAAAGAACAAAATAATTTATTAAATAGAGACATAATTTACTAAACACTTTCAATTAGCATATGAAAAATAACATACAAACAAGGAAATTACCAAATGGCTTCATATTACGAATCTATTAATGGTTCTTCTCCATTAAATTGACTCACTTATGTGAGAGACAGATAGCTGCTCCACAAAGAAGTCTGGATAATGGCATTTACCTTTGATTACTTGAAAATATTTAAATAATTTTAAAAAGTAAAAATTTATACTAAAAAGATTATGTATAAACTTTAACTAAGAGTCAATAATTATTCAATTTGAAAAATTGTGATAATCTCAATAAACCCTAAAAAATTATCTGAAACTCTTTGCTACCATATGCATAGAAAAATGTAACTCTTTGAAACCAACAAGAACTACTTTATAAACACAACATTAAGTCAGATTTCTTAGAGTTTTGTAACCAAAGTTGGCTGTTTATATTTTTTAAAAACCTTTTTGTACCCTATACAGAAACACCATCTTCCAGTTTCATATATTAGTGGACTGTGTGTTGCTATGAAGCTAAAAGGTATATCACCAATAATTCAAACTCCAGCTTATGGCAGACATGTTTCAGTGGAGCTTCCAGACTAAGAGAGACCTACAAAGATCGACTTCTGAAAATTAGTCAGTGAAAATTATAGATATCATAACAAAATGTTATCATATGTATAATACTGGCATATTAACTGTCTAGATTGGTTAGATTAGGTTAGGTTAGGTTAGGTTAGGTTAGGTTAGGTTAGGTTAGGTTAGGTTAGGTTACTTAGTGAGTGAGTGAGTGTTGCTGTTATGTACCATCAAGTCAGAATCAACTCAAAGCTGACCAGTGGGTTTTCAGAGGTAATGAATCACACAAGAGATGATTTCCCATCTCACCCAAGGAATATCTGGTGACTCAAATTGCCAGGCCTTGGGTTGACAGTGCAACTCCTTATCATTAAACCACGTGAGCTCCAGGGTCTGGGTTGATAGATACTCAAAATATACAGTGGCCTACACTTGAGCATGTCAACGACCATGAAGGTAACTCAGGACAAGACAACAGGCTCTCTTATACACAGGATTACAATAAGTCAGAGTCAAGTCAAAGCAACTAACCACAATACACACAGCAATGCTGTCCTGTATTTTGACTCAATAGGCATTGAGTGGACCCAGGAACATAAGATTTTAATCCCACTGATCTACCACCTGAATAGTACAGTCAAGTGTCGGAGATACTGTCAGGGAAAGAGACAGATAATAATGAGATTCAGATTCTTATCATTTGTTTCTTTCTGCATAATGAGTTGGAAAATATAACAATCACAGACAGAAAAATATAACAATCGCAGTCCATGAAGAGTATCCAAGCCAGAATATTTAAGTCTGAAGCCCATGTTCTCTAATTCAATGGAATCCCTCAAGCTCCGTAACCTTCTAACAATGTGTAAAGCATATCTTTGTCAGTCTTGAAAATTGTGCCACCACATTAATAGGCTGCACTCTTGACAGTAAGTTACATATACAATAGGGAGGTTTTGATAACAAAAATTACAGGTCCCATTTCACATCCGCCTCCAGCAATAATTTCAGCTATAACCAAAGAACCAAATAAATTGTAAAACTTATCTTTCAAATGATAAAAGATATTTGTGTTCTTATCCAACTAATCCATCTTTTAATTTGTTCCAGGTCAGACATCCAGAGATGATTAAATAGCAAGAGCAGGTTGAAATATGTTTGCACTTTTAAAGTTAAACTATGTGCCTACACTTGGCAGAAATCCATGACTTGTTTCTTTTACTTTAAAAAAAAAAAAGGAGTCCAACCTGCTAAAATTGACTAAAAATATAACTACTAAGACAAAAGGAAAAGAACACACATTTTTATTTTACCCACAAATTCTCTACTCTTTCATCCAGAAACTAATGTCATGTGTACAGGTGCAGTTGTCGTTTTCTTACCAGTATCTACCTACTTAATGCAGGCTGCACCCCCACCTCCCTACATTTCTGACATGAGGTTGTCCTCAGACTATCTAGTACATACAGAAAATTGAAGTGGGGAGCACATTAAACAAATTAAAAAGCTTCTTTGTAATTTCATATTGGATCATCGACTTGTGGCAAGAGGAGAAAACCGGCATAAAAGAATGAAAACCTTTATTATTACTATTCTTCTTTAGGAAATATAATGAGAGAAAGTGATGTTTTGAAACACAATCTCTGCTAAATGTTTCCAAAGGAAAATCTGTTTTATTCTGAAAATCATAACTAGATTTAAGATTAGGAGCTGAGAAGAATTGCACTGCTCTATTGAATAGACTCATAAGAGTTTGGGGTCATGGTGCTACACAAGAATAAAAGGAGATGAAAAGTAGAGAGGGAGAAAAGAGCAAAAAAAAATAGAGACAATTAAGATAAAGTAGAGCTGTAATTTAGGGCATGAGACGAATCAAGGGGGAAAGTGGCATTACTGAAATCAGTTGCATCCTGCAAGATAAAGCTCTCTACATCCATATCTTAAGTTATCAATATAATTTTTTGCACATATCAGGCCTCAGACCATAATTATTTATGAAAATTAGGAAAAGTCAAAAAAGGTGGGCATTTTAAATTCTACTGAATAAAAACATAAAGCAGCAAGCAAAATAGGCTAATACAATTCCTAAATTAAATGAGTTCCACTGAAATACAGCATTCAAGTCAGATCTGAGCATGAGAATATAATCCCCAGGAAGCCTTTGCTAAACTACACTGTGCATTTTGGAGGAAAGAGATTTCCCACCAATCTCTGCTTGGTTTAAGAAGGAGCAAGTTCTCTGCTGACATTTCAGCTTCAAAATAACATAAGTAACCATAAAAAGGAGAGAACAAAAATGTTAAATTATTTCTCATAATTGTTTCCCACATCCATACATGCAACTGTTTTCACTTGGGCAACTATTTTTTAAGCATTAATTTTTATATTTATTATAAGTAGATGCCACTCCTGCTTCCAAGCTTGTTTTAATCAGGGGGCTCCACCAAACACTGTCCACCATGAGTAACCATTATCACATTAGACACATCAGTGTCACAGTGGTTAGCATCATAGCAACCACGAATTACCTCTGTATAGCAAATAGACAGACCAGTGTTATACTATTTAGAAGAATGTTTGACCAAAAACAATTAAAACAAGCCCTGAGGGCCAAAGTTTAAAATCACCCACTTTTGGCTTGGTAGCATCATTTTCTGTCCACTAGGCAAACAGAGCTCTCTCTATGCTATTGTTGTTGTTAAGTGTCTTTGAGTTGTAGAGGACTCATAGCAACCCTATTAACAAAAGACCCGAACACTTGTATAACTTTCATTGTTTTTCCAAGTTCATAGAATTTCTGGAGGCAAGCCATTTCAGAAGTGGATGCCACTACTGCTTCCAAGTTTGTTTTAGTCAAGGAGCTCCACCAAACCCTTGTTACATGAGTAATAGTGATCCTTTTTTTTGTTTCTTCTTCTTCTTCT
>NW_006399997.1:3237680-3248418 GCF_000299155.1 Elephantulus edwardii | reverse complement strand
TTATTTAAAAAATTCAAATACATTGTTTTCCAGAACAGATTCTTCCAATTTCTCTCTCTCCCACTCATCAAATTGTACAACTACATGATTAATACACCCCTGCTTTAACAACCATAGGTTCTTGCTCATATGTTGTTTAATGAAATTCTTCTGTGTCTGCTAATTCTTTTCAGTACAGTGACTCTGAATACTCTTTCCATCTTCTTTTAATACTTGCTGGGTCATTTAATATTCTTCCCAAAGCATCCTTCAACTCAAGGTTTGAATTTGTTCTTAAGTTCTTCGAGCTTAAGAAATGCTGAGCGAATCCGTCCATTTTGATTTTTTTTACTCCAGCTCCTTGCACATTTCTTTGTCATACTTTACTTTGTCTTATGTGCTGCCTTTTGAAATCTTCTGTTCACCTCTTTAATATCTTGAATTCTTCCTTTTGCTCTAGTGCAATATTCAGAGTCTCTTCTGACTTCCATTTTGGTCTTTTTTTCTACTCTGTCTTTGTAATGACCTTTTGCATTCTTCCTGGATGGTACTCTTGATAACCTCCTGCAACTCATCTGGTCTTCGCTCATTGCTGTTCTAGGCCTCAAATCTGTTCCTGAGATGGTTCTGAAATTCAGGGAAGATAGACTCAAGGTCATGTTTTGGTTCCCATGGATTCAATTTAATTTTCCTTCGTTTCAGCTTGAATTTGCATATGAGTAGTTGGTGGTTTGTTTCACACAAATCCTATCCTATCTTGTGACATCCTCATTATTTCTGGCACTTTGTTAACACATTGTAGCAGCCCCTATGTCAATCCATCTGGCTGAGGATCACCTCTCTTTTGTCAACCCTCCACCTTTTCAAGTTTGATATCTTTTCTACAAGGAATAGCCTCTCCAAACAATGTTCCCACAATATGTTAGATGAAGCTTTGTCACATTTACCTTCAAGAAGAACTTTGGCTGAGCTTTATGCAAGGCATATCAATTTGTTCTTTTGGCAATCCACAGAATATTCAGTACTCTTCTCCAACATGATAGCTCAAAGACATTAATTCTTTTTCTGTCATTCTTCTTCGCTGTTCAGCTCTCATATGCATAGCAAGTGATTGAAAAGACCATGACCTGAATCAGGCACATCTTAGTCATCAAATTGGCATCATTGAGCCCCTGTAATTTGATAGGGTCGTGATTTTGGGCATTCTCAGTGCAATATGTCTCCTGATCTCCTGATTGCTTATATCAAGTGTGTTGACTGTGGATCTAAGTAAGGTGGAATCATTGACAGTTTCTGTATTTTTTTCTATCACCAAAAACAAATGGTACAGCACATCAGCAGAGAATTGCCAGAAGTCCAGGCTAGGTTTAGAAGGGGTCGTGGTACTAGGTATATTGTAGATGATGTTAGATGGATCTTAGCTGAAAGCAGGGAATACCAGAAGAATGTCTATCTGTGTTTCATTGATTATGCAACGGCGTTTGACTGTGTGGATCATAACAAACTGTGGCTGACTCTGAGAAGAATGGGAATCCCAGAACACTTGATTGTGCTAATATGAAACCTGTACTTGGGCCAGGAGGCAGTCGTTACAACAGAGCAAGGACACACTACATGGTTCAAAATTGAGAAGATTGTATGCCAGGGATGTGTCCTATCTCCATACCTTTTCAACCTATATGCAGAACAGATTATCCGATAGCCTGGGCTCTATGAGGAGAAGTGTGGCATCAGGATTGGTGGAAGAACCATCAACAAACTGCGTTATGCAGATGACACAACCCTGCTTGCTGAAACTGAGGAGGACCTGACAGGCTTGCTGAAGAGGCTCAAGGACTGCAGCCTTCAATATGGATTGAGGCTCAATATCAAGAAGACAAAGATTCTCACCACTGGACCAATTGGCAGCATCAGGATGGATGGTGAAGAGATTATGATTGTTCACAGCTTTAGTTTGCTTGGCTCCATAGTCAACAGTCTTGGCACCAGCAGCCAGGAAATTAAAAGATGTATTGCCATGGGAAAGTCTTTTGTTAGGGACCTCTCTAAAGTACTGAAAAGCAATTGTGTCACTCTGGAGACAAATCATGTCTGATACAGGCCATGGTCGTTGCAATCCGTTGTTATGTATCAGAGAGTTGGACAATGACTAGGGAGGATAAAAGGAGAATTGAGGCCTTTGAGCTGTGGTGCTGGAGAAGAGTATTGAAAGTACCATGGACTTCTAAGAAAACAAACAGTTTCATCCTGGAGAGGGTTATCCCTTGCTGCTCCTTGAAGTCAATGATTCTGAGGCCTCGTCTGACATACTTTTGTCATGTTACAAGGAGAGACCAGTCTTTGGAGAGGGACATCATGCTTGAGAGGGTAGAGGGGAAGAGCAGGAGGGGAACACCCTCTATGAGGTGAATTGATTCAGTGACTGGGATAATCAAGGTGGATGTGTCAGAGACAGTAATATTGGCACAGAACAGAGTAGGGTTTAGGGCTGTTGTACACAGGGTCACTATGAGTCACAAGTGATTCGACAACACATGACAGCAACAACGTCATGATGTGGCCTATCAGTCCAGTCGTAAGAATTTTAGTTTCCTTGATGTTAAGACGTGATCTATGTTGAAGGCTGTAATCTCTGATCTTCTGCAACAAGTATTTCAAGTCCTCCTCATTTTCATTAAGAAAATTTTATGTACATAATACAGAGTGTTGATGAGTCTTTCTATGAGCCAGATTAAATACACATACACATATATACATGCACATACATATACATGTATGCATGTATGCATGTGACCTAAATTGTTTGTTATAGAAACTAAAGACCACAGTCTTCAATATGGATTACATTTCAATATCAAGTAAACAAAAATCCTCATCATTGGGCCAAGAGACAACTCGATGGTAGATGGAGAAAGGATTGAAATTGTCAATGATTTTCATTTTACTTCAAACTATAATCAACACCCTTGGTACTAGCAGTCAAGAAATCAAAAGACAAATTGCATTGTGAAAAATCTATTCTGAAGTACCTCTCCAAAGTTCTATGATGCCCGCAATGCTTTAGTTTAAAGACTACGGTGTATCTTATCCAATGCCTAATTTTGTCAATTACTTAATATGCATCTGAAAGATAGACCGTGAATAAGGACAAGAGAAGAAGAATTGATGTCTTTGAGTTGTGGTATTGGGGGAGAGTTCTGAACATAGACTGTCTAAAGAACAAACAAATGTGTCTTGTAGAAAGTCCAACCAAGGTGCTCCTTAGAGACAAGAATGATGAAGCTGCATCTTAAATATTTTTAGTATATTGTTAGGAGGGGCCAGTCCTTGGGGGGAAAAACATTAATTGCAAAGATCTAGTGTGAGTGTAACAAATGAATACAGTCCATGAGACAGATTGACACTGTGACTGTAACAATGGATTCAAGTTTGTTAGAGATGAGGAGAATGGCTCAGGATCAAATGGGATACAGATCTGCAGTCCCTATGGTCACTATGGATTACAGTTGACTCAATGGCACCTAACATCTGTGTGTGTGTGTGTGTGTGTGTGTGTGTTGACCTAGGGGGTAAAGAGTTTTAGTGCTAAATCTAAGGTATACTGAATCCACCAGCTTCTCCACAGTAGAACGTTGAGTAATCTCCTCCTACGTGGTTTACTGCCTCTGAAAATCTGCTGGAGAGTCATCTGAGATTTGATTCCAACTAGTCAGCACAGGACAACAACAACAACAACTAAACATCTTTGTTTTAGGTGCTATTGAGTCCATTTACTCAAAGCAGCCCTATGTAGAATAGATAGAAACTTTGTCCTATTTTGCACCACCCTCACAATCTTAGCTATGCTTAAATCCATTGTTACATCCATCATCACATAAAGGTCTTCTCTTTCTCTGATTCTCCACCCTTCCAACATGATGCCTTTTTCCAAAGACTAGCCTCTTCTCATAACCTGCCTGGAGGATGTGAGACAATATTTCACTTTTTTTACCTTTAAGGGGTACCCTGGTTGCACTTACTTGAAAATAGGTTTGGTTGTTCTTTTGACAATCTATGGAATAGCCAGTATTATTAATGCCAAAAGCCAAAGGCATCAGTACTTTATTCTTCTTTATTCTTTGTAAGGAACAGAGATTTAAATAGCTTGAGTCAAATCTGTACTGCAACACTTTGTTATTATCCTGAATTCAGCTTTCTCCTTTTTCTCACTCATTTCAAAAGTGAATTCTAAGGTCATTGTGCAAAAATGAAGCATAAACATTACATAGTATCTTACTGCAGCTAGAGTTTAACCCCAATAGAAGTGCAACCTTTATATTCTCCTTATATGCATTGCTTTGGATTTCTTATTATTATATCATTTCTTTTTCATGTCTGTGTGTGTGTGTTTGTGCACCTCAGTTATATATTTTAATTGACTTAATATATATATTAACATATAGTGTGTTTCATTCACATATTTTATATAATCATTCATATACAGTGTCTTATGTAATTAATTATTCTGTATCAACACATTTATCACCTGTCTCATTACATCCCCATTGCTGTTCTTGTCTTTAGGTACCATTAAATCAAGTATGACCCATGGCGACTCTATGAACAAAGGATCACAATGCTGTCCTACCCTGTGATATCCTCACAGTTCATGACACATTACAGCTAATCTCAGAAGTAATTGTGTCAATCTACCTGGTCGAGGGTCTTCTTCTTCATCAACCTTCTATCTTTCCAAATACCATGTCTATCCCCAAGGAATAATCCCTCCTAAAAACATACCCAAGGTATGTGAGGTGAAGGCTGATCATCTTTGTCTCCAAAGAGTACTTTGGCTACACACTCTCCAAAACATATTTGATTGTTCTTTTGGGATTCCATGGGATGTTCAGTACTGTTCTCTAACAACACAGCTTAAAAGGCACCAATAATTTTTCTGTCATCCTTATTCATTATCCAGCTCTCAGATGCATAGCAAGTGATCAGAAAGACTATGGTCTGAATCAGATGTACTTTAGTCCTCAGACTGACACCATGACTCCTCAATAATTTGGAGAGGTCCCTAAGAGCACACTTTCCCAGTGCAATATGTCTTTTAATTTACTGATGGTTGGTACTAAAGGTGTTATTTGTGGATCCATGAAAGGTGAAGTTTTTAACAGTTTCAAACATATTTCCATCTGTCATGATGTTGCCTATGAGTCCAGTGGTAAGAATCTTTGTTTTCTTGACATTGTGACACAATCCATATTGAAGGCTGCATTCTTAGATCTTCTTCTGCAACAAGTCTTCCTCACTTTCAGCAAGCAAGATTTTATCATCTGCACAACACAGGTTTTTATAAATATCCCCAATCCTGATGCCACATTTCTCTTTATAGAGTCCAGCTGTATGAATAATTTGCTCAGCATGCAGAGTGGATCTGCGTGGGGAGAGAATACATCCTTGACACATTTCCTTCATAATTTAAAACCAGGTAGTGTTTCTTTGCTCTGTTCGCACAACAGCCTCCTGGTCTAGGCATAGGTTTCATGTGAGCGTGATTAAGTGCTCTGGGATTCCCATTCCTCTTAATGTTGGCCATAACTTGTTATAATCGACACAATAAAATGCTTTGCATAGTCAATAAAGCATAAATACACAATCTTTTGGTATTCTTCACTTTCATCCAGAATCTATCTAACAACAGCAATGATAACCCTTGTGTTATGGCATCTTCTAAATCCTACTTGAACTTCTGGCAGTTTCCTATGTACTGTCTAACCATAATTAAATGATCTTCAGCAGTATTTTGCTTGCATGTTATAGTAATCACATGGTTTTATAATTTCCACACTCTGTTGGATCACTTTTATTGGGAATGGGAACCTCTTCCAATCCATTTGTGAGAGAGCTGGTCTCTAAATTTCCTGGCATAGACTGGTGAGTGCATCCAGGGCTGCACCTGTTAACTGAAACAAGTCAATTGGTGTCCCATCGATTCCTGGGGCCTTATATTTTGCCAATGCCTTCAATGCAGCTACCACTTCCTCATTTTTTGTCAATGGCTCCTGCTCATATTTTTTTTAGTGTCTGTCAGTTCTTTCTGGTATAGTGAGTGTATGTGTTCCCTCCATCTTCTTTTGATGCTTTGTGGACCTCTTAATATATTTCCCATAGCATGTTTCAATATTAAGACTTGAGGTTTAAATTTTTTCAGTTCTCTCAGCTTGAGAAATGCAGAGTTTTTCCCTTTTCATTTTAAAATTCCAGCTCTGTGCATAATCTATCATATTACTTTTCTTTGTCTTCTTGAGCTGCCCTTTGAAATCTGTTCAGCTATTTTACTTTAGCATACTTTCCCTTTGTTTTGGCTTCTTGACATTCTAGTGTAATTTTTAGAGAATATCTTCTGATATCCATTTTAGGTGGGGTTTGGTTTTTTTTCCTTCTCCTTTGCTGTTGAAATGACCTATTGCTTTCTTTATAGATAATATTCTTGATGTCATCCTTTTTTTTTCCTTTCTCCTCTGTCTTTGTAATGACCTATTGCTTTCTTTATGGATAATATCCTTGATGTCATCTCACAACTCACAGGTTTCCATTGCACCTTGTCTAGTCCTTCACTCTTCCATTCATTCCTTCATCTCTGCTGTCTCAGTGATTGTTCTTCCTCCCTCTCCTCATGCTCACTTTCCCCCTTCCTATTATTAACAGTTATACGTAACCTGTTGCTATTTTTTAATTGCCTTAGCCATGTTGTACATTTTGTCATGCATTGGCTTTTTTAGAAATTTCTTTTAGAAGCTCAGAAGCCCCACATGTCATGCTAACTTTCAGAGAATACGCTATCACATTTTCCCTTCCCAGCAATCAGATACATTTTCACAGTATTTTCTTTTCATAACACTCCACGTTTAGTTTTGTTAATTACACACACTTAGTCATTATGATTACAAAATCATAATTATATCTAAGTGATTTGACAGTGGCACATCCCCATTATAAGAGTGTGAATTCTGAGCTTGTGTTCCAAACTATTAATTGTCATTAGATATGGGAAATCACAAGCAATTTTCACTACGTTATCCAATGTGTCATTCAAGGATTTAACAAATGTTTCGAAAATGTGCTTAGATCATAATTTGAACACCAATTTCTCTGGGAATTTTCACTATATCAAAACAAATATGAGCTTATGTATGTGTGTAAAATACTCTTTGTACATATATACACAAATTTTGATGTTATAAAGTCTCTTTTGTCATATATGTAACATATTTTATATTCATGAAAACTTGAGGTCTTACAAGGAATTATTGGTTTAATTACTGAAGGAAAGAAACAAGTTATCTTGTCAAAATATCTTTTTATGTTCTAACACAATCAACACTCTCGGTAACAGCAGCCAGGAAATCAAGCGACAAATTGCATTGGGAAAGTCAGCTGTGAGGGACCTCTCAAGAGTACTGAAGAGCAACAACGTCAGGCTGGAGACTTAGGTGAGCCTGATCTAGGTTATAGTCTTTGCAATTACGTGCTATGCATCAGAGAGTTGGATAGTGAATAGGGTGATAGAGAATTAATGCCTTTGAGATGTGGTGCTGGAGAAGAGTGTTGAATATACCATGGACTGCTAGGAGAACAAACAGGTTTGTCCTGGAGAGGGTGAAGCCAGAATGTTCCCTAGAGTCAAGGATTCTGAAGCTTCGTCTGACATACTTTGAGCATGTTGCAAGGAGGGACAGGCCCTTGGAGAGGGACATCATGTTTGGCAGAGTGGAGAGCCGGCGAAGGAGCGGAAGACCTTTGATGAAATGGAACGATTCTGTGACTGGAGCGGTGAGAATAAGTGTGTTTGAGATGGCTAGGTTGGCCCAGGATAGAACAGCATTTAGAGCTCTTTTACATATGGTCGCTATGAGTGGCAAACAACTCGATGGTATATAACAACGACAACTTGGTAATTTCTTGGACCAGAAAAATAGGTAAAATAAATAGTATACTTTCAAAAGTGTATTCATATACACAGGTGAAATGAATGCATTAAAAATCCACATTATAAGTAGTTGTAGCCTTTTTAAAGAAAAATTTTCACATAAAATATTTATCCCAACATTATAAAATAATAAGTGGGCAAAAAGACAAGAATGGTACTGTAAAGATATTCTTCATTTTTCTAACTTATTTATACTATATATTGTTATGTTAGAAAGAGAGATAACAAACTAATAAAGCACCATATGACTCCAGTATTCTTTGACAGAAGAATTTCTCAGGTCAAGTTTTAAGTGTAATAACACTTTGTCCAAATGAAAGCTCTCGTACATGTCCAATATTTCAAAGATATAGAAGGCAAGTTTGTTGGTTGAAGAAAAGGTTGCTACAATAACTCACTTGCCTTCTCCCTTCATATTTTCCACCCTGAATTCAGCCCAAAGTTTCTGGGAATATGTTTATAAACTTTTATTGAAAAGAATTTAAAAATCCAACTCAGTGATGAAGTAGGGACTATCACATATTTTTTTTTCAATAGCATACTTACTAGCTAAAAAGAAAAGCATTTATGTCTCATGCAAATACAGCGTAACACAAGAACTGAATATGTAACTACCATATGTTTATTCTCTGGAGGTAATAGTGTTATTTCTGGACTATACCCTGATTAAGACTATGCTTTATCTTTGATTCTACAAACGTTGGGGTAGTGATGGACAGCAACCAAGATATCCATTTCTCATTCCCTGATTGCATGTAAAAAAATAACAGAAGTTCGGCAGTTTAACAGTAAATCTGTTAGGCAATTGCTTTTGTTCTTAGTGCCACTTAAAAAAATTAATCAATGCATTTTCATCATACTTAAAAGTATTTTGGTTTCAAACTCAAAATGTAATAGTCATCACTACTTTACTGCTCTCTGAAAGTATATACAAAAAAAATCAGCAGATGAAAATATACACACCGTTGTCTGTTATAGGATGTGTAATAAAGCAGTTCTAAATCCAATCTAAAGCTGTATCAACATCACCACTAGATTTGTGGAGTCATATAAAGTTATTTTGGTTGAGAAAAACACAATCAGTCAGAGTACTTCTTTTCTGAGTTGACCAGATGTTTGTATTATGTTTGTGAAAATATACTTGCTGTCAGCATACAGCATGCAGCTATCATTCTACACCTTCCAAAGACGGTTGGAACAGATTATCAAATACAAGGACTCACCTGGCTTGCAAATATTGAAAGAAACTGTTCCAGCCTCATATCTACTAGGCAGGGCAATAACTGGTCCTTTGTTTGTTTCATTATTATAATATAGAGTTCTTTTTGTGTATCACTGAATTAGAACCAACTTCTAGCTGACCCTCCAGGTTTTCAGAGGCAGTAAATCATAAGAAAGATTAACCATCTTTCTTCCCTGGAGCAGCTGGTGGATTTGAACCATAGCGCTTTTGGGTTGACAGTTCAGCTCTTTACCAGTGTCAGGCACAGTTCTAGGCACTGAGATAGGTCAATGAAACTAACAGACAGAAATACCCTGCCCTGGCAGAGTTTAAATGCTTGGGAGGAATGTATGTAAACACAATAAATATTTAAACTATGTGATACAGTCTTCTACACTGTCATTGAGTTGGAACTCACTCATAATTGACAGTATTGGGTTTCTGAGATTGCCAATCACACAAGAGAGGACTGCTCATCTTTCTCCCATGGAGCTGCCAGAGAATCGCTTTTTGGTTAGCTTATCACTTTTCTGGTGTTAGATGCTGTCAAGTCAGCCAAAATTCATAGCAACCTATGAACAAGAGATCTAGGTATTGCCCTATCCTCACCATCTTTATGACCTCTGATGCACTCGAGTCTATTGTTAAGTCACTAGGTCATACATCTAGTTAAGGGTTTCTTCTGTTTCTCTGATCTTCCACCTTTCCCAGCATCACGTCTTTGGCGAAGAACTAGCCCCTCCTGGCAACATACCCATGATCTTTGCTTCAAAGGAACGCCATCCTGGCTGCACTTCCTCCAAAAGAAACGTGTTTTATGGGACACTTAACACACTTCCCTAACATAATGCAATGGTAGCAACATATCTTCAGTTATCTTTATTCGTTGTCCAACTTTCAGATATGTAGGAAGCAATTGAAAACATAATGGCTCAGATCAGGTGTACCTCAGACTTTAAACTGGCATTGCTACTCTTTAACACTTTGGAGAAGTATTTGACAGCAAATTTTCCCAATTCAACATGTTGTTTTGAGTGTTTGGGGTTTTGTGTGTGATGTAACTTTTTTAATATCCTTTTACTATTATTACCTTGGGTAACATCAGAAAATGTGTGCTTCAGAATTTTATCTTTTCTCCATATCTTCTCAATCTGTATGCTGAGTAAATCATTGAAGAAGCTGGACTAAACGAAGAATATGTCATCAGGATAGGAGGGAGACTCCTTGACAGCATATGTTATGAAAATGATACAACTTGGCTTGCAGAAAGAGAAGAAGACTTGAAACTCTTGCTGTAGAAGACTGAAGAACACAGCCTTCAACATGGATTGCATTTCAACATCAAGAAGACAAAAATCCTCACCACTGGACCAACAGATAACCTAAAAATAGTTGGAGAAAAGATTGAAGTTGTCAATGATTTTATTTTACTTGGATTCACAATCAACACCCATGATAACATCACCTTTGTTGTTGTTGTGCCGTCGAGTCGTTTCCGACTCATAGCGACCCTATGCACAACAGCCCTAAACCCTGCTCTATCCTGTGCCAACCGCACCGCC
>NW_006399997.1:3234925-3237009 GCF_000299155.1 Elephantulus edwardii | reverse complement strand
AGATTGTTAATAGATCTTCCACCAATCCTGATGCCACAATTCTCCTCATAGAGCCCAGCCTCTCAGATAATCTGCTCTACATACACCCTAGAAGGTGTAAAATTATCTCTGTGACTTAGGCCACATAGGCCAAAGGAAGATTCATTGCTAACCGAAATCTTAGCACCTCTAGGGGTTGAAATTCACAAATGGCTCCAATGAAAAAATATAGGTGTCTTCTAACACAGACATTTACCAACTCAGAAACCCAGTAGAAGAATGCTTGAGTTAGAACAAACTAGAGGGTAGTCTCTTTGAGTTTTAAATGCTGAAAAAAAAAAATGAAGAGGTCATAGGAATCCTCATTGAGAAGATGGTATTAATCAAAGAAAGACATGCAAGGAGATAAGAGGGCATGTCAGAGAGATATCTAGGGGATAAGCTTTCCAAGTAGAAAGAATGGTGAACGTAAACACTAAAAGAAGAAACTTTTTAGTTTATTCAGGGTAGTGCTTGGACATGGAAGTAGTGGTAGTAAGGAAGGAAATGTGAACTAAAGTCTGCTTCTTGTCTTTATATTAAATATCTTCTACTCAGTTTGTCAGCATATGCAAGGCCAGGGCTTAGACCACAATTTCCTCCTATTATTTCCACTACCTCTTTGGTAGCTTAGGCCATAGATAATCATGCTGTTAACCCAAAGTGCAGACAACGCTGGCAATTTGAATTCAACAATAGCTCATTGAGAGAAAGACAGGAAATCTCCTTCCATGTGATTTAAAGCCTCAGAGACCCAAAGGAGGATCAGTTAAGAATTGATTCCTAAAACCAAAAACGAAACAAAACAAAAAAATACTACAACTCAAAGGCATAAAAAAGTACAATTCTCTTCCTGTCTACCCCCCCACAAAAAAAGAATTGATTCCAAATCCATGGCAGTGACAGACTATTCCTACTACCATGCATGTTTGAAAACTTAGAGTACCCCTTAGACAGTCAGTGAATGTAAAAATTTCAACTCCTCTACTTAAAAAAAATTTTAAAAAGCATTGTCATTCTTTATTATGAATATAGTATTTTGGGGGGAATCTTGAAATTTCATGAAGACGGGGTATTTTATCTAAAAATAGTTTAATATATAGGGGACCTCTGGTGGCCTAGTGGCAAGAAGCTACACTGCAATCCCAGAGACATGCAGTTCAAATCCACCAGATGCTCTGCTGGGAAAGGAGGGACAATCTCCTCCTGTACCAGTCAGATCCGATGTGACGGTACACACACACAAAATAATAAATAAAATCTAAAAAACAAGTTTAATATTTATTCTACTCGTTTGTTGTTGTTGTTGTTATGTGCCATCGAGTCGTTTGCGACTCATAGGGACGCTATGTACAGTAGCCCTAAACCCTGCTCTATCCTGTGCCACTCACACTGCCTCTTACATACCCATCGCCATTATCCCAGTCACCGAATCAATCCATCTCATAGAGGGTCTTCCCCTCTTACACCATCCTTCCACCCTCCCAAGCATGATGTCCCTCTCCAAGGACCTGTCACTCTTTGCAACATGCCCAAAGTATGTCAGATGAAGCCCCAGAATCCTTTCCTCCAAGGAGTAACTTGCTTTAAACCTCTCTAGGATGAATCTGTTTGTTTTCCTGGCAGTCCATGGTACATTCAATACTCTTCTCCAGCACCACAGCTCAAATGCATCAATTCTCCATCTGTCCTCCCTAGTCATTGTCCAACTCTCTGATGCATAACAAGTTATTGCAAAGACCATGGCCTGTATCAGGCGCACCTTAGTCTCCAAAGACACACCATTGCTCTTGAGTATTTTAGACAGGCCCCTAACAGCAGACTTTCCCATTACAATATGCTTATTGATTTCCTGGCTGCTGATGCCAAGAGTGTTGACTGTGGAGCCAAGGAAACAGAAGCTCTGAACAATCTCAATCTCTTCACCATCCATCCTGATGCTACCAATTGGTCCAATGGTAAGATTCTTTGTGTTCTTGACATTGAGCCTCAATCCATACTGAAGGCTGCAGTCCTTGACCCTCTGCAGCAAGTGCATGAGGTCCTCCTCAGTTTCAGCAAGCAGG
>NW_006399997.1:3197081-3232488 GCF_000299155.1 Elephantulus edwardii | reverse complement strand
AGTCTGTGGAAGGCCATAATGGCCCTGCTTTAAGTGGTTCGCTGCTCCCGCAGCTCACCACACTGTCTCTGCCTCCGCCGTCATCTTGGATCTCTCGGGTCACCCTTCTTTGGAATGGGAACAAATAAAGATCTCTTCCAGTCAGTTGGCCAAGTAGTTGTTCTCCAGATTTCTTGGCAAAACTTGGTGAGCACATCCAGGGCAGCATCTGATAGCTAGTTTAGATTTTTATAAAAAAGATCATTTTATAAACTCTAGTCTAGTCACTTGCTAGATGTGTGAGGCAGAAATGTATGAAATTGCTATATTTTAAGGCCAAAAAGAGTTGAATATTGACACTTTCAAATTGCGTGGCCTAGTACAACTATCCTCTTAGTTACTTTAATAGCTAGAAATAATACACCTCGTAATATATGTTACAGGTACTGTCAATTACTTACTTTCATTTCCTACCCAGTAGCGGCTTTAATTTTTTTCCCCAGTAGCCACTTTAGTTCTTGTTTAGTAATGAAACTGATTTTAAAGGTTCCATTAAATTCACCTAAGATAACATACATAGTCTCAGTCTCTCTTATATTAGTCACTACCACCAACTACGACAAACATGGAGAACTTGGAGGTGTTACGTAGACATTGCTGGAAGATCTACAGACCTAAGATATCCAGGAAGAGGTCTTAAAGGAAAATTTACTTGATTGGAAAATATTTCTCCATTTCCTCCTCACTCTTAAATCCTGGAATCTGAGCATGGTGACAATCGTTCTCACAGCCACATTAAGCCATGAGTTATTGAAGGCAAATGATATATATGACACAGAAAGAAAGAAAAAAGGTAGTAAACAATCAAAGACCTTGATAATCTTGTGAAGCATTCACCAGTAGCGCTGGACTTGATGCAATGAATTTGTGTGTTTACATTTAGACCACTGTTACCTGTGTATTTTCTCCTATTTAAAGCCAAAACTAATTATAAAATGTTGTTGTTGTTGTTGTAAATAAAATTAATTTTTTAAAAAATCTATTTATCAGAATGACTCTTTGCTTCTCTCTTATTGCCTATGAGTGGGAACCAATTCATAGTTGCTCCTCCATTTCATTTCAAAGGCTGTAAATCACGGGAGAGAAGACTTCCCCTATTTCTCCCTCTGAGCCATTGATGAATCACCAGAGAGATATGACCTTAGTTTTAACAGTGTAACTCCCACCAGAACACTTAAATTGGTGCACTATAACTGTCCACCTGAAAGGGAGTAGACCAAGTAAGTATTTGCATTTTTGCATTCTTTTAACATTTTGTGATTATATTAAAAGAAATTTACCATTTTGCTATTGGTTATCATCTTAAAACTGTTACAGGAGCTGTGACAAAATAATTTATAAATTATGCTATTTAAAAGCTTTAAGGATTTCAACCTATTTTCCTTGTAAATATTAAAATTTACTTTTTCTCTCCAGAAATGATTATGTTGATTCCCTTTATTTGATATACCAAATTTATTTTAATTACTATCATATAGCATTTCTACATGATACCTATTTCTGAATAAAATTTAATATAAACATTGTGTTACTAAGATTAGAAAAACTAATATAACAAAGAGCCACCATTGTACATGCTATTTACTATAAGAGAGCTGAAACTTTGGTTAAACTATTCTTATGTATGAGCCACTGTGGAGAAAGTTAATGTACATTTTAGTACTTTAAATACTTTAATGAATATTTTAAAAATTGATGAAAGAATAATAAAAATACATTTGAGAATGCATATCAGTATCTATACTTCAATAAGCCCTAGAATAATTGTAAAATTTCAAATAGCTTTGAAATATTTAATCTGCTTGCAAGTTTAAAATATAAGAGCAAAAAAGGTTCTCATGAATTAAAAGAACAAGATTTTAAAATCTCACAGTATATCAGTCATTGTCTAGCTATTTGAATCAGTAGCTCTTAATTCTATTCTGGGAAATTATATCACTATGGAATTTTCACTGGCCAATACATAACAAAATGAAATAAAAAAAGAATAAAGACAACGTGGTGAGTTTTTAATACAGCTGGCCTGGTTCAATTTAAAAGTGTGTCCTTTATTCTGAAATGGCGTCCTTTGTTTTCTGGTGAGCCATTGATCACAGATGTCACTTTGTTGTTGCTGCTTAATGTCCTTTCTTAGACTCTAACTTTGGCCCTCAAATTCTATTCATTAATTGTATGGTCTCCTAAATAAAAGTTAAAGAACTCGTAACTTTCCCATTCTTTTTTTTTTTTTTTTACTTTGTATGTTTTTATTTATGTTTAACTTCCTTGAGATATTTTATCAGAGGTATAATTTAAACTGTATTTCTACAATTATCACTGATTTTTTAAAGATAGCAATTACTTTGGAAGTTACTCCAAAATTAATCTCCATATAGTCTCCATTAACTTCCCATAATAATAAAAATATGCTTATAATGATTATACACATTTATTATATAGGAATTGGCTGACATAGAAGAATTTTATGAAATAACATATGAGCAAGAGCCTGTGGTGATGAAGGAGGAAGTTCAAGTTGCTATGAAGAAATTGGCAAAAAACAAGGCTCCAGGAGTTGACAGCATACCAGTTGACCATATTTCAACAAACAGATGCTGCCCTGGATGTGCTCACTAAGTTGTGCCAAGAAATCTGGAGGACAGCCAGCTGGCCAACTGACTGGAAAAGATCGATATTTGTTCTCATTCCAAAGAAAGGTGACCCAATAGAGTGTGGAAATCATTGAACAATATATCATTAATAGCACATGCAAGCAAGATTCTGCTGAAAATGATCCAAAAATTATTAGAGCAATGTGTCAACAGAGAACTGCCAGATGTACAGGCTGGGTTTAGAAGAGGTTATGGTACTAGAGATATTATAGTTAATGTTAGATGGATCTTATCAGAAAGCAGAGAATAACAGAGGAATGTCTATCTTTGCTTCACTGACTATGCAAAGGCTTTTGACTGTGTGGATCACAACAAGCTATGGATGACTCTGAGAAGAATGGAAATCCCACAACATTTGATTGTGCTACTGTGAAACCTATGCTTGGGCCAAGAGGCAGTCATCAGAAAAGAGCAAGATACATGGCTCAAAATCAAGAAGGGGGGTCCATCAGTGATGTATTTTGACTCCATATCTTTTCAATCTATATGCAGAACAGATCATCCAAGATGCTGGCCTGTATGAGGCAGATGTGGCATCAGAATTGGTGGAAGAGTCATCAACAACCTGCGTTATGCAGATAACACAACCCTGCTTGCTGAAACTGAGGTGGACCTGAAGCGCTTGCTGCAAAAGATCAAGGACTACAGCCTTCAATACGGATTGAACTCAACATCAAAAAAACAAAGATTCTCACCACTGGGCCAATTGGCAGCATCAGTATGGATGGTGAAGAGATTGAGATAGCTAACAGTTTTAGTTTACTTGGATCCACAGACAACACTCTTGGTAACAGCAGCCAGAAAATCAAGAGACAAATGGCACTGGGAAAGTCAGCTGTGAGGGACCTCTCAAGAGTACTGAAGAGCAACAACATCAGGCTGGAGACTAAGGTGTGCCTGATCCAGGCTATCACCTTCACAATTATGTGCTATGCATCGGAGAGTTGGACAGTGATTTGGTAAAAGAGAATTGATGCCTTTGAGTTGTGGTGCTGGAGAAGAGTGTTGAATATACCATGGACTGCTAGGAGAACAAACAGATTGGTCCCCGAGAGGGTGAAACCAGGCTGCTTCTTGGAGTCAAGGATTCTGAAGCTTCATCTGACATACTTTGGGCATGTTGAAAGGAGAGACTGGTCCTTGGAGAGGGACATCATGTTTGGGAAAGTGGAGGCATGGCACAGGAGAGGAAGACCCTCGATGAGACGGATCAGCTCTGTGATTGGGGTGGTGGGGATGAGTGTGTCTGAGATGATGAGGTTGGCACAGGATAGAGCAGTAATTAGGGCTCTTGTACATAGGGTCACTATGAGTCACAAGAGACTCGGCAGCATATAACAATAACACTATATAGGAAAATCTATTGTCTATCAATGTCTTTGAGTTGTAGTATTGAAGAAGAGTCTTGAACATACCATGGACTGCCTAGATAACAAACAGATTTGTCCTGGAGAGGAAAAACCAGGCTGTTCCTTTGAGACAAGGATTTTCTCACATATTTTGGGCATATGGCCAGGAGAGACCAGTCCATGAAGAGGGCCATCATTCTTAGAATGGTGGAGGGACAGGACAGGAGAGGAAAGCCCAGGGTGAGATGAACTGACATAGTTATTAGGATAACGGCAGTAAGAGTGTTGGAGAGAGTGAGACTGGCTCAGGAAAGAGTCGATTTCATAGGTCACTTGATGGCCCATAACAACAACCAATAACAACATCGGTTTTAAGTATATTTTTCTTAATGATTCAATGAAGTATACAATTTTAGAAAGCATCTCAACTAATGTGATTTACTTATAAATATTTCTACATAAGGAAGTGTAGATAGCTTAAAATATATACATTTGGAAATTTCATTTATCTTTGTTAACATGTCACCTCTTGTTCTCTACAGATTGTCGATTGTAGATAAAATATGAAAGTTTCCCTTTGAGCTACATAAAACCCAGTCATCCACTTAATAAGCACATTATAACTGCAGAGATCAGATGAAATAAATGTCAGATCATACTTTATTCCTATACAGATGTAATATTTATCCTTCATTACATGAAACAAAAAATAACCTAAAGCAAACTATAGAATGGAATTACAATGTATGTAGCTTGTGCCTTTTTAAATTTTCTAGTTGTTCGTTTTCTTGTTGTGTACTGTCAAATCTGATCCAACTGGCACAGGAAGTGATTACCCCTCCTCTAGCAGAGCACCGGGTGGATTCGAACAGTATGACTTCAGGATTTCAGCACAGATTCTTGCCACTAGGCCACCAGAGCAGGAGTGGCAACTGCTTCCTGAACAATATGCCTCTGGAAACTCTATGAAATTTGATAAATGATGATAGTTATAGAAAATCCTTTTGATCATAAGATCACTATGGGTCATGCTCCAATTGATGGCAATCCACAACAATACAGTTGTTAGATGTCATCAAATTAACTATGACTCAAAGCAACTCTGTGACCAACAGACCTGAATCTTGCCTTATCCTGTGCTTACATCATTGTCTCTGTTCTTCTCAAGTTCATTGTGGTAATTACGTATCAACCCATTGTGTTGAAGATCTTTGTTTTGTTGACCTTCTACTTTTCCCAGAATGATGTCTCTCTACAAGGATTGGTTCCTTCTGAAAATATGTCCAAGTAAGTGAGATGAAGTTTTACCATCCTTGCCTCTACAGAGCACTCTAGTTGCACTTTCTTCAAGACAGATTTGTTTATTCTGGTGGCAGTCCAATCCTCTTCCCTGTTAACACAATTCAAAGGCATCAATTCTTCTGCCTGTCCTCTTTATTCATTGTCCAACTTACAGATGCATAGAAAGCAATTGAAAAGACCATGGCTTGGATTAGTCACACCTTAGTCTTTAAACTGAAATCCTTGCACTTTAGTGCTTTGGAGAGATCCTTGATAGTAGATTTCCCTAATCATCATTTCCAACACATCATTTTCATTTTTTCCCTACAAGGAGGAATCAGGATTGGAGGAAGTAGCATCAGGATTGGAGGAAGACTCATTAACAACCTACGTTATGCAGATGACACAACCCTGCTTACTGAAACTGAGGAGGACCTGAAGTACTTGCTGCAGAAGGTCAAGGACTGCAGCCTTCAATACGGATTGAACTCAACATCAAGAAAACAAAAATTCTCACCACTGTGCCACTTAGCAGCATCAGTATGGATGGTGAAGAGATTGAGATTGTTAACAGTTTTAGTCTGCTTGGTTCTACAATCAACATTCTTAGTACCAGCAGCCAGGAAATCAAGAGATGAATTGCATTGGGAAAGTCAGCTGTGAGGGTCCTCTCCAGAGTACTGAAGAACAATGACATCAGGCTGAAGACTAAGGTGCACCTGCTTCACAATTGCTTGCTATGCATCAGAAAGCTGGACAATGACTAGGGATAATAGAAGGAGAATTGATGGCTTTGAGCTATGGTGCTAGAGGAGAGTGTTGAATATACCATGGACTGCTAGGAGAACAAACAGGTTTGTCCTGGAGAGGGTGAAACCAGGCTGCTCCTTGACGTCAAGGATTCTGAAGCTTCATCTGACATATTTTAGGCATGTTGCAAAGAGGGACCAGTCTTTGTAGAGGGACATCATGCTTGGGAGGATAGAGGGACAGCACAAGAGAAGAAGACCCTCAATGAGATGGATCAATTCAGTGATCCGAATAATGGGAGTAGGTGTAACAGAGACAGTGAGGTTGGCACGGGATAGAGCAGGCTTTAGGGCTCTTGTACGTAGGGTTGCTATGAGTTGCAAGGGACTCGATAGCACGTAACAACAACTGCTACAATGGGTGTTGATTGTGGATGTTGTTGTTGTTATGTGCCATTGAGTTTGAACCTACCCATAGTTCACCTTCCAGATGAATCCAAGTAAAAATGAAATTGACAGCTTCAATATTTTCTCCACTGAGCCTAATATTAAGGGCAAATTATTCAAAATGGTTTCCCTATCCATTAACTTACTTTGCCATACAGATGGACAGAAATATGTAAATTGGGTGTACTAGCCTATCCATTAAAGGATAGGCTAGTCTCATCAGTCCATAAGGTGATTGGCTATTCTCAATCACCCTTACATTGACAGGGTCCTGTAGCAGAATAAAAGAAACCTCACTGCCAGCAAAGAAGAAGAAAGAACATGTAATGCAACCTTCAGGACCAGAGATTCTTGTGCCAGCCAGACTAAGGCCTATAGAGGCAACAGCCCTAGCAGTCACAGTGGAGAACCAGAGGCCTTACATGAGATGGATGAACTTTGGGACTGTTGCACCATTGGACCAGAGCTAAGAGTCTCTAGCCCAAGTTTGTTGGAGGACTTTGGGAGTAGAGCTTCAACTGTCAGGACACTTTGTAATATTAGTCTAAAGACATGAGGCTCAAGACCGTGCCATCTGTTAGCACAGTTCAGAAGCTCTTCTTACTATATTCTGCTACACTTGGATTATAACTTTTTTACTTCCTCAATATGGTTCTGGGATCTGAAAGCTATCACATCGGATTTTGGATCTAGGGATGGAGTAAGATTGTTGTGATGAGTAGAAAGAGGTGCAGGAGTGTGAAGGGCATGTCTGACCTCATGGGAATTAGTTCTGTGCTATTAATGTTTGTTGACAGAGACAATTACCCTTTGTGAAGTCGCTAGTGGTCATCCTCACAAGGGCTTTGGTCTTTTTATAATCCTGATGTTGCTTGTTGGGCCAGAGAAGATTTTTGTTTTCTGGATGTTGAGATATAATTCATATTGAAGGCTTGTAGGCATTGATTTTTTTACAATAAAGTTCTTCAAGTCATTTTTGCTTTCTGCAAGCAAGGTTGTGTCATCTGCATAGAGTAGACTGGTGATGAAACTTCTTTAAATCCTAATGCCACTGTCTTCTTCATATACTCCAGCTGTCAAATGATTTGTTCATTGAATAGATATGGACAAATGATATAACCCTGACACACACCTTTTCCAATCTGTCATATTTTAAATTGTAAAAATATGCATGTGAAATTAACTCAAATAATACATTTAATTTAGCTCAGTGCATCCTAAATATTTGTTTTTAATAGAATAATTTTAAAGGTTAATAGAAATTTTGTTTTTTTTTTTTCCAGTATCAAGTCTTGAAAATCCAATGATTATACATTCAGTTCAGTCTAGGTATATTTTAATTTCTCAGTTGTCCTATTTGACAAATGTTGCTATATTGAATAGCTGTGTTAAAAGTACATTATTCTTATTTATCACAATCTGGATATGAACAAGTCTGTAGCTGTATAAATATAAAATTATGTAATCAGTCTAAACTGGAACTCAGAATTTCTAATTTGTTTATGGCTTTTTCCATCCAAAATAGACCCTTTCAGAAGTTTGTAAAATTTGCTTAAACTCAACTAAAAGAAGCTTTGTATTCTCTTAAAAAATCTTAAATAGGACCAATTTACAAACAAAGAAAACCGAATTTACATATTATTTTTAACGTAAGTGGAAGGAGATAAGCTAAGCAAGACCAGCACATTTGATCTGCATTTCAAGAGTGGAAATAGAAGGGTGAGGATGTGAAGGCTGGGTGTTAATCATAGGGTTGCACAATTAGATGGGTGGGTGGGGTGAAGGAAATGGGCAGGATCTTTTGTGAAAAACAATGTATTCAAACTTTGTAAATAAATCCTTTTTGTTCTTGTTGTTGATTGCCTTTGATCTGAGTACTACTCATCTGTGACCCTATTAACAAAAGGCCTGAAGCTCCTCTATAACTATCAACATTTATCAAATTCATACCACTCCTTCTTCCAAAAAGAAATCAGAGTAAAATAAAAATAAATTTTAAAAAGAGTAATGATGTCATTCTTGGAATTAAAGTATGATTGTTCCAATACTTGCTATGCATCAGAGAGCTGGACAATGACTAAAGATGCCAGAAGAATTGATCTCTTTGAGTAGTGCTGGAGAAGAGTCTTGAACATACTCTGGGCTGCCAAGACAATGAACAATGCTGTCTTGAAGAGGGTGTAAACAAGTTTCTTCTTGAGGCAAGGATTCTGAAGATCTGTCACACATATTTAGAGCACTTGGCCAGGAGGAACTAGTCCTTGGAGAAGGACATAATTTTTGGAAAGGTGGAAGGACAGTAAAGCAGAGATAGACCATGAATGAGATGGATTGACACAGTAACTAGGGTGTGGGTGTGGGCCACTGTCTGAGTCAGTGACAGTGACAGTGAGTCACTGATGCTGGCACATGTAGGGCAGGATTCAGAGCTGTTATACATATTGCTCACCATTGGACCAATTGGCAGCATCAGGATGGATGGGAAAGAGATTGAGGTTGTTCACAGTTTTAGTTTGCTTGGTTCCACAGTCAACACTCTCAGAATCAATAACCAGGAAATTAAAAGATGTATTGCAATGGGAAAGTCTGCTGTTAGGAACCTCTCCAAAGTACTGAAGAGCAATGGTGTCTCTCTCAAGACTAAGGTAGGTCTGATACAGGCATGGTCTTTGCTATCATTTGTTATGCATCAGAGAGTTGGACAATGACTAAAGAGGATAGAAGGAGAATTGATGCCTTTGAGCTGTGGTGCTGGAGAAGAGTATTGAGGGTACCATGGAAAACAAACAGATTGATCCTGGAAAGGGTTAAACTGGGCGGCTCCCTGGAGGCAAGGATTCTGAGGCTCCGTCTAATATACTTTGGACATGTTGTAAGGAGCAACCGGCCCTTGGAGAGGGACATCATGCTTGGTAGGGTGGAGGGACAACACAGGATGGGAAGGCCCTCTATGAGGTGGATTGATTCAGCGACTAGGATAATTGGGATTGGTGTATCGGAGACAAGGCGATTGGCACAGGAAAGAGCAGAGTTTAGGGTTGTTGTACATAGGGTCGTTATGAGTCACAAGCGACTCGACGGCACATAACAACAACAACAGAATAAAAAAGAAGAAAGTCAAAGAACAATAAAAAAAATCTCACTCTGCAAAATCTTTCTAAGTAGTATGTTGTTTTTTGTGCCGTCAAGTCACTTGCAACCCATAGCGACCCTATATACAATAGTCCTGAAATCTGCTCTATGCTGTGCCAATCTTACTGTCTATGACACACCTACTCCCATTACCCAGTTACTGAATCAATCCATTACATTAAGGGTCTTCCTATCTTTTGCTGTCCCTCCACTCTTCCAAGTATGATGTCCCTCTCCAAGGACTGGTCTCTCCTTGCAACATGCCCAAAGTATGTCAGATGAAGCCCCAGAATCCTTGTCTCCAAGGAGCAGCCTGGTTTCACCCTTTCTAGGATGAACTTATTTGTTCTCCTTGCAATCAATGGCATATTCAATACTTTTCTCCAGAACAACAGCTCAAAGGCATCAATTCTCTATCATCCTTAGTCATTGTCCAGCTTTCTGATGCATACCTAGTAACTGCCAAGACTGGATCAGGCACACCTTAGTCTCCAGACTGATACTGTTGTTCTTCAGTACTCTGGAGAGGTCCCTGACTCAATGCAATTCATCTTTTAATTCCATGGCTGCTGGTACCAAGAATGTTGACTGTGGAATCAAACAAACTAAAGTTGTTAACAATTTCAGTCTCTTCACCATCCATGATGCTGCTGCCAATTAGCCAGTGGTGAAAACCTTTGTTTCTTGATGTTGAGCTTCTAACCATATTTAAGGCTGCACTCCTTGACCTTCTTCAGCAAGTGTTTCAGGTCCTCCTCTGTTTCAGCAAACAGGCTTGTGTCATCTGCATAATGTAGGTTGTTGATGAGTCTTCCCTCTTTTAATGATGCTACATGTGGAACTTTTATCTTGCATGTGGAAGATCATTATGATATAGTTTTACTCAGCCTATGTAGCACAGTTCACTAAAATAATGATAAATGGGGTAAATAATAAATTGGCTGAATAAAAGTTATCTTTTACTCAAGTTTATATACAGTAAGGAGAAAAGCTATAATCATCTTCTGGTAGATGTCATACTCAGATCTTGGAGATCAAAGATTATCTTGAAAGTGTCTCTCTCTTCTAGTGCCTTTTGCAAGATGTTACAAAAAAGTTAACTAATTACTGTAGTTGCCATTATTTTTTATTAGGCACACAAACTTCAATCTTAAAATCAGATGACAGTGCATTTATTAATACTTTTGCATAACTGTATAATAGAAATATGGTATAAATTAAAAAATAAACTTGAGGATCTAGATATAGATGGCTATAGATTAAAATATATCCTACACAAAGCCAAAGAAGGTGAAACAAGTATAAATCTGAACAACTCAAGGATATATGGGTGCATTCCTTAGGAAAGATGACAAGGTTATTTTTTACAGAAATGACTACAACAGATTAAATCCTGAGTCACTCTGCCCTTACTAGTTGTCATAAGAAAGGAAACATGAATTATCAGCTGTTCACATAAGCAGATTTAAAGAATCATAGAGAAAAGATTAAATGGATGTAATTTATAATCCAGCTCTCCCTGAAGCTTTCAATGCAGACTTCCATATAGCCTCTTGGGGCCTCATTACTAACCTTCACTGGAGCATATGTTATCATTTTTTTTTTATCTTTGGTATTGACATATTATTGTTTTTAAAAAGTGACTCACAATAATAGGAATAGAAATTCAATAACAGAAATAGAAATTATTGGATTGTCAACCTCGTTTATAAGACTTGTATCTTAAGAACCAATGGAGAGGGAGAAAGAACATCCAGTTTCCTTCTTAGAAAGCCTGATGGTATTTTGACAAAAAGCATTTGGCTTCTATCCAAAAGATGATGATTTGAACCCACGAGCTGCCACACAGGAAAAAGAGGAGGCTCTCTGCTTCCGCAAAGATTCACAGCATCAGAAACCTTATGGGCAGCTGTACTCTGTCCTAAAGAGTCTCTATGGTTCCTGTGTGTTAGAATCGAGTTCATGGCAGCAAGTTTTGGTTTCTGAGTTTTCCTACGATCTACATAAACAAATTAAGGTAAATATGTAGTACCCAATTTTACTGCTAAGTATGTGTATTTTATGAAACTAGAAAAACAAACTTTATTTATAGAAGATTTTCTTTCCTATCTAGTAGATAATAAACTAAGTTATGAATAATTCAGCAGAAACTCTAACTTCCTACTACTATACAGTACTTAGAAATGAATGACCTTTTCCTTCTCCAGATAATTTTGTAAATCAAATTACAAATGGTAAATTTTTGTTATAGGTAGCCTTTCCATAATCTAATACATTATGTTTCATCTCCTAAGGGTAAATTTTTCCCACCAACTTTATGAAACACACACACACACACACACACACACACACACACACAGTGCCTAACTATAAGGAAATCAGGCCATATATAAATTCATAATATTTTTATTAAGGTTTTTATTGTGATTTAATTGTACATTTACAAAGCAAATTGATTTTTCTTTTTTTAAATTGAGATTTTAATGAAAGTTTATAAGAACTTGGATTTCCATTTATTCATTGTTGTACATTTTTCTCCCTGACCCCTATCCCCAGTTTGCTTTTTTCTTTGGAAAAGAAGTTCTTTAATTGTTATACAGTCCCACCCAGACCACTTGACTATGTAGCTCTTATTCTGGACTCTTGTCATGCCAATAATACCTAATCACATATTCCTTTTGTACAGTTCTCTCCCTCATCTGTTTCAATGCTATGTACATTATTTATCCCCTCTTTTCTTAGTTTCCCCCCAACTCCCATATCAATCCTGTTTTATAACATTGGTACTATGCAGTATTTGTCTTTTTGTGACAGAGATATTTTACTCTTGAAAAAATGACCTTGAAGAATTTCATTAGTAGGATTGTTGTTGCTGTTGTTATGTGCTGTAGAGTTGGAACAAACTCATACCTGATCCTTCAGTGGATCTTTAGAGGTGGTAAATTGCATGGCAGGAGATTAGCCATCTTTCTTCCATGGAGCAGTTGGTAGATTCGAACTGCATGCCTTTGGTTTGACAGCATGACCCCTTATCCTTAAGTCACCAGTTCCCTAGCATTAAGACTATTACTGGGTATAAAGTGAGGCTTCTTGGATTTGAAGGCCAGCTTCTTCAACTACTTGCTGTACAATTCTGGCAAATTCCTTAACCTTCAAAAGACTCATTTTCTTCCGTGGAACAAATAAACATCTGTTTCTGTTTTTGAGGATCAAATGAAGTAAGGCTGCTCAAGTAACAGAATGCTCAAGAGTTAATACATTCTCAATAAGTGTTAACCATTATTATTATCCATCTATTGATACTGTTATTTCTACCCCTTAGAAATTAAAGATTAAGGTCTACTATTATAGTCAATAAAAAAGTGCTATGTGTCCATCCTATAAAACGAGCAGAGGAATTTTCTTTTTTTGCCATTGAGCAGGACAAAAAGAATTAGTCATTACATATGTATATAATTGCTATGTGGGGTAATGCATATTGCAAACTATGCAATTTGGCCTAAGTACGCAATCCAGTTGAATAATGTGTAAATAAATTGATACTTTTGCATTGGGGTCATTGTAAACTTAAGACTATATCACTATTTCACAGGGGAAGAGAAAACCTCTTTTCTGTGGTTGATCATTTCCAATTTGTTTTTCTACAGGTTTCTTCAGCATAACAACATCCTTTGCTTGCTTTAAGATTCTACTTTTAAATTGTTGTTATTGTTGTTGTATACTGTCAAGTAAGAACTGACAAATAGCTGACCCTCCAGGGGGTTTTCAGAGGCAGTTAATTGCACAGGAGGAGATTACTCATCCTTCTCCCACAGGGCAGCTGGTGGCCTTGAACCTTGTGCCTTCAGGATTGCAGTGCAACTTCTTGCCACTAAGCCCTAGAGCTCCCTACTTTTAAATTACACACTAAAATGCCCTTTCCAGAACATCATTGACTTTTTTCACTGTGAAAACCTAAACATCCTTCACCCATGACAACTTTTCCTTAATTGCTTGCCTTTTCACAGTATAGTCATCCCTTCTATCAACAAAATTAGAATATGTGTGGTGACTCTGGACTTTTCCACCTCTCTCCCCTCAGTACACACATTCATAGAGTTCTAACTAGTTTACTACACAAATATTCCTTAGGCACACTACAACAGTGAAATCTGCTTTGGTTTTCCAAGTCTCACAAGTTTTCTGCTTTTGATGTGGTGTACTCTTCTTTTGTTTCCTGTTGTTTGTGTAGTTGTTGTTATGTGCCATTAAGTCAACTACAACTCATAGTGACTTTAGGACAAATAGCTGTGAACTCTGATCGATCCTGAGTCAATCTCACCATCTCTGACATATATGCTCTATTACTCCAGTAACTGGGTCAATCCATCTCATCCTTGGTCTTGCTCACCAACCCTAACCCTCCACCCTTCGAAATATGAAGTCCTTTTCCAAGGACTGGTCCCTCCTGCTCACATGCCCAAATTATATGAGACAGAGTTTCAAAATTTTTGCTTCCAAGGAGAAATCTCTAAAGATTGCCTTGGAACATCCAGAAGTCAAATCTAAAGAAAAACATGCCAAAGAAAAAGAGCTGAACAGACGATTTCAAAGGGCAGCTTGGGAGGACAAAGCAAAGTATTATAACAGAATATATAGAGAGCTATAATTGGAGAATAAAAAGAATAAATAGAAATGTTCTTCATTTCTCAAGCTGAAAGAGCTGAAGAACAAATTTAAGGCTCATATAGCATTGCAATGTTGAAAGATGCTATGGGCAATATATCGAATGACCCAGAAAGCATCAAAAGAAGATGAAAGGAATACAGAGTCACTGTACCAGAAAGAATTGAATGATACTAAAAAATTTCAGGAAGTACATATGAAAAGGAGCCAATGATAATGAAAGAGGAAGTGGAAGCTGCATTGAAGGCATTGGCAAAATACAAGGGCCCAGGAATAGATGGGATACCAATCTACATGTTTCAATTAACAGATGCAGCCTTGGATGCAATCACCAGTCTATGCCAGGAAATTTGAAAGATAGCTGTCTGGCCAATGGATTGGAAGAGGTCCATATTTGTTCCTATTCTCAAGAAGGGTAATCCAACTGAGTACAGAAATTATCAAATAGTATCATTCATTTCACATGCAAGCAAAATACTGTTGAAGATCATTTAAAAATGGCTGGAACAGTACATAGAGAGGGAATTTCCAGAAATTAAAGTGGGATTTAAAAGAGGTAATGGCACCAAAGATATTATTGCTGATGTCAGATGGATCCTGGCTGAAAGTAAGGAATACTAGAAGAATGTCTATTTGTGCTTTATTGACTATGCAAAGGTATTTGACTACGTGGATCATGATAAGTTGTGGCCAACATTGAGAAGAATACAAATTCCAGAGCATGTGATTGTGTTCATAAGGAACCTATACCTGGATCATGAGGCTGTTGTGTGAACAGAACAGGGGAGCACTGCACGGTTTGGAATTGAGAAGGGAGTGTATCATGGTTGCATTCTATCTCCATACCTGTTCAATCTATATGTTGGACAAATTATCTGAGAAGCTGGGTTCTATGAAGAGGAATGTGGCATCAGAATTGGAGGGAGAGTCACCAATAACCTATGTTATGCAGATGACACAACCTTACTTGCTGAAAGTGAGGAGGACTTGAAGTACTTGTTGCAGAAGATCAAGGAATGCAGCCTTTGGCATAGATTGTGTCTCAATATCATGAAAACAAAGATTCTTACCACTGTACCAATAGGCAGTGTCATGATGGATGGAGAGGAAATTGAAATTGTCAACAGATTCATCTTGCTTGGGTCCATGGTTAAAAACTTTGGTACAAGCAGTCAGGACATAAGGAGATACATTGTACTGGGAAATTCTGCAGTTGGGGACCTTTCCAAATTATTAAAGAGTAGTGATGTCAGTTTGAGGACAAAGGTGTGTCTGATTCAAGCCATAGTCTTTCCAATTGCTAGCTATTCATCCAAGACCTGGACAATGAATAAGGATGACAGAAAAAGAATTGACGCCTTTGAGCTGTAGTGTTGTAGAAGAGCATTTAACATCCCATGGACAGCCAAGAGAACAGATATGTTTTAGAAAGGATGCAGCTGGAGTGCTCTTTGGAAGCAAGAATGATGGGGCTTAACCTCACATATTTTGGGCATATTGCTAGGAGGGGTTAATCCTTGGAGAGGAACATGATGTTGGGAAGGAGAGGAAGTCCCCCAACCAAGTGGAATGACATGGTGGCTGCTGCAATGGGTTCTTGTGTGTCAGGAAGTGAGGATGGTGCAGTACAGGACTGAGTTCAGTTCTTTTGTTCAAAGGGCCACTATAAGTTGTGCTCAATGGCACCCAACAACAACAACAAAGGAGAAACCTCACAATTACCAGGACAGACCTGTTTGTTCTCTTGGCTGTCCACGGTATGTTCAAGACTCTTCTCCAGTACAAGTCAAAGGCATCAATTCTTCTGACATCTTTAGTCACTCCAATGCATAGCAAGTAATTGGAAAGACTATTACCTGGATTAGTCTCTAGACTGACATCACTGCTCTTCAGCACTCTGGAGAGGCCTCTGAGAGTTGCCTTTTCCAATACAAATAGTCTTTGGATATTCTGACTCCTGGTGCTGAGAATATTGCTTGTGATAAAATTATTAACAATCTCAATCTTTTCATTTATTATGATGCTGCTAATAGGTCTTATGGTTAGAATCTGTTTTCTTGATGATCAGGTGCAATCAATACAGAAGATTACAGCCCTTGGCCTTCTGCAGAAAATGTTTCAAGTCCTCCTCAGTTTTGGCAAGCAAAGTTGTGTCATCTATATAACACAGGTGAGTGATGAGTCTTCTTCCTATCCTGATGCCACATCCCTCCTCATAAAGTTCAGCCTCCCAAGTCATCTGGTTTGCACATAGAGTTAAAATTCATGGGAAAAGGACACATCCTTGATGCATCCTTTCTTGATTTGGACTATTTAGTGTTTCCCTACTTTCTTTGTATGACCTTTTGCTGACCTAAGTATACGTTTCACATGAACGCAATCCAGTATCCCGTGATCCTCATTCTTCTCAGAGTTAGCCACAATTTGTTGGTCTTCCACTCCGTCAAATGCTTCTGCATAGTTAATAAAACACAAATATAAATTCTCCAGCACATTTTGGTTTTAGCCATGCTCCATCTGACATACACTATGATGGCCCTCTTCTAACACAGCTTGTATTTCTGGTAGTTCTCCTTTGATACACTTTTCAGTAATTTTTAGATAATCATCAGCAGGATTTTGGTTGCATGTGATGTTAGTGATTTTTTTTTTCTAATTTTCACATTCTGTTAGATCATCATTTTTGGGAATTGTAATAAGTGACTAAGTGGATCTCTTCCAATCTATTGGCCAGACAGTTATCCTCAAGATATCTTGGACAACTTGGTGAGCATGCCCTGGGCTGCTTCTGTTTGTTGAAATACCTTTGCTTTGTATTCCCAATTCCTGGGGCCTTAATTTTTGCAAATTCCTTTAGAGCAGTTTGAATTTCCTTCTTTATCACCGTTGCCTCTTGATAATATATTGTTTCATAAACTTCTTCCAAGTGAGTTCGTCTATTTTAATTTTCTGACTTCAGCTTTTTGCACATTTTGTTATTACACTTTGCTTTATCTTCCCAAGATTCTCTTTGAAGCCTCTGTTCAGCTCCTTGACTTCCTGAATTCTTCCCTCTGCTTTGGCTTCTTGTCATTCTAGTGCAATATTAAGTCTCTTCTGACATCCATCTTGATCTTTTCTTCCTTATCTTACCTTTTGCAATCATCCTAGATTCGTGTTCAAGGCCTCCAACCAGTTATTCAGATGGTTTCAAAATGCAAGTGGGATAGACTCAATGTCAAATTTTGGTTTTTGTGGATTTGTTTTCATTTTCTTTAGCTTAAGTTTGAACTTGCACATAAGTAGCTAATGGTCTGTTCCACAGTCAACACCTGGTCTTGTTTTTACAGCTGATATTGAACTTCTCCAGTGATTCTTTCCACAGGTATAATCAATCTGATTACTGTGTTGTCCATGAGGTGGGGTTCATGTGTATAGTAGTCACCATTTGCATTTTTTATGAAAGATATTTGCAATAAATCATTGTGCAAAAGTCTTTCATTCTATCTCCAGCCTCATTTCTGTCACAATGTACATATTTTCCAACTACTGATCTTCTTTGTTCTCAGCTTTTACATTCCAGTCTATCAATTATTATGACTGCACTTTGGTTGCATTTTCTATTGATTTCCAGCTGCAAAAGTTGGTAAAATCTTCTGTTTTCTCTGCTGTGGCTCTAATTTATTGGTGCATATATTTAAATGATAGTTGTATTAACAAGTCTTCCTTGTATGTATGTAGATATTATCCTGTCACTCACAACATTACATTTCAGGGTAGAAATAAAAAATGTTCTTTTATAAGATGAATGTGACCCCATTTTTTCTCACTTTTTTTATTTCCAGCATAGTAGATCATACGATTGTGTGATTCAAAATGTCCTGTGTCAATTCATCTCAGTTCACCAATGCCTAGTTTGTCAAAATGTATTGGTTCCATATCTTCTATAACAATGTCCAATTTTTTTACATTCATTCTTCTCACATTCCACATTCCAATCACTAGTGTCTCTTTGCTGGTTTCCTGTTAGTGAAATATACTTGAATTTCCATTCTCTGAAAGATTTCCACTTTACACAAGCTTTTGTGTATTACTAAATGATTTTCAATTTTTCTTCTTCCTCTCTAGAAGTATTATTTTTCATTTTCTCATTTCTTGTATATTATTTCCATTCTTTCAGAATATTTGGTATTAAATATCTCTTTTCCAGATATTTGTATGGAGAATAAGCATTTCTCTGTTTCTCTCTGTGATAGATAGATAGATAGATAGATAGATAGATAGATAGATAGATAGATAGTTGTTGTTGTGTATAATCAAGTATAATCAAGTCAGAACCAACCCAGCACTGCCTCTGCAGGTTTTCAGAGGCAGTTAATCACAAGGGAGGAGACTTCCCATCCTTCTCCCACAGAGCAGCGAGTGGATTCCAACCATGTGTCTTCAGTATTGCACTAGGGAGTTCATAGACAATTGCACTGCTATTCCAAAAAGTTCATCTGTCTGGTCTTTCAAACCCAACAGCAGCTCTGAGAGAGAGATGAGCAATTTCCCCTGGAGTGATTTACAGCCTTATAACCCTACAGAAAAACCAACTACTCAACTGCAATGAATGTGAGTTTCTTTGATCACATCAATAAAATGCTTTGAAAAAGTTATTAAATGAAATATTTCTTTAATAACACTGTTGTTCTTGCTGCTGCTGCTGCTCCTGCTCAGTGTTGAGTACCAACTCTTAGTGATCCTATGAACAAAAGATCTGAAACCTGTTGTATCCTGTGCCCTCGTTAAACATCTTGGTACACAAGAGCCCATTGTGGCTGTTAACATGTCAGTCCGTCTGGTTGAGTTTCTTCTCTCCTTCACTGACCCTCCACCCTTCCCAGCATCATGTCCCTCTCTTTGCAACATGCCCAGGGAACTCTGGTGGCCTAGTGGCAAGAAGCTGAACTGCAATACCGAAGGCTCATGGTTCGAAGCCACTAGCTGCTCCATGGAAGAAGGATGGGTAATCTCCCCTAGTGTGATTAAATGCCTCTGGTAAGTCTGCAGGAGGATCAGCTATGAGTTGGTTCTGAATCTACAATAGGCAATATGAACAAAGCATGTGACACAAAGTCATTCTTGCCTCCTAAGAGCATTCCGCTGTACCCTCTCCAAGACATACCTGTTTGTTCTCTTAGCTGTCCATGCTATGTCTTACTACAGAAGATTATTCAAAAACAACTAGAATGGTACAGAGACAGGGAACTCCCAGAAGCTCAAGAAGGACTTAGAAGAGGCTGTGACACCAGGGACATCAATGCTGGTGTCAGATAGATCCTGTGCTTTATTGACTATGCAAGGGCATTTGACTGTGTGAATCATGACAAGTTGTGGCTGACTTTGAGAGGAATGGGAGTCCCAGAGCACACTGTGCTCATGTGGAACCTGGACCTTGACCAGGAGACTGCTGTGCCAAAGGATAAGAGGAACACTACATAATTTAAAATTACAAAGGGAGTGCGGCAAGGTTGTATCTCTTAACATATCTGTTCAGTCTGCATGCTGAGCAAATGATAATAACACAGTTGTCACTATTAATTGTTAAGTCTTCTTATATACAGGAGCAATTATGGGTCAATGTGAAAAATATACATTATTTAGGCATCTGTTTGCCATCAAAGCACATTAGAATATGCCCTTTCTTAAAAACTTGATAGTGATATCAACTACAAAATTACTTACTAGCACAACTTCTATTTGGATTGAATTGTAAAAGAAGAAGAAATTTTCAATATATTAAGTGCTTTTAGAAACAACTGGATCTAAAGTCAAGAATATATAAATATGTATGTATGTGTGTGTGTATATATATGAGAGAGAGAGGCTATTATAAAACATGAGCGTAAAGGATAATACAAAATCCTTAACCTATTATTAAAAGGCACCAAGAGCTACATAAATTTTGACACTCCATGTGAAAACAGTTTACTTATCTTTGATTAAATGTTTGCTTTAAAGAAGTATTTGATTCTCCAAATAATGCGGAAACACAGAAAAGGAATACTTTCCAAGAGTTACAAGAATAATAATGGTGGTTTACAGCACCTTGATAGAAATTTTACAACTGTTCTCAATTCAGTCTATCTCCTCTCACATTAGTATCATTTATAGCATCCAAAATGCATTTGAATTCAGCAGACTTCCTGGAAACCCAGAAGGGATTCATTATATATCTTTTCCAAAGTTAATGTCTTTTATTTGCATAAAAATACAATTCCATCACCATTTCCAATCAGAGGCTGTAGAAGAGCATTGTGGGTGTCTAGTCTAAAGGTTTTCTGAATATATCATGAAGATAGAGCCTCACATTCATATTGACCTTTTTTGCCTTTTATCACTGGATCATACAAGCTACAAAAGAACATACAAGCTTGGGGAGGGGGGATTCTCTCACAAAAATAAACTTATCTGGAAGACAGATCCTGCGATATATTTTGTAACAAAACACCAATCAGTCTTTCTTCAAAGTCAGGCAGTACCTTCCAGATTTCAATGATGGCAAGAATCTCAAAACATGACCTTTACGTTTCTGTTATAAATAATTACTCAAGTTACCTTTTCGTTGCTGTTTTTTGGTGTCAGTTAACTTCGGGAACTTTATTAAGTCGGCAGCCATAACAATTTGACCTAGCCATTATTCCCTGTTGATAAAGGTAGACAAAAATGGATAAACTGATGAGCTGCTAAACAAATTAGTCACACAGAGGTCCCAAAACAGACCATTAATAAAAAACAAAGGCTATATCATTCATATATTCAATAGTCTCTTTGATGCTTTTGTTAGATGCTATGGGGTCAACACATAGCACATAGAAAGCCTATAAACGACAGATCTGAACTTCGTCCCATCTTACATCATCCTTAGTATCTCTGTTATGTACTACACCACTTGTGGGTAAATCTTTCTTGCGAGGGCTCTTTTCTGCTTTCCCTAATGTTCCACCTTCCCCAGTATGATGTCTTTCTTCAAGAACTGGTTCCTCCTGAAAATATGCCCAAAGTAATTGAGACAAAATTTCACCATATATTCAAAGAGCATTCTAGTTTCACTTCTTTCAAGAGAGATTTTATTAATAAGATGCTTAAGCTATTTCCCTGTAGTAAATAAAGTATATGATGTTGTTGTTTTTGTTGCTAAGTGCCGTAGGCGACTCATAGTGACCCTATGAAGAAAGTCCTGTGCACCTCCTGTATAACTTTCATCCTTTCTCCAGGTTCATAGGGTTTCCAGAGGCAAGCTATTGTGGAAGTGAATGTCAGTACTGCTTCCAAGCTTGTTTTAATCGGGGAGCTTCACCAAACACTGTCCATCGTGGGGAAACAGTATTCGGCTTCACAGCAACCAAGTGTTGCTTCTGTATAGCACGTGGACATACCAGGGTTACTTGACCTAGAAGAATGTTTCACCAAAAACAACTAAAGGTTGGGATTTGAAGCTGGGGCCTGCAGCAGGCTCTTCAGGCTCGATCCCACCCTTAAGTACCCTGACTCTAGGGGTCAGGGCCGCCCACCCGACTTTGAAGGCCAAAAAGGACAGTAACACACAATGCAAAAGACCCCAGAAACTTCCCTTGCCTGACTGCCACCAAGAAGAGCCTCCATGGAGACACCAGCCCTCCCGCCCGCTTAGCCAGCTGGCTTCCAGAGTGGAGGGAGACTCCATTCCCCAAGCCTCATGAGGGATTTTTGAAACTAGAGAATAAAGTATATAGTCATGTTTATAATTAAAGGGTACATTCATTCTAGGTCTATTTTGGATGCCAAGTAATCATAAAATGCTGTTCTGTTGTTCAAGAAATAGGCTCTCTGGTCATACACTGGTTTAAGTATTTGGATGCAAACCAGCAGGTTGTTGGTTCAAACCCACCAATCATTCTACTGGAGAAAGATGATGCACTCTGCCACTGTAAAGATTTATAACCTCAGAAACCCTTTGAAATAATTCTACTCTATCCTATAGGGTCACCACAAGTAAGAATTGACTTAACAGCACTAGAGAAGGTAGATAAAAGAATGAAGTATTTTTTCTGCTTAAAGCCTAAAAAGCTAGAATGAATCATATCAGAGGATTGTCCCAGGCATTATATAAGCCAGTATGAAGAACAACTGAGAACCAAAACAGGAAAGCTGCAAGGCCATGTGAAACACCAGTGCAAACACTGATTGTGGGCAGACTTTGAGAACTCAGCATTGAGATTGCAAAGGAACTTACCTGGTATCTCAGCGATAAGGGCTTTGTATTGTTAATAATTTAGGGATAGCAGGTTGCACGTAACACCACAAAGTGAGTATAGCTCTGTGTTACTAGCATTTCATATCTAGAACTTGTGCATGCTTTTGCTTCAATGACATATTTACCAACATGCACTGCATCTAGTTCATCTGTGTTGCTTAATTATTTCAATCCTGAGATATTCCCCAATGTTTGTTTTCCCAGTAAAGTTATTAAGTTCCTAAACCCTTAAATATAAGCCCAGATTTACACTCCAATCAGGTAAACTATCTTCTCAGGTACCAAAACAACAAGCCAGGTAATCAGCCTTCTAAAGACAAAAATTATAATGAAATATAGGGATGCATAAGGTTGAGAATCTTAAGAACTGTGCCTACTTTCTTCATTTAAGAAATGATTTTACCATGGCTTCTATAAGATGGTGCAGCATCTAGTAAAAAAGACACAGGATTCACAATCAAAAAATTGGGACTCAGATCCTATTCACTAGCTGGAAGAGCTTTATTCCATTCCTTACCTCCCTTACTATCGCGTTATCAGATAAAAAAATGCAGATAATAATTATACTGATTTCACAGGGTAAATTTTAGGATTTAAATCTCTTAAAATATAATAATGGAGTGGAAGATGGTAGCAATAAGCCTACGACTGATAAGACACTTTGATTCTTTCCCTCCTTTAAAAACTCTTCTAAAATTAGTCAAACTTCAATTGTATCAAAGATATTTCTTTCTGCTCTTGCTCATTTATTTTCCTTATCATTACTGGCATATGGGCAGGAAGAAAAGTGGGCTTGTCAGTACACACAAATTTTTTCACGAAGTTCAATTCCTCTCTTTTTTTGTTGAATCCAGTGAAGTCTGTTCTTGGGTTTATTAATAATATAATTAATGGCACTTGTCTAAACATTTCACTTCTCAGCCATTTGTATTATTGCCATGTAGAAAGAACTATAGTTTATTTTTATCCTCTTCTTAAAATAAAGATTTTTCAAATAATCAAACGAAGCTTATGTGGTCTGTAGTCTAAGGATATCATACTTCTGTCCTGAGAAGTGGTGTATAATTAGTGACTGCTCTCCAAGTAACTGGGAGTGAATGCATTGATTCATATTCTTCATGTTTATCTGTCCCATATCTTAAGTCAAATGACATCTTTGCCTGCCAGTAAATAGTACTATGGTCCTTTTATACTCTTATATAAAGCAATTTCCTTTTGATTTTTCAACTCTTAGGACACCTCACAGTTGAAAATGTGAATTTTAAAAATTATAAATTAAGACGAGATTGAGAGAAAGTCAGTTCAGTAGCTAAAACAATTCCACAACATTAACATTTAGAAGACAAACACGAAACTCCATTTTACAATTTCCTTTCTCTGTTATTATCTAACCAATTGTTTACTCAGAACCTGCATTTGTACAGGGGTTGATTATCTTCACTCAACTGGTATAATAATTATCTCAGTATTAGTCCTTGATTGTTTTCTCATAAGGCTTAAACATTCAATACTTATTATCTGGCTTATCTTTAGCATTTCTGGAGGAAAGTGAAGACAGGTGCCAAGGTTAACATTTTCAGATTTCAGAGAATCATTAAGATAGTGATACAATCACTACTGATGAGAAAACAATCAGCACATGAGAATTCTCCTTTATTGTTTCATTGTAGTCACTATTCACAGAATTGTTACGTATCTGAAAGTTAAAGTTTATCATAAATTAAGAAGCCTTGGTAATGCAGCAGGTAAATACTTGGTTACCAACTGAAGGCTGGCAGTGCAAATTCAGCAAGCAGCTCCATGAACAATGCAACGGTTCTGCTGGGGAAAAAAAAAGACCTAGCAAACTGCTTCTGTAATGATAGCAACCTAGGAAGTTCTGAGAAGTAGCTCTATTCTGTCATTTTAGGGTTGTTATGAGTCAGAATCAACTTGATGGTACCCAACAACAATTGTGGTATTTAAAAGCATCTAAAAAGTTATTCTAAGGTACCAGAACATAACTGGCCATCGAAAAATTTGTTGTTGCTATTATGTACCATCAAGTCAGAATCAATCCATAGCTGACCCTCCAGTGGTTTTTCAGAGGGAGTAAATCACATAGGAGAAGAATGCTCAACCTTCACCTATGGAGCTGCTGGTAGATTTGAAGCACATGTCTTTAGGATCGCAACACAGCTCCTTACCACTCCCTTAAAGAGATTCAGTGACAAATTTTAAACTGTTGACAAGCATCATATGTTTGGGGTTTATTAATTTATATATTAAGTTACCCATTTATTCAGCAAATATTTTTCAGTTACCCTATGGCATATTCATAGTTCATAGGGTTTTTGAAGGCCTGGTATTTCAGAAGTGGATAGCTAGTCCTTCTTCCTAGTCTAAATTTGGGAGGTCCAAATTAGTGCAGCATTTGACTAACAAGCTCTAAACCTAAAAGATGCAAATGATAGGCAAACATATATATGTATCTTAGCTATTAAGAGCAGCAACATGCAAAGACCCTTTCTCAATAGAAAAACTGACTGATAAATTTGACAATTCAGCATGGCTCTTCTACATCTCCCAGCCCCCCACCCCTAACCTCCTGAGGTGAGGTCTCTAACTAACCCCTAATATGATGGCTCCAGCTCCAGTCACTCCTGTTCATAATCTGGGTGCTCATCAGAAAAGATGATGCTTCGGGCCCCAGGCTTTCTGGTGTGTGACTAGGTGCTAAGGCTCCACATAGTTCCCAGTCTGGCCCAACGTGCCTTCAGGGCCAGTGGCCCAGCTTCCCAGCGTGAAATGAAGAAGTGAGGAAAAATGGAATTGCATTCATGCTCAAAATGGCCATTTCTAGATCCATCCTGAAATACAATATTGTGAGTGACAGGATACTATCCAGACATGTACAAGGAAGATCTGTTAATATCACTATCACTCAAATATTTGCACCAACTACTAAAGCCAAAAATGAGGAAATAGAAGAATTCTACCAATTTTTGCAGTCTGAAATTGAATGGACATGCAATGAAGATTCATTAGTGGTGACTGGAATGCAAAATGTTGTGAACAAGGAAGAAGGATCAGTAGTTGGAAAACATGGTCTTGGTGATAGAAATAAGGCTGGAGATAGAATGATAGAATTTTGTAGAATCAATTATTTATTCATTACAAATACCTTTTATTTAAAAAAACACACAAAAGGCAATTATACCCATTAACCTCACCTGATGGATTGCACATGCATCACATTAATTACATCTGTGGAAAGAATCATTGGAGACGCCAATATCATTTGTAAAAACTAGGCCAGGTGCTTACTTTGGAACTGATCATCAATTACTCCTGTGCAAATTCAACTGAGGCTAGCAAAAATTAAATCCACAAGAACCAAAATATATCCCATTTTAATTTAAAAATCATCTAAAGAATAGGTTTGAGGCTTTAAATACTAAAGAATGAAGACCAGATGAACTGTGAGATGTTATCAAGATTATCATCTATGAAGAAAGCAAAATGTCATAACAGAGACAGAGAAGGAAGAAAAGAGCAAGACAGATGTCAAAGGAGACTGTGAATATTTTACCAGAATGCCAAGAAGCCAAAACACAGGGAGGAAATTATGAAGTTAAAGAATTAAACAGAAGATTTTAAGAGACAACTAGTGAAGACAAAGCAAACTATTATAATGAGCTGTGCGATAAAGCAAGTCAGAAAAGCAAAAGGGAAAAACTCACCATGCTCACCATTTCTCAAGCTAAAGGGAGTTAAGAACAATTCTATCCACAAGTTGCAATACTAGCTAGGAAGCATCAGGAGACGATGGAATAAATACACAGAGTCACTGTACTGAAAAAGAATTGGCTGACACACAACCTTTTAAGAAAGTATCATATGATCAAGAACCAGTGATAATAAAGGAAAAAGTTTAAGCTTCTCTAAAGGAATTAGGGGGGGAAAATAAGGCCCCAAGAATTGATAGAACACCAAAAGAGATACTTTAACAAACAGACGCATCCTTGGAGGAGCTCACCAGGTAGTGTCAAGAAATCTGGAGAACAGCTACCTGGCCAACTGATTGGACAAGATCTATATTTATTCCCATTAAAAAAAAATTATCCAACTGAATGTGGAGTTTATCAACCTGCATGAATACAAACTGGGTTTAGAAGAGGCCATGGCACGAGGTGTAAATTGCTGGTGTCAGATAGATCATGACTGAAAGTAGGTAGTACCAGAAGGATGTTTATTTGTGTTTTATTGACTGTGAAAAGGCATTTGTATGGATAACAACAAATTGAGGCTAACATTTAGAAGAATGTGAAGCCCAGAACACTTGATTGTGCTCATGTGAAACCTATACTTAGAGAGGAAGCTGTTGTTGGAACAGAGAAAGGGAAGACTGTATGGTTCAATATCAAGAATGGAGTGAATCAAGTATCCTCTCTTCAAACTTTTCAATCTATATGCAGAGAAGATCATTCCAGAGGCAATATTTTATAAAGAAGAAAATGGCATCAAGATTGGTGTAAAAGACATCAACTACTTGTGTTATGCAGATGACACAACCTTCCTTGATGAAACTGGGAAGGACTTGAAGCATTTGCTACAGAAGGTCAAGGATTGCAGTCTCAACATCAAGAAAAGAAAGATAACCACTGAGCCAATAGACAATACCATGATAGAGACAGAAAAAGATTGTTATTTCATCTTGCTTGGATCCATAATCAACACTCTTGGCACTAGCAGTCAGGAAACCAAAAGATGAGTTGCAATGGTAAAATCTGCTGTCAAGTATGTCTCTGAAGAGTTCTAAAGAGAGAACAATGATGTCAGTATAGAGATTCAAGTGTACCTGATCTAGGTCATGATGTTCTCAATTGCTTACAGTGTACCTGAGACTTAAGACAATAAATAAGAATGACAGAAGACTTGACACCTTTGACTGTGGTGTTGAGGAAGACTCTTGAACGTACCATGACTGTCAAGAGAACAAATAATTTTGTCCTGGAGAGGATGAAACCAGGTTGCTGCTTGGAGGCAGGAATTTTGAAGCTCTGTCTTAGATACTTTGGGCACATCACCAGGAGGGACCAGTTCTTGGAGAAGGAAGGACATTATGCATGGAGGAGTCGAGGGTCAGTGCAGAAGAAGATCATGGATGAAAAGGGTTGAAAGAGTGACTCTGGCAATGGGGTCAGGTGTGCCAGGGACAGTAATGTTGACCTTCACAGGACAAGGTTCAGAGCCATTGTTTACAGGGCTCTTAGGAGTTGTAGTTGACTCAATGATGCATATGACAACAACTATGGCATGCATCTCCTTTTCATTACTTTATTTTTCATTTCATCCATAAGAATTTGAGAAAATTTGTTTTATCCTGGATATTTTTGCAACATTTTATCGTATTTTTGGTGTTAAAAGGCAAATTGGTTTTCCAAGCAACAGTTCATAAATGTTTCTTTGCAACTATTATTGCAATCCTATCCTTTCATGCCTTCCAAGTTTTATCCTGGGCAAATGAATTTTTTATCTAAAATGCCTTATTGTCCTAAGAGTGTTTACTTCTCTTATGCTATTGTTTACTTAATACTGTTATCATTGTTAGGTGATGTCAAGTATGACTCCCAGCGACCCTATGAACAAAAGCTCTGAACCCTATTCTATCCTGTGCCATTCTCACACATCCTGGCACACAAGAGTCATTGCAGTCACTATGTCAATCCAACTGGTTGATAGTCTTTCTCTCCTTTGCTGACCCTCCACCCTTCTCAGCATCATTTCCCTCTCCAAGGAATAGTCCCTTTTAATAACATACTCAAATATGTGAGGCAAAGCCTCATCATTCTTGGCTCCAAGGAGCACTCAGACTGCACCGTCTCCAAGACATATCTCTTTGTTCTTTTGGCCATAGTCTTTTCCAACACCACAGCTCAAAGACATCAATTCTTCTTCTGTCATCTGTATTAATTTTTTAGCTCTCAGATGTATAGCAAGTGAACAGAAAAACTATGGCCTAATACAGATGCACCTTAGTCCTCAAACTGACATCATTACTCCTCACTAATTTGGAGAGGTCCCTAACTGCAGATTTTCACAGTGCAATACATCTCTTTATTTCCTGACTGCTGGTTCCAAGAGTGTTAATTGTGGATCCAAGCAGAATGAAGCTATTGACATCTAATATCCTTATCTATTATTTGACTAAAAGTAGAGTCATAGGATGAACTTACCAAATTGTGCCAAGAAATATGGAGGAAAACCACCTAACCAACCGGAAGAGATCTATATTTGTTTCCATTCCAAAGAAAGGTGACCCAACAGAGTATGAAAATTATCAAACAATATTATTGACATCACATGCATGCAAGATTCTTTCTGCTCAAGATTATCCAAAAACGACTGCAACACCACATCAACAGAAAACTACCTGAAGTGCAGGCTGGGTTTAGAAGAGACCATGGTATTAGGGATATTATAACTAATGTTAGATGGTTCTTGGCTGAAAGCAGGGAGTACAAGAGGAATGTCTGTCTGTGTTTCATTGGCTATGCAAAGGCATCTGACTATGTGGATCACAATAAACTGTAGCTGACTCTGAGAAAATGGGAATCTCAGAACACTTGATTATGCTTATGTGAAACCTACACTTGGACCAGGAAGCAGCTGTCAGAACGGAGCAAGGAAACACTACATGGTTCAAAATTGGGAAGGGTATACAGCAAGGATGTGTCCTATCTCCATACCCTTTCAATCTATATGCAGAACAGATTATCTAGGAGGAGAAATGTGGAATCATGATTGGAAGAAGACACATCAGTAATCTGTGTTATACAGATGACACAATCCTGCTTTCTGAAACAGAGGAAGACCTGAAGCACTTGCTGCAGAAGGTCAAGAACTGCAGCCTTCAGTATGTATTGAAGCTCAACATCAAGAAAACAAAGATTCTCACCACTGGACCGATTGGCAGCATCATCATGGATGGTGAAGACATTGAGATTATTGACAGCTTCAGTTTACTTGACTCTACAATCAATACTCTTGGTACCAGGAGTCAGTTGCAGAAACATCTCCAAATTACTGAAGAGTAATAATGTCAGTCTAGAGACTAAATGAGCCTGATCCAGACCATAGTCTTTGCAATTACTTGCTATGCATCAGAAAACTGGGCAATGACTAGGGATGATAGAAGGAGAATTGATGCCTTTAATCTGTGGTGCTGGAGAAGAGTGTTGACTGCTAAAAGAACAAACAGGTTAGTCTTGGAAAGGGGGAGAACAGGCTGCTCCTCAGAGGCAAAGATTCTGAAGCTTCATCTGACATATTTTGTTTATTTTACAAGGAGAGACTAGTCCTTGGAAAGGGATGTCATGCTTAGGAGGGTGGAGAGATAGTGCAAGACAGGAAGACACTTCATCAGATGGATTGATTCAGTGACTAGGGTAATGGGGGTAGGTGTGTCAGAGACAATAAGATTGGCACAGGATAGAGCAGGGTATAAGGTTGCTGTACTTAGGGTTGCTATGAGCTGCAGACAACTTGATGGCATATAACAAAAATGTAAGTAAGGCCCAGTTTCACAAGTCTTTTATCAAATCTCTCATTCTTTTTAGTTTTGTTCTACATTTTTCTCTCATGTCACCCAGGATATACTATTTTGAGCCCTTTAGAGTACTCAGCACTGGTAACTAGGACCATCTAGTTAGTCGGTTTCAGAGTGATATAGGCTGGGATTTCCATGGGTCTTTAGGTTTTTATACTAATTGTTCCTTTACATCTTAGATGTATTCACTTAGAAATATTCTGGATGAGAGAGACCAATATTTGCTCCTAAAATTGCCACTCTTAAGTTTTTATGAGATACCAAAGTAGAATGTAGAACATTGTCTTCGTGGATTGTGTTATCCAGCTGACCTTGGTGACTCCCAAGATTACAATCTTAAATTACTATTTAAGTTCAGTGACTTATTCTTTAAGGCTGTTTGCTTTTAAAGAAGTTTTCATAACTTTGTCTCCTGCATATCTGTGACCATATTTACAGTTCATATCAATAAACGTGCAGAAATATCTTCCCTCTGCATACTTCTATCATCATTTATAGATATATTCCCATTTGTATTACAACCCCTATTCCATCTGTGTGACTATTACTGTTACTGCAGGATTGGATATGTAATAATATTTACAATTGTTGTTTTTAACTCTTGTACTTCTCCCAATATCTTTGTCAAAATCATTTTCCATTTGCCTCTCCATTATTATACATTGCCTTTCCCTTAAACCAAGTAATATATACCTGTTGTTGTTGTGTACGGTCGAATTGGAACCGACACATAGTTGACCCTTTGGCAGGTTTTCAGAGGCAGTTAATTGCATGGGAGGATATTGTCCATACTTCTCCCATGAAGCAGCAGCTTACCTGCAGGCCCGTGCCTTTCAGATTGCAGTGCAGCTTCTTACCACTAGGCCACCAGAGCTCTCTAATATATAACTACCCTCTAGTTAATGATTTATCCTCCATGCCGTTTCCCATTCCTGGTAATCTCCAAAAATATTTATGTGTATAAACTTCTTGATTTTTATCATAATTGTCTCATAAAATATTTGTCCTTTTATCATTCACTAATTACTTCACCATAAGGACCTTAAGGTTCATCTGTATAATTTGGTGTCTTACAGACTCATCATTATTCTTATTATTGCCCAGTAGTTCATTCCACAATATAGTTAAACCGATTCCTGTGAAGTCCAGTAGGTGAGGTCCATGTGTATAGCCACTATTTTTGCTCCTAAAAAAAGGGTATTTGTGATGAATAAAACATTGAACGTATAAAATTGAATCACTTGATCTCCAGCTTCACTTTTGTTTCCATTTTTTCTTTCTAGTCACAAATTATTATTAATGTATTTTGACTGCATGTTTGGTCAATTTTGTATCACAAAAGTTGATAGAATGCCTCAATTTCCTCATCTTGGGCTTTAGCTGTTGGTATGCATATTTGAATAGAAGTTGTGTTAACAGATCTTCCTTGTACAATTAAAATAGTATCCTATCACTCAGGGAGCTCTGGCAGCCTAGTGGTAAGACTCTTTGCTGCAATCCCAAAGGCACATGGTTTGAATCTACCAGATGCTCTGTGAGAAAAGGATGGGTAATCTCCTTTTGTGCCACTTACTGCCTCTGAAAACAGCTATAGGTTGAGTCTGACTCAACCACATACAAAACAATACCAATCCTGTCACTCACAGTATTTTAGGATTTTTAAAAGAGCAAAGACTACATGGGGAAAGTTTACCTAACCTTTACCAACTTCACAAAGGGGAACTATCCCCATCAACAACATAAACAACACCAAAAAAAATTGAAATTGCAAATGCTTTTATCTTACTTGAATCCACAATCAACATCCTTGGTACCAGCAGTCAAGAAATATTTAGATAGTGTACTGTCAGGGACCGCTCCAAAGTACTGAGAAAGAGTCAGGTATACCTGATTCAAACTATGATCTTTCCAATCATTTGCTATACATCTGAGAGCTGAAAATTAATAAGAATGACAAAAAAATTGATGCCTATGAGCTCTAGTGTTGGATAAGGTTATAGAACATCCCATAGATTTCCCAAAGAACAAATATGTCTTGGAGAAAGTGTAGCCAGAGGCTCGTTGGACGAAAGATAAAAAAGCTGCTTTTCACATATTTTGGGCAGTTTGTTAGGAGATGCTTGCTCTTGGAAAGAGACATCATGACTGGAAAGGTGAAGAGTCACTAATAGGACAGGGTTCAGATGATAGTGTTACTATAAGTAATGCTAAATTTGAAGTACTGTAATTTAATTATTATGCATGCTGTTTACTTTATGTTCCAATCTTCTAGAATATGATTTCCACAGAAGCAAATTAAAAAACATTAATTGAAATGTAACAGCAAACACGGTTTGTTTATACATTAATCTGTAGATGGACAATTGAATGTTTCCAACATTTTTACTATTATGAATAATGCTGCTGTTGTGAATAATAATAATAATAGGAAGTAAAAAAACATTCTTATCATCCTTTGTATTTTTTTGAGATACATACATAATAGTGGGATCGTCATAATTATTTAAGGTGATTAGAATCTATCAATGAACAAATACATTATCTTTGTGCAATTCATATTCTAATATTTTAAGAGAAATTAAATAATATGCAAAATAAGTAAATTATATAATACCTAAAAAATAAAATTAAAGAGACTCATAATTGTAGGGTAGTGGAAATGTCAGTGTTTTTTCTCAATGTATGATTCAACAGAAAATAGCTAATGCTTAAAAACTAGGATATATTTCTACGTGCAGTTGTAAGTCTTTGCAACTCTAAAAAGAGGGAAGAAGGAGAGAGAAGAAAACATATGCCATCTTACTCCTGATGGCATCTAAAGGTGTTTTAACATTGGGCATGGCAATAAAATTGTATTTTGACACTGTACACTAAAAAATGGTGTCTGTAATTACTTTAAGAAAAGCAGCTACTGCCTCAAAATCAGTTTTGATTAGTGTGGAACTAATTTATTTCTGTTGATGCCATAACAATGATAGGTTCAATAATGTTATAACATTGCTATACAATCTTATTTATTTATTTATTTAGTCACTGTTGCATTCGTAGTAGAACAACATTTTATTTTACATATCTCTAATAACTAGTTGTTTTTAAAAAGGGTATTAGCACTCTCCAGAAGATGTCAACCACTAATAAAAGCAACATGTATAGTCTCAATCTCTGAAAGATAGCTACTCCTTCAGATGTCGAGTCAAGAAACAATCATTGGTTGCCTACTAAATGTCAGCATTTTGCAAGGTACTTTAATGAATAGAAGTAACTCTGGTAATGTCATACTGCTAACTTGAAGACAGAGCTGCTCTCATCTGGTAGTTTGAATGACCAGTGGCTCCATGGGAAAAAGATGAGTAATCTTCGCCTGAGTGATTTACAGTATCTGAAAACTCACTGAAGGGTCATCTGTGAGTTTGTCCCAACTCAATGGCAATGAGTTAGATAGTTTAAGGAATATGATGCTGAACATGTTATTTATTCCAACCTCAAAGACTCATTACTAAGGAGGGTTTGAAAGTACCTAAGTAGCTATATACTTAAAATATGTTAGTACTTAATTTATTTATCAGATATTTTTCACTGTATTCAGATTTGGCCACTAACATTTCTAGAACTCAGAAAACAATTACTTAAAGCTCCTTGGGGATATTTACTTATTTGTTGCTTTCCCTCTCCATTTCAAATAATGTTTTTTAATTTGCTTCTGTGGAAATCATATTCTAGAAGATTGGAACAGAAAGTAAACAGCATGCATAATAATTAAATTACAGTACTTCAAAAGTTGAAAAGTGAAAAGAAATAATAAAAATGAAGAGAAACTTACCCCAGTGAACCCAGACTACAAAAGGCATATGTTCATATACAGAGCATGTGAGCAGGTAAAACCTTTGGAAATAACTAGTAGTGAAGGCAAGGAAAACCGAAAGTGTAAAACGATCAAGAGTCTCATGAGGACAGCCGTATATGACCTTTACCAACTTCACAAAGTAGAACTATTCCTTCAACAGCATGAACAACACAAAACTGTCTCCTAGAAGGTGAAACATGTCCCCTAAGATCCCATATGTCTTTCTATTCATCTCAACACAAATCTTACTGCTTCACTGGGTCCAAAATCTTATGTGATAGTTCACAAACCACACTGTACAATGTTGGGAAAATAAAAACAGCTATAATCCAAAGCAGCAGTAGAATACAGTCAAGATAACTTCTAAAATGTGCTTTCAGTCATCTCAGCCTTGAGCACTGTGGCATAAAGCAAGTTACAAAGTTCTTAGTCCTGTCAATATTGGCTCTCCCCTCCCCAGTCCTCTAACAAACTTGGGCAAAATATTCTTAGCTCAGTCCAATGGTGTAACAGTCTCAAGGTCTCATCTCATGCCAAATCTCTGGTTCTCCACTGTAGCTACTGTGGCTGTTGACCTCAGAGATCCTAGTCTATCTAGTGTCCTGAAATGGCAAGTTGCATTTTCTGGTTCTCTGTTGGTGGAAGATCTTCCTTCTTCTTTAGGAGCCGCTCAAATTAATGGCTGTAGATTTGTGAGACTAGCCAATCCACGTACAGATAGGCTAACATGCCCTATTTACATATTCCCATGCATCTACTTGTCAAAGTTAAGCAATGGCAAGGAAAGCCATTTTTAATGAACCCTTAACTCCACAGAATTCCACAGACAAAGACTTATTGTCAAGAACCAGGGCTTCTATCTTAACAGAAACTCTTACATTTTTTCTGTAAACACCTTTTGAGAATGTTTCCAAATGCATGAAATAATATTTAAATAATATTTAAAACATTACAAGGAAGACCAACAAAATGTAAATACCAAACAGTTTGTCATTCAGCAATACGTATGAGTGCTGTTTTTATTATTCACTTACTCATTTGTTTATATTGAGTCAAAGCAGATTCATAGCTACTCATCCATTAGGGTTTTTTAAAATTTTTTTTTATTATTTTTTGTGTGCGTGTACCGTCAAATCAGATCTGACTGGTACAGGAGGAGCTTGCCCCTCCTTCCCTGGCAGAGCATCTGGTGGATTCGAACTGTGCACCTCTGGGATTGTAGTTGCAGCTTCTTGCCACTAGGCCACCAGAGCCCCCCCATCCATTAGGTTTTCAAATGCATAAATTATTCAAGAGAAGATTGCTCATCTTTCACCTTCTGGGTGGCAGGTGAATTTGAACCACTAGAAAGGAAAGGCTTCTCGGTTAGCAACGCCACCAGAGCTCCCTTCTTCTTTCTTAG
>NW_006399997.1:3190835-3195861 GCF_000299155.1 Elephantulus edwardii | reverse complement strand
ATTACTAAGGTAGTGTTAAGTGTAAACTTTTTTTTTAAATATCTGCAACAAATGGGACATGATATTAACAAAATGTGATTTCTTTTAATGACAAAGTCACAGATACTGCTAATCTGGATCAGAGCTGTGGCCTTCATTCATATTAGAAGGATATGATAAATTTCATATTCATAATAAAGGTTATATGTTATGGATTATGAAACACACTGTTCATTTTCCAACCTGGCCCATAGTACAGACCCAATACCTACTAATACTTAGTGTCATTCAGCAATTTAATTTCCAAACACCTCACAAAAGCAAAATCTTATCAACCTCACACATTTTGCTTAGAAGCATAAACCTCATTATGCTCTTCAAACTTCCCTGTCACCAGTATTGCTGGGCTCAAGATAATGTGCACTTGGATAAATAGTTCTATTTACCAAGTCTAGAGTCTGATAAATGCACTACCATTAACTGTCATTTTTAAAACCACAAAAATCATATAATTCTAATCATTACTACAGACTGGAAAAACACAAAATACACAGGATGTAGTAGTGCCAGGACAACTCTATTAAGGCGTATAATCAAGTGTAGATAGTTTACAAAGTCAAGACATTGTCGCAAAATCAATCTGAATAGGATGGGCAACAACAAAAAACTCTTAACGTAATGACAATGTCCATGAATTCCACTATTCAAGAAATAGGCTCTCAAAGCCAGAGTTAATAGAAATAAAATCATGAAAATTGTGTCAAAATAAGAAAAAAGAGGGAACATTTTTAAGACCAAACAACTTGACTTCATGAGAATTCAAAAGGTAGACATCTCCCTTTTGATTCATGTGTCAGAGAGGAATTGTGTGACATTCCATTTTAAGAGTAGTTTCATCCATAATATCTACCAGAAATCCTTATCAAATGGCAAAGGAAAACCATTTACTTGATGAAAAGAGAAGTGGCAAATGTGCAGTGCATGCTGGAGAAATCCTGGATCTACTCAGGCGTGTTGGTGACATCCAGATCATGTGGATCCAGGAGTTTGAAGACCAACAGCCTTCCCCATACACTGACAGAATGTTCTTGAAGGCGAAGGTGAGAGAAAGGGTACCTTTAAAACAAGTGAAAGGTAAGAGTAATGTCCAGAGACTAAGGAAAGAGGTATTGGAGAAAATAGGAAGAAAGTAGGAACCATAAGACTTAACAGAGATATGGTGGCTTAGTGATAAGGAATTACACCAGGAACCAAAGGTACATGGTTCAAATCCACCACCAGCTCTGCAGGATAAAGGTAGACAATCTTTTCCCGTGAGATTTAGTACATTTGAAAACCTGCTGAGGGTCAGCTAAGGTCAGTTCTGACTCGCCCTACATAACAGCAACAACAACATCGTGCTTAGGGCAAGGTCGTTCAAGAAGGGAAGAAAACACGGTTCATGGTGTCTCAAGGAGGTGAAGTCCTCGATCAAGGAGTCCAAGGAATCTCCATATTCCCTACTTGGAAATAAAAATCTCTGAGACTTCAAAAAGCCCCTGGGATTTGGGAAATGTAAACATAGCCCTCTTCCATTTCCTAGCTCTAAGCCATGCTGTGTTGCTAAAGCGAAGGGATACATGCCCAGAGAAAGAAGATGAGCAGTCTTTTCCCAAGAAAATTTACAGTTGGGAAAATACAATGGAAGATCTATACAATCCAGAGTCAACTGGATAGCAGTGAGTGAACAAGAAGGGAGACAGAGACTATACTTTTACATTAAAAAAATTAAAAAAGAACAATATCAAATGTTGCTTGCACATTATTTAAAAAACTTAGACATTTTTTTAATGGCATAGCACTTATTTCTGCCTTCTTCAACTGATCAATTTAGTTAGGTTAATGGAAAAAAGAAGTCACATGCATAATATGTGATTTAAGAAATCTGGGTATTAGAAGAAAATAGAAGATACATATAATATTTTTTTAATAAACTTCAAACAACATCCTCAAATTCATTACTTCATAATTTTTGGCACATTCAGATCAAATTCTTCTTGTCCTAAAATTATAATTATATTATTACCTTTCTTTTAATTATAAGTAAACTATCAAATTTTCTTTTCTTTTTTTTTTTACTTTGACTCTTCTACTCATCCCTGAGGGTCTTTGAAGCCCTTCTCAACCAAACTTCCACCAAGATTTGCATAAATGTGTTTCTCAAGATTTCTGAGCTTAAAATAATTTGTAATGTATGTATAATTATGAGAATCATTAAGATTGTAAAGATACTATAAACAAAGTGAAACAAAAAGATGAATATAGCTCATTAATCTCAACAGGAACCAGTGAATTCTGTGTCATTTTCTAAGACTGAATCTCACAGAGCTTAAGTTCATGCTGGTTACTTAATAAACTGTGAAAAGAGACATCTGAGTCAGAACCTCCAGCTACTGCAATATCTGGATCAGAACCAGAACCATGACCCAGTCAACAACAGGGCAATTGGCATCTTCCAAGAAAAGAAACAAGTTAAGGATGACACAGAGAACAAAACTAGAATAACTCAGAAATATCTCTATTTGGGATGATTAAAAAATATATCTAATTGGGGGAAAATTACTCTTAGAATGTAGATGCATGATATCATAAATTACTAAAAACAACAACAACAAAAAACCCCAACCTTCCAAAAATCAAAATCAAAACAATTTCATAAGATTGAAAATTAGAGACAATAAGCACAAATTAAAATAGAAAAATTACTGCATACATTGTGTTACAAATTAAATTCAGTAGGTTATTTTTATAAAAGAAGGTTAGATTTGTGGTGGACTATTTCTCTCTCTCTCTTTAAAAAAAATATAAATATGGCCCTCTGAGATTATGGCCCTTAGCAATCTTCAGAAACCAGAACCAAACTGATCTTGGTGATCCAAACAATAAACAAGTTTATACCGTGAACAGGACCACCAGGGAGGTACTTACTCTTCATATAAAATAAGCAGGCCAGCATTTGTGCAGTAACAAAGTCCAGAAGACAGGAAAGGATAAGATAAAAGGATGGATAGAAATGAGAATCACGGGTTAGAAGTTGGAAAAGTGCTATCATAATGTTGTTCTAATATGCCCTCAAGTTGAAATGGATTCATAGGTTGAATGAAAAATGTATCTTTGCTCTGTAAACTTTTACTCAAAGTACACTACAAACTTGGAAATAAATAAATAAACATACTCCTCTTTGTGAAAAAATTTGGTCTCTCCTCATTGTTGATGTCAGGTTTGTGAGTCTTGACTAGCCAATGAAATGAAGGTAATGAGATGTACCGCCACCACAGTGAAATTTTTAAGTTTCATGCTTTCTTTTTTCCCTGCCATGATAATGGCATGCCCTGGACAAGGCTACTTCTCTGATCTTGAATTGAAGATGATACAGACAGGAGTCACAGTTTATTCACAAATAGCATAAGCAGGAAATAAATTTTTGGATTTGAAAGTTACAAAAATTTAGGAGATGTGTGTTATCGGCTAACTTAGTTTAAATTGATTATTATAAGACTAATGAAATTCTGAAGGTAAAAAGCCAGTGTAATAAGCTTCCTAGTAATTGAAAATGTATTTACTGTATCATTTTTCTTTATATCCTAGAAACCAAAGACATAAAAGCTGTTTTAATCTTTGAACTAAGAAATGACTTCAAAAAGAGAACCAAAATGTGTATGAATGGAGGAAAGGAAGCCTACTTTGATGTGGAAATTTTTACCCAAACCACAATAGAAAAATGAAAATAGCAATAGTTTTAAAGAAGCAAGTACATTCTAGCCTGAAAGGAAGGAGACTTTTGTGTCAAGGAAATGTGAAAATTTAATTCAAATAAACTTGTGTTTTACAAAGGCAGATAGAGATAGGAGCATGGAGGAAGTACATTAAACCAACCAGGTTTTCTACTGAAGGTATCATTTCTCCTGTGTGTACAAACAGGAAGAATATTGGCCTTCTGTGTTAGCAGAGAGTAGGAAAGGTAAGACGTGAACTGAGAGAAGAGGAAGATAGTGAATGAGAGTCACACTCCAGAAAACAGGCACATTAAAAATAAAATTTTATGTTCTTAATAATTTAATTTTACATCCACCCTATATTTATTTGGTTCTTTTAAAACTGGATAAGCATTGTTCTAGAATCAAGTTTTTTCCAAAGTGTATAGAGAAAAAAATCCTGGGCCATCAGTCTATATAGTTGCCTCTGAGATGTGTATTTTCTTGGCCTATAAGCCTCCTTGACAGATACAATTAGCAGATACTTCTGTGACACACCTGGGAGAACCCTTTGTGAGAGAGACTGGTAATCCCTTTGCCTAGTTTGATCTTCAAGTGTTTCCAGCTCTGAAATCTCCAATTGCATTGTGTTGGAAACATAATTCTCCAACTTATTACCTTATCCTCATTTCTGAATGTCCTACAAAAAGAGGAAACTCTACTACCTTTGTGTTTTGGGGTGGAGGTTGTGTAATTTTAATAGCTAAGCCACTTCTTTGCGAGACTCATTGAAAACAAATGGGGGAAAAATCATGGACAATTTATGCTCTTTGTTAACTCACACTTCGACTCTCAAGCAATAGGAAAAAGGCAAAAAAGAAAAAAAAATGGTCAGAAAATGAGTACATATGCAAAGCCTGGGATATATGTGTTTAATCTTGTATTCTATCCAAACATTAAAAAATTTAAAACTCTGTGTCAGGCAGAATTTCTGGCAATCCTTCATGTACTTATCTAGTGCTGCCATAATAGAAAAGCTTCTACAAACAAAAAATGTATTCTCTCCCAGTTTAGGAGGCTAGAATCCTGAATTAAAAAGAAAAGCTTTTGATTTCTATTAGCACTAGAGGAAGGTCTCAGTCATCTTTCAACATCTGTGGAACTGGTTTTTCTTGGAAATTATCTTTACATCAATCATCTTCTAAGTCTAAGAGGTTCACAGCTTTGTGTTTAAAGTACACACTCTATTCCTTAGTCTTCTTGCCTAGTGGCACCTAGGTTCCTGTAATTTTAGTCATTTATTTAATATCTTT
>NW_006399997.1:3188903-3189440 GCF_000299155.1 Elephantulus edwardii | reverse complement strand
AGGCTGTCATTTCCCCACTTAACTGATTTCATCTCCTTGTCAAAAATCAGTTGACCATAGGTAGATGGGCTGATTTCTGAATTCTCAATTCTATTAAATTGATTTCTGTATCTCTCATTGTACCAGTATCATGCTGTCTTAACCACCACGGCAGTGAAGTAGGATTTGAAATCAGGGAGAGAGATACCTCCTACATTTTTTCTATTTTTAAGGAGTGCTTTGCTTATTCGGAGCTTCTTTCTATTCCAAATGAAAATAGAGATTACCTTTTCCATCTCCTTGAAGAATGGGATTGGTATTTGTATTGGGATTGCATTGAACGTATAAGTTGCCTTTGGTAGTATTGCCATTTTCACAATATTGAATCTTCCTATCCATGAGCAAGGGATATTCTTCCATTTCTCCAGATCTCTTTTTGTTTCTTGTAGTAATGTTTTGTAATACTACCATCAGCTGATGTGTTTGAAATTACAGAAGCCATGGAAGCTTCATATATAAGTTATTAGATGGAGGGCTGGTGAAAGGGAGATAGATGTG
>NW_006399997.1:3167453-3175801 GCF_000299155.1 Elephantulus edwardii | reverse complement strand
AATCCCTGTAAATGTTCATTAAAACTAATAAAATTTAATAATAATAACTTAAAAAATCCATTGTTGTAGCCATTGTGTCTGATAACTCATCATACCGTGATGATTTGAATGCGACTGAGAAACTGGAAGCTATGTCACAGACAATTTAAATACTAAGAGGTTTCCATGGGAGACAGATTCCTGTAATCCTTCCAGTCTGAAATAGACTAGGCAGAAAGGACATCCACTTCTCACTAATGAACCGTTGAAACCTTAATAATAGTAAAGGAACCTTACAGCACATAGGATAACCAGCTCACAAAATGGAAGCCAATTCTAAAACACTGAGAATCCTAGCCTCACAAAGTCAATATATTTTGGGGGCACACAATTCAATCCACACAATATCTATGATTTTACACCCTCATGAGAAGAATTGACATGACTAATAAACAATTTATTTTATTGCTTTATGTTACTTACACAGCAGATATTAAAAATAATCATTAATATGGGCCTGATTTAGTCATTTGAAACTTTCAAAACCAATAGATTTTTCTGGCTAGAGTCAGAACAGGGGAGCACTGGCAGTAAAGCCAGCAATAAGTTCCGTTGTTAATCTAATACATTAAGGACTTTAAGGAAGAAGATAAGCAATTGCCTCCTTCTGTATGATTTATAACCCAAGAAATCCAGTGAAGGGTCAGGTCTAAGTCAGTTCCAATTGACAGCAATGAGTTTATCTCTGAAAGAAAACTGTCATTTCATGTAGCTAACACAGTAATCTATCTCATTAAGGTATACTTTGTCCCAAGTTAGAAAGTATTCCAAACCAGTGCTGAGAGGACTGGTAATTCCATTTTCTTTAATAGTTAACAGAGTTGAGATTACAAAAATGAAAAGTCAAATGTATCAAGTGTATAACCCTGTAAAGATTCACTGTGCACTGAATTACTCTTACCTTGGAAAATTCAAGTTAGACAAATGTGGTTTCTTGATAATTTAATATTATAAATAAAAAATAGTATGACATATGCATAGGGAGTTCTGGAGGTCTAGTGGGTGAGGGTTCAAATCCACTGAGTCTGCTCTTCAGGAGAAAGATCAACTACTTTTTCCCAAGCAATTTTTAGCCTCTGAAAACACATGGGAGAATCAGCTGTCAATCATTTCTGACTATGTACAGTATTTAATTATAATTAAAATTGCCTAATCTCATGTAGAATTAAATGCTGCTATATGTTTATTTGTTTTCATTAAATGGTCCTTAAAAGGTCAGTTTTTAAAAATTTTTATAAAACATTTGAAAAAACAAAAGTGTTGATATTTTTGCTGTTTATGTTTTTTCCTCCAAATAATAGAAGGTCAAAATAGTTGTTTCCATCTGAAGTCGTCATTACACACTTAAAGATCTTGCAAACCTCTTCAAAAAGGATGCTCAGTTTTCACCTCCCAAGCAGGGCCAGTGTGTGAAGGAAGCACCTTATTCAAGGGAGTTGGAAAAGCTCTAAAACTTGTGTTCTGTAACTTAGGAAAACATCAAAGCCCTAATGTGCTGTAAAAGTGCTTTTTGATTCTTGAAATGTAGCTTCTATATACTTCTGAGTCCTTCCTATCAGTCAGAAATGAAAGCATCACTGAGTTGTAGCTACTGAAGTTTTAAAATCTTTGAGCATGTCTTCCTTCAAGACACAAAGCTCAGGAAGTATCCCATTATATTCTTTCATGATTACATGTCTAGGCTCTAGCTAACATTGTTTGAAGACAGTTCTAATTGACCTTGCTGAATGGATAGAAATATCCAACATGGCACAGTGGAGGTGTGTGCCTGTATAATTTATTATGAACAGGATAGATGGACTCTTTTCCCTTACTAAGTTAGGCACAAATAGAAAAACCAGTACCTTTGCTCATGCTCTAGAAGAGTATTTGTGGCTTAAATTTACCTACCACTACAGCATGTTATTGCCTGGTGCCATCAAGTCTAGTGTGATCCATATTGACCCTATTAACAACAGACCTGACCCCTGTCCTATCCTGTGTAATCTCACATCTTTCTTTTCTTTTTTTTTTTTTTTAGATTTTAACGAAAGTTTATAAAGAACTTGGATTTCTATTTATTCATTGTTGCATATTTTCCTCCTTGTCTTCCCTCCCTCCATTCACTTTTTTTTGGGGGGAAAGAAAGCTCTTTGATTGTTATATAGTCCTCCTCCTCTCCCCCCCCCACCCCACCCCCAGACCATTTTACTATGCAACTCTTATTCTGGATTCCTCTCATGCTAATAATACCTAACCATATATTCCTTTTATGCAGCCCTCTCACTCGTCTATTTCAATTCTGTGTGCATTATTTATCCCCTCTTTTCTGTTTACCCCCAACCCCCATATCAGTCCTGTCCTATAACAGTGGCATTCCACGTTTCTTGACATACCAAAGCCCATTGCAGTAGTCAGTGTCAATCTTCCTGGTTGAAGGTCTTTCTCTCTTTTGTCAAACCTCCACCTTTCTAAGCATAGTGTCCCTCTCTAAGGAATAAATTCTCCTAGCAACATGCCCAAAATATGTGAGACAAAGCATCAATATCTTTATCAATATCAATATCTTCCAAGGAGCACTCTGTCTTCACTTTCTCCAAGATATATCTGTTTGTTTCTTTGGCAGTCCATAGGATGTTCAGTATTGTTCTCAAATACCATAGCTCAAAGGCATCGATTCTTCATTGTCATCCTTATTCATTGTCCAGCTCTCAGCAAGTGATCAGAAAAACCATGACCTGAATCTCATTCATCTTGGTTCTCAAACTGACATCAAATACAGCATTGAAGACTGCAATTACTAGAAACTAAAAGTGAGTAAAAGTGGAAGATAAAGGAAGGAGAACAGATTACGGAGAAAGTGTTGCCAGGTTAGTTTCAGCTTTTCAAATATTTCCTTCGAAAGAAAGTGTGAACCACTGTGTCACCTAACACTCCCATGGAACATGAAAGGGAGAATTTTTGATTTTTTTTTTTTGCCAGGAAGACTAAATCTCTTGCAATCCCAGGTCGTACTACATCTGAAATCTGTCAGTCTCAAGAAAGCTAGATTCCACAACAGCAGTGGCAGCATCTGTACTGCTCAGAGTAAACTTGCGAGTGAATTCAAGTCAGGGAATAGAGACAAACCCAAAACCTACCCAATCTTCCTCTGTTCCTTGGACTCAATTTAACATAGAAGGTGAGGCCCATTAAATGAACCTTGTGTTCAGAACCAATGTGTTGACTTGTTTTCTTAATGGGATCAGAATGTGGACTGGCCTCTCTTTCTGGTGCAACTGGACCCAAAACATATCTTATAGCAGATGGCAGCCCATTAGCATATCCCTCATCTCCTTGTCAACATTCCTAGAAACTGCTAAGCTAAGAATATCATTACACAGCATCTGACCAACCTCACTCCTGTATATTTTCCCAATGGGGAAAGAGCAGGATTCTTCTCCCGTAGCACAAGAGGGTTGTATACAGACCATCTGCCTGCATGTGTTGGCCATGAGGGATCAGTGCTTACTATTAAAGCTGACCTTGATATCACTTCTGTAGGTGAGAAGTACTTAGATAAAACATTCCTTTCTTGGTAATTTCGACACCTATGAAAAACGAAATGGGTTTCTATCATGTATATGATGGAACTCCTACCCTGGAGGTGGCCACAGGTGTTACTTTCCATACAGTGCTCTAAAAATCTGCCAGGACAGTTTGCAGCTTGCCAGCAACAGTGGAGGCCTAGGGAAGAGAATGAGAGACTCTTGACATGATTTTGGCATAAAAAATAATGTCAAGTCATGCTAATGAGCTACAAGAGAACTAAGAAGAATTCCCTTCAACATAAGGTAGCAATGTAGTGCAGTGAACCTGTCTAATGAAGATCAAAATCTTCCCTTTAGGGTCTGTAATAATGCAGATGGTTTAAGTCAGTATTCATGGAGAATCAGTCAGTCGAAATCTTGGACAAGGAAATACAGAGCTTTTCTTAAATTGATCCAATACAGACCACCCTTTGCACTGCTCAGAATCTCTTTTCTCTTCTTTGAGAGTAAGATTATCTTATTTCTTTTCTAAAAGGGGAATAATAAGGTCATTTCTCAAAGTCTTGGCTAATTATAGTCACCAGTAAAGGTTTACAGAGGGATAGGTCACTAAGCTCTAGTCCTCACCATTCTTCCTGGTCCCAAGGCTTAAACTGAAATGCATTATTTCCCTCTTAACACTCAAACTCACTGTCGTCTTGTCAATTCTAACTCATTACAACTCTCCATTGGGTTTCCAAGGTTGCAAATCTTAAAGGGAAAAGACTGTTCCTTTTCCTCCCATAGAGCTTCTGCTGGATTCAACCTTCTGAAATTCTCAGTGTCTTGTACTATTTTGTTGTTGTTGTTGTTGTTGCTGTTAAGTGTCATCAAATCAATTATGACTTATAATAACCCTATGAACAAAATATCTGAGCCATGTCTTATTCTGTGTCACTCGTCCTCATTGCTTGCAGAAGAAGGAGGGCTAGACATCTACTTTTGAAATAACAGGTTTTCGTGGGCTATAGAAGAATATTGTTGGATATAGTACCAGAAGATAAGCCTTTTTTGCATGGTTGTTGCTATTTATGGTCAAGTAACAACAAATGCAGAGCTGAAGCTACAATGAGTTTTCAGAGACAGTAAATTGCGTAGGATTAGATTGCTCATCTTTCTCCTGAACAGCAGCTGGTAGATTTGAAGCACATGCCTTTAGGCTGGCAGTGCAACTCCCTATCAGTAGGCCACCTCTGTATTTATGTAACCATCGCCTATTAGATCATCATCACCATCAGACACTAGTTAATTGGAGATTTTTGTCTGGTAAACTCATTCACAGCCTTATTCCCAAGCCTTCAGTTGTCTTATTCTTGTCAGGTCATTAACTGTTGTGAATGACCATCTACAGGTAAGCATCTTCCAAATTTTTATATCCTTCTCTAGAGATTGACCTTTCCCGATAACATACATGTCCAAAGTATATGAGAAAAAATCTCCCCATTCTCATCACTAAGGAACAGTCTGGCTGCCTTATTTCCAATAAAAATTGTTATACTGTTTTCTTTTGGCAATCCATTCTCTATCCAATATTCTTCACCAGCACAATTCAAAGGCTTCAATTTTTCTTCAATTTTATATATTGTCCAACTTTCACATACATATGAAGTGATTTAAAAATGCCATGTCTTAGATCAGCAATGTCTAAGAAAGTGATATCCTTGCTTTCTAGCACTTTAAATAGATTCTTGGCAGTAGATTTACTCAATTGTTGTTTGATTTCTTAACTGCTGCTTCCATGGAATTGCTTACGGATCTAAATAAAATCAAATCATTGGCAACTCCCATCTTTTCTTTATTTATCATGGTTTTTGCTTAATTATCCACATGTGAGAACTGTTGCTATCTTCATGTTGCCATATTCCTTCTTAAAGTCTCTTAGCTTCTTTCATCATAGTTTCAAATTTTTGTTTCCAGCAAGCAAATTTCTGTACCCTGCATGTTGCAACTTGCAAATAAGTCTTTCTCTGGTCCTAATGCCACATTCTTCTTTATATAGTCCAGATTCTTGGCTTACTTCCTCAATATACAAGTTGAATAATTATGATGAAAGGATTACTAGGCATAAACATTCCAAAATACTTACTCATGATTCCACTTTTTTTCTTGCCCTTTTTTATGCAACAAGGGAATCATAAATGCACAAATAAAAGGTTAAAAAAACACTGAGAAAACAAATTTTTAATTTTGTCTAATGTTCACCCAACTCCTTCAGCAGCAGTAAAAACAGCAACAACAAAACTATTTTATTTTGTAGAAACTCTTTATATCAGGGCCTTTCTAACTTTAGGAAAATCAGAACTATCTAATCCAAAGGCACCATGGAATCTTTATGGAAAACATATAGAATATATTTATAAAGGGGAAAATACTGTTTAGTATTGTTGTTGTTGTGTGCTATTGAGTCATCTGCAATGCATAGTAAACTTATGAACAGCAGATCAAATCTTGTGCTATCCTGTACCATCCTTTAATTTCTGGCACACTCAGGCCCTAGTTACAATCACTTTATCAATGCATTCTATTGAGAGTCTTTCTCCTTTACCAATGACCCTTTACTCTTCCCATCATTATATCTTTCCCCAGGGTCCTCCTGACAACATGTCTATAGAAGGTGAGATAAAGTGTCACCATCCTTGACTCTAAGAACTACCTGGTTGCTCTTTTTCCAAGACAAATTTCTTTATTCTTTTAGCAATCTTGTAGAGTCAATCCTTTTTGTCAATACATTTGAAAGGCACCAAATTTTCTATCTTCTTTCTATATTTTGCCTAACTTGGAAGTGCTTATGAAGCAAAGAAAAGAAGATGGCTTGGGCAATAAACAGACGTCTTTAAACAGACGGAATTTGCTCATTAGCATTTTAAAGAGAAACTTGAGAGCAGATTTTCTCAGTACTACACATCTTTTGATTTCTTGATTGCTGCTACCATGGATATTGATTGTGAATCTAAGTAAAATGCAACCTTTGATAACTTCAATCTTTCCCCTGTTGTTTGTTGTCATGTACCATCAAGCGTCTTGTGACTCATAGCAACTCTATACACAACGGCTATGAACTCTGTTCTATCCTGTGCCAGCCTTATTGTCTCTGACACACCCCATTGCTCTAGTCACTGAATAAATCCATCTCATCAAGAGTCTTCCTTTCTTGAACAGTCTCTCCACCACCCCAAGCAGGACATCCTTCTACAACGACTGGTCCCTCCTTGCAACATGCTCCAAGTATTTCACACGCAGCTTCAGAATACTTCCCGCCAAGGACCAGCCTAGTTTCACCCTCTCTAGGACGAACCTATTTATTCTCCTAGCAGTCAATGGTACGTACATTCAATACTCTTCTCCAGCACCAAAAATCAAATGCATCAATTCTCCATCATTCCTAATTATTGTCCAGAGTTCTGATGTGTAGCACATAATTGTGAAGACCATGGCCTGGATCAGGCGCACCTTAGTCTCCAGACTGATATCATTGCTCTTCAGTGCTTTGGAGAGGTTCTTGACAGCAGACTTTGCCAACGCAATTTTCTGACTGCTGGTGGCTGGTGCCAATAGTGTTGACAGTGGAGCCAGACAAAGCTGTTAACAGTCTTAATCTCTTCGCTGTCTATCATGATGCTTCCAAGAGGACCAGGCTGCAGTCCTTGACCTTCTTCAGCAAATGTGCCAGGTCCTCCTCAGTTTCAGCAAGCAGGGTTGTATCATCTACATGACGCAGGTTGTTGATGAGTTTTCATCCAATCCTGATGCCAGCCTCTCACATGATTGTGCATGTAGGTTGAAAAGGTATGGAGATAGGACACATCGTTGGTGTACACCCTTCCCGATTTTTAGGACACATTGCTGGTGTACCCCTTCCAGATTTTGAACCATACAGTGTTTCCTTTGCTCTGTTCTGACGACTGCCTCCTGGTTGAACTATAAGCATAAGCACAATCAAGTGCTCTGGGATTCTTATTCCTCTCAGAATTAGCCACAGTTTTTTGTGATCCACACAGTCAAATACCTTTGCATAGTCAATGAAAAACAGATGAACATTGTTCTGGTATTTTCTGCTTTCAGGCAAGATCATCTAGGTATCATTATTTGGATGACTGGTCCAATTACAAAGATTTTTGTTTTTCTTAATGTCAACATGTAATTTATATTGAAGGCTGAAGACCTTGATTTTTTACAAAAAAATGCTTCAAATATTTTTCACTTTCTGCAAGCAAAGTTGTGTCATTGGCATAATCAGATTGTTAATGAGTTTTACTACAAACCCTGATGTCCCATTTTTCTTCATATAGTGCAGTTTCTCAAGCATTTGTTCAGCATACAGATTGAATAAGTATGGAGTAAGGACAATATCTTGACACACAATTTTGCTGATATTAAACCATAAAAGATCCACTTGCTTCATCTTAGTCTATATACTGCCCCTTCTTAGTCTATATACAAATTTCACATGAGCACAATTAAGCCTTCTAGAATTCTCATCTTCTCATTGTTGTTCATAATTTATTGTGATCCACACAATTTAATGTCTTTCCATAATCAATAAAACACAAGTAAGCATCATTCTGGTATTCTCAGCTTTCACCCAAGATCTATCTAACATCAACAATGATGTCCCTTGCTTCATAGCCTCTTCTGAGGCCAGCTGAATTTCTGACAATTCCCTGTAAGTTACCTTTTTAACAATCATAAGCAAGACTTTACTTCTTGTTGTTATTGTTGTTATGTGCCATCGAGTCGCTTGCGACTCATAGCGACCCTATG
>NW_006399997.1:3164315-3167353 GCF_000299155.1 Elephantulus edwardii | reverse complement strand
TTTTTTTTTTTTTTAGCTCCTCCTGGTTTTTGCTTGTGGCATCCTGTAGTTCTTCGAGTTTGTCTTTTATCCATTGAAAATATTGAATCATTGTTCTTCTAAATTCTGTGTCAGAAAGTTCCATCAGACTCTATGTTTTTTGGAAATCCATTGCTACTCTGTCACCCTTTGGTGGTATCATCTGGTTTTGCATTTGTGTAGTGTGTACAGTAGCTTGTTTTCTTCGAGACAATGATTTAAACTTGATCTGAAGACAATTTCTCTGAATTTCTAACTCAAGGAAAAGGTAAGTTCAGAGCCTATGAGAGCAGTCTTTTGTAGGTAAGTCAGATCCAGGTGCTCTGGATTAAAGGCCTATTTAATCTCTTTTATAACAAAAGGACAATTGAGGAAAGATACAAAATAATCTTACAGATCCTTTCCTGCATCATTAACATAGCTTGCTCTGGATGAAAAAAGCAGGATCAGTAGTCAGAAAACATGGGTTTGGTGACAGAAACAAGGCTGGAAATAAAAATGATAGACTCTTGTGACAGTCAATAATTTATTCATTGCAAATATCTTTTATAAGAAACATAAATGCTGACTATATACCTGGGCTTCACCTGATGGTCTGCACAGGAATCAGATTGATTCTATCTGTGGAAAGAATCATTGGAGAAGCTCAATATCAGCTATGAAATCTATGCCACTTACTGATTGTGGAACAGACCATAAACTGCCTCTATGCAAGAACCAAAATTTGACCTTCAGTCTATGCGACCTGAATTCAAATCAATCTCAGGAACAGATCTGAGGCCTTGAATATAATGAGCAAAGGCTAGATTAGCTGTGGGAGGATAAGAAGAATATTATCCATAAAGAATGAAAAAGATAATTACAAAGACAAATGAGGAAGAAAATACTGAAATGGATGTCAGAAGAAACTCTGAATATTGCCCTGGGGTGCCAAGAAGCCAAAACAAAGGGAAGAAATAAAGAAGTTAAGGAGCTGACTGAAGATTACAAAGGGTAGCTAAGGGACACAAAAAAGTATTATAATGAAATGTACAAAAAGCTCAAGTCAGAAAATAAAAAAGGCCAAGTTCATTCAGCATTTCTTAAGCCAAAGGAACTGAAGAACAAATTCAAGCCTCAAGTTGCAATATTTAAGGATGCTATAGTCAGAACATTGAATGATCAATAAAGTATCAAAAGGAGATGGAAGAAGAACATAGAGTTACTGTACCAAAAAGAACTATATGACACAGAAGAATTTTATAAAACAACTTATGCTCAAGAGGCAATGATGATGAAGGAGGAAGTTGAAGCTGCTCAGAAGGAATATGGAAGAAGAAAAAAGACCCCAGCATTTGACGGAATACCAATTGACATATTTAAACAATCAGATACAGCCCTGGACATGGTCACCAGGTTGTGCCAAGAAACTTAGAGGAGAACCACTTGGCCAACTAACTGGAAGAGATCCATATTTATTCCCATTCCCCCCGAAAAGGTGATCTAACAGAGTATGGAAATTATCAAATAATATCACTAACAACACATGCAAGCAAAATCCTGCTGAAAATTATCCAAAAGCATCTGGATCAGTACATTGATAGAGAACTGAACCATAATTGAACCAGAAATACAAGCTGGTTTTAGAAGAGGGTTTGGCACTAGGGACATCACTGCCAATGTAAGATGGATCTTGGCTGAAAGCAGAGTGTACTAAAGGAATGTCTACCTGTGTTTCATTGACTATGTAAAGGCATTTGACTGTGTAGATCACAACAAATTGTGGCTAACCTTGAAAGAATGAGAATTCCAGAACACCTGAGTGTGCTCATGCAAAACTTATACTTAGGCCAGGAGACAATATTCAGAACAGAGCAAGGAAACAGTGCATGGTTCAAAATCAGAAAAGGAGTATATCAGGGATGTGTCCTGTCTCCATATCTTTTGAATCTGTATATAGATCATTCGAGAGGCTGGACATTATGAAGAGTGATGTGGCATGACACAGCCTTACTTGCTGAAACTAAAGAGGGCCTAAAGTATTTGCTATAAAGGGTCAAGAACTGTGTGTATTCTGCAATATGGACTGAAGTTCAACATCCAGAAAATGAAGATTCTTATCACTGGGCCAAATGGCTGCATTATGACAGATGGAGAAAAGATTGAAACTGTTAAAAATTTCAGCTTGCTTGGATTTACAATCAACACTCTGCATACAAGCAGTCAGAAAATCAAAAGATGAATTACATTTGGAAACTATGCTGTCCAGGACCTCTCTAGAGTGCTGAAAAGCAAGAATGTCAGTCTAGAGAATAAGGTGTGCCTTATCCAGGCCATAGTCTTTGCAATTACTTGCTATGCATCAGAGAATCGGATAATAACTAAGGATGACAGAGGAAGAGTTGATGCCTTTGAGTTGTGGTGCTGGAGAAGAGTATTCAACATACCATGGACTGCCAAGAAAATTAACAGGTCTGTCCTGGAGAGAGTGAAACCAAGCTGCTCCTTGAAAATAAGAATTTTTTTGAGATTCTGTCTCACGTACTTTGGGCATTTATCCAGGAGGGACTAAACTTTGGAGAAAAATATCCAGCTTGGAAGGATTCAGGGCAGTGCAAGAGAAGAAGACCCCAGATAAGATGAATTGACATAATAACTGGTGTAATGAGTGTAGGTATATCAGAGACAATGAGATTGGCTCAAGAAAAAGGAAGGTTCAGAGCTATTGTTCATAGGGTCACTATGAGTCATAGTTGATGTGAAGGCACATAACAGCAACAATGATCTCACTTCATATATATCATAGAAGTTAAAATTTACTATACATTCTTGTTATAGGTGCTATTGTGTTAGCTCTGATTTAGTTACCCTTTGTATAATATAATAAAATTTTGATCAATCCTGAAACATAATCACAATCTGTTCTGTGCTTAAATCCATTGTTGTAAGATTAAATACTTGGGAATAAATTTAACCAGAAGTACAAAGGACCTTTTCCAAGAAAATTACAAAACATTACTACAAGAAACAAAAAGAGATCT
>NW_006399997.1:3155879-3159123 GCF_000299155.1 Elephantulus edwardii | reverse complement strand
TGTGGTATTTATGATATTGTTCAATAATTTAAACATTTTGTTGTGTTACCTATTATGGGGATGGGCATCAGTATGGATCTCTTCCAGTTAGCTAATGAGGTACTTGTCTTCCAGAATTCTTGGCATAGCTTAACAAATATATCCAGGGTTGCGTCAAAATGCTAAAATTTCTCAAATGCTACTTGTTCAGTTTCTGGATCCTTACTGTTTTCCAACGCTTTCAGTGTAAATTGTACTTCTCTCAGTTTCCTTGGTTCTTGATTATATGCTACTTGTAGAAATATTTGGTTATTTCTAGAAACACTATTATAGAACTTCACTATAACACTGATCATAAATTAAGTACTAATTATTATTATTTAATTGTGTCCCTCAAAATATGCGATGAACTTCTGGCCTGGGTACATGTAGGTATAATACTGTCAAAGAAAATGGATATTTTCTTATGTTAATTATGTTTAATAACAGTAGTATGAGTCTAAACATAACAACTTCCAATTTCTAAGAAGAATATACATTGAGACATATGTGAGGAAAACAGACACTATATGCAAAGCCACAAACCAAGAAATATCAAATAACCAATGAACACCTGGAACAACTAAAAAAGAAGGAATAGATATGAACACAGCCAAGATCCTAATATAGCCATTTGGTTTCAAAGGTTAGTTTAAAACCTAATGAAATTTCTTTCTTTAAAACTGTCTACTTAAAATCTGCATGCTATAGCAACCTTGAGCAACTACAACATAAACTGAAACAATGTCATGGTATTGTGATCATGTTTCTTCCAAAATCAGAATTTTTTTATTAAGTTCAAATCTTTTCTTGAAAGAAATTCTATAGTCAGATCAAACTTGTTATTGTTAGTTGGTATCATCAGAACTGACTCATAGCTGAACCATATCAGGTTTTCAGAGGCCGTAAATCACATAGCAGGAGATTGCCCGTCTTTCTCCTGTGAAGCAGCTGGTGGGTTCAAACTTCATGTCTTTGGGCTAGCAGCACATTTCCTTATCACGAGGCCACCAAAGCTCCAATATAGTTTGAGCTTAGCACACAGGAAATAATAGGCTCCAGTTGCATAGAAATCTAAATTATTTATATAAAGTAAGGCATTATGGACAATAAGGATATATTTTGGTTTGGTTGCCTTATTTTGCATCTCATCAAACAGTTAGACAATAAACTGAAATTTATGGAACATACAATAACCCCTTGGAAATACTTATAAGGTCTAGACTCTGATGAGCACAGAGGGTTTTAAAAAAAGAGAAGAAACAAAAATTTGCATTTTTAAACTAAGATAAGTTGCTTGGGAATAGTAATAAATTATTATTATTATTATTATTATTACTAACAGATTTATTCAAAATTCTGACCTAAAACACAAGGAAGAAAATGTGTCCATCATGTTACAGTTGTTCCGATGAGCTTCTGACCAGCAATTTAAAGCTTATGTGAACAATCTTTTCAATCTACTTCATTTTTTTCCTTTTTACCATTTTATTTAGCAATTTTACTTCGGAAAACAAAAATCTAGGATGTCCAAAACATTTAAGAAAAATTATTTCAAAAATAGCCATTAACAAATACAACATGCTCTAGTTTCTCCCAGTTGCACAAATTCTGATGGTGATGAGAGCTCATGATAGGCCATTAAAGAGGAAGGGCGGAAAAGAGCTGGAAGTGCTCAAACAATTATAGAGTGTAATGGTTTCATCATCTTCATCTCACTGACTTACATCTGTGACTATTTTGATTCTGCTGCTAATTAAATAGGGGGACCATAGAAAATAAAACATCTGGACTAAAATCATGGTTGAGATGTTCATCACAAATACTAGATACTCCTCACACTTTCTTGATATTTGACAAGGGTACATGAAGAGACACTTTTCCTCCTTTAAAAAATTCTGAAATAAGGTTATTTCCACAAACATCAGTATCATACATCTCCCTCTATAATGAAATAGAATAATACAGATAAATGTTTCCAAATTATTTCTCTTAAAATATTTTTACTCTGATAATTTAGAAAAAGAATATCATTTTACATTTACCTCTGGGGACAGAATTTAGTGGGGGGCTTTTTCATAATAATTCTGTTAGCTTTAATAACCACATTTTTAAGAGGTTCTTTTCAGGTCTTGATTTGACAGTCTCCTGAGATAAATATTTTAGAATGCCCTCCATAAAAGTTTTGAAGTCATCATTATCCAAAACAACCAATTCAGAATGCCATTGATGTCTATATTAGTATTTAAGAATAACCAATATACATAAATCAATTTTCTTAGAATAAAGAATGTTCCTTATTGCATACTAGGAGAAAATCCAAAAATGAAAGGCAAACATTTAAAATGTAACATGAGTTGTATTATTTAATTAAATATCCTATTTTATCCTTTAAAAGTGCATGTTGTTGGCGAGCTCTGATGGCCTAGTGGCAAGAAGCTGCACTGCAATCCCAGAGGTGAGTGGTTTGAATCCACCAGGTACACTGTTGGAGAAGGAGGGACAATCTCCTCCTGTACCAGTCAGATATGATTTGACAGTACACACACACAAAAAAAATAGTAAATTTTTTAAAAAAATAAATAAATTCATGTTGTAGTTAAGTGCTGTCAAGTAGCAGATGATTCATAGCGAACCTATGAAGGAAAGACCTGAACACTTGTAAAAGAATATGGCATCAGGATTGGAGAAAGACTCGTTAGGAATCTTTCTTATGTTGATGAACCAATCTCGCTGGCTGAAACGAAGTATGATGTGATGCACTCATTGAAGAAGATTATAGAATTTCAATATGGACTACTTCAACATAAAGACAACAACTGGACTAATAAACCGTAACATGATATGTAGATAAAGGTTGAAGTTGTCAACGATTTCATTTCACTTGGAACTACAATCAACACACATGAAAGGAAGCAAAATTCAAAAAAATCAAACAATGTTGCATTGGAGAAATCTGTTGTAAAAGACCATATTAAAGGCCTATGACGACAGATGTGCCTCACTTAGGCCATGGTATTTTCAGTTACTTCATATGAATGTGAAAATGGATTAATAAATAACAAAAACTAAAGAGGAATTGATGTCTTTGGATAGTGCTGTTGGTAAAGAACACTGAGTATACCATTGTTGTTCTGGAACTCAAAGCAACACTATGCACAATAGCCCAAACCCTGCTCTATCCTGTGCTAATATTATTGTCTCCAACATACCTATCCCTATTACC
>NW_006399997.1:3152139-3154734 GCF_000299155.1 Elephantulus edwardii | reverse complement strand
TTCCCCTCCTGCGCTGTCCCTCCACCCTCCCAAGCATGATGTCCCTCTCCAAGGACCCGTCCCTCCTGGCAACATGTCCAAAGTATGTCAGACGGTTCATAGGCTTCCAAAAAAACAAGTATGTCTAGGAAGTCGTGCAGTGTTAGAGGTATACTTCCTAGATATGCTCCTTATACATAAGGATGCTAAGAACTAACCTACTTACCTAGGATAGAGACTCATAAATAACCTGCATTATGCAGACGACACAACCTTACATGCCCAAAGTGAGAAGTACTTATTGCAGAAGAGAAAGGAGTACAGCCTTCAGTATGAATTAAGTCTCAATATCAAGAAAACAAAGAGTCTCACCAATGGGCAGATAGGTAGTGTCATGATAGATGGAAAGGAGATTGAAATTGTAAACAACTTCATCTTGCTTGGATGCACAATTAACACCCTTTGTACGAGCCGTCTGGAAATTAGGAGATGCATCGCACTGGGAAAACCTGCAGTTAGGGACTTTTCCAAATTATTGAGGAGTAGTGATGTCAGTTTGAGGACTAAGGTGTGTCTGATTCAGAGCATGGTCTTCCCTATTACTAATAATGCATCTGAGACCTAGACAATGAATAAGGATGACAGAAAAATAATTGACGCCTTTGAACTGTGGTCTTGGAGGCAAGCACTGAACATCCCATGGATGGCCAAGAGAATGAACAGATTTGTCTTGGACATGGTGCAGCCAGAGTGCTCTTTGGAGGCAAGAATCATGAGGCTTTGCCTTACATACTTTGGACATATTGCTAGGAGATACTATTCCTTGAAGAGGAACATAATCTTGGGAAGGGTGGAGGGTTGGCAAAGGAGAAGGCCCTCAAGCAGGTGGATTGACACAGTGACTGCTACAATGGGCCCTTGTGTGTCAGGAAGTGTGAGGATGGCACAGGACAGAACAGGGTTCAGATATTTTGTTCATAGAATCACTATGAGTCATGCTCGACTCGATGACACCTAACCACAACAATAATGCTTGAAAAGGTTAGTGAAAGAGAGGAAGACCCTCAAACATACCAATTGTCACAGTGACAGCAACAATGGGTTTAAGCACAGCAGAGATTATAAGGATTGTATAGACTTCATCCTGCTGTACAAAAGATTGCTATGAGTCTGAGTCAACTCGATGGTGCCTTACAACACGACCACAATTTGTACTAAAAGCAAATGGGGGAAATTAGAAATTCATTGGAATCACTGAGTGGTGCAAATAGTAAATATGATCAACCGTTAACTGAAAGACTGGAAGTTCAGACCTACCTGGAGATGTCTTCAAAGATAGGCTTGAGCAAACTTTGCAAATGAACCAGCATTGAAAACCCTGTGGAGTTTAATTTCACTTCAACAGAAGTCACTGTCAGTAGAAATTTACTCAATAATAACTGATTTATGAACTCACTAAAGACAGAATTGTTGGAGAAGGCAAGAGAAGTAGAGCTAGACTAAGGGTTCCTAGACGAAGGGCAAATTATAGAAAATCTTACACAGAAGACTGGTCTCAAATTCTGGCTCCCTCTTGAACTACTGAGCTCCAGTAATTTGAAATGGTTTTATCTCTTCTACTTTTGTCAGCCTTCTTGTTGATGGTGGTATATACTATTGAGTTAGAACCAACTCATAGCCAACCGTCCAGTGGATTTTCATGGCTATAAATCACACAAGAAGAATTACCCCATCTTTCTCCTAAGGATCAGCTGGTGGATTAGAATTGCCTACCTTTGGTTTGGCAGTGAAACTCTTTACCACTAGGCCACCAGAGCTCCTCTTGTCATCCTTGTGTCATTAGATGTCATCAAGTAGAATGATCTGTCCTATCCTGTGATTTTCTTTTCAATTCTGACACACTTGAGCCATTGCTGCAGCCATGTATTAATCCATCTGATTGAGGGTCTTTGTCCCTTCGTTGGCCTTCCATATTTCCAAGCATGATGTCCAATTCCAAAGAAAAGCCTCACTTAGCAGTGTATCCAAAGTATGAGACAGAGCTTTATCATCTTTGCCTCCAAGGAATATTCTGGATGCATCTTTTTCAAGAAATAATTGTTTGTTCTTTTGATATTCTATGAGATGCTTAGTCCTCTTCTCAAGTATCACAAGCCTAAGACATCAATTATTCTTCTGTAATCCTTACTCATTGTCCAGCTTTTAGATGTATAGGAGATGATTGAAAAGATCATGGCCTGAATCAGACACTCCTTAGTCATCAAGCTGACATTACTGCTCTTAAGTACTTTCAAGAGGTTCCTGTCAGTGAATTTATCCAAAACAATCAGTCTCTTCCTAATCTAACCGTTAGTGCCAAGGGTGTTGATTGCCAATCTAAATGACAGCTTCAATCCTTTCTTCCTCTGTCATAATGGTTTGTGTTGACCTCATGGTGAAGACCTCCTTTGTTTTCATGATGTTTAGATGTACTCTACACTGAAGGCTATAGTTCTTGATCTTCTGCATTAAGCCTTTCATGTACTCCTTAGTTTCACCAAGCAAGTTTGTGTTGCCTGCACAATGCAAGTTATTAAGTAATAAGTATTCCTCCAGTCCTCGTGCCATAGTCTTTTT
>NW_006399997.1:3140822-3151397 GCF_000299155.1 Elephantulus edwardii | reverse complement strand
TTGCAACCTGCCCTGGGCAATCTTTCTGGCACTTGAAACGGTAACACAGCTTCCAGTATCACAGTGGCCCATACTTATATCAGTACACCAGACAGAATTACAAGTGCTGTACTAATAAGAGTAACCAATAAGCAAGCAAGCCTATACATACCTAAGACATAAAGTAATTGACAACATGCAAATCATTCCCTGACATAATAAACTGAAAAATAGGTGTTGTATCTCCAACAGCATATAGTAAAAACAATCACAAATACAAAAATCAGGGTGCAGGCCACTCTTTTCTGGCCCCAGCTAACAATCTTGGTGGCATAGCAGGATGAGGTCCTAGATGGGGGTGTTTGGCACAGAGAGTCGCTCAGCCAAATCTGTGTCAGCCTTAAGGAGGAACAAAGTTAAAAATCCATGAAGCTTAAATATCTAAGGGTGATTTACTGATATGTTTTTGGAAAGATAATGAGAAGAGGGAATGGAAATTTCACAAGAGCATTCCTTGTGTTTTTTACTTACTAAAAAATATGTTGTTGTTGTTGTGTGTTGTGGAGTCAAAACCTACACATAGCTGATCATCCAGTGGGTTTTCAGAGGCAGTAAATCACGTGGGAGGAGACTGACCATCCTTCTCCTACATGTGGTGAGGGTAGGGGAATATGGAGGGAGTTAAATACAGTAACACATGTCATACTTAACGGAATTGTATACTAATCAAGGAATTTTTTTTTCTTTTTTTTTTCTCTCTTTGGAGGGGGAAGCAAGCTGGTGGGGAGGGGTAGGCAGGGAGAAAATTGTGGCAATGAATGAATGGAAATCCAAAACCTCTGTAAAAAAAATAAAAGATAAAAAATGTAAAAACAAACAAACAAACAAAAACACCCAAGAATTCACACAGCACGCATACCTAGCAAGAAGCTTCGGTGAAATTTCCCTGCGGAAGGAAATGGCCAGAGCTTCAGTCAGCCAATCATGGGACATGTGTGTGCCTATCACACACCAGGTTGCCTAACAGAAGGACACACACAGTTCCAGATACCCCTGATAATAGACTGCCAAAGGCTTAGAGACCCTTGCTTGCCACTGCTTAATAATTACTTCTCTTTGTCCATTGATCATTTCAGAGGTTGATCCAATTACTGAACAATTTCTGCGCTCATTCAGGAAATTTACAATGCTCATATAATCTCAGACTGACAGGATACGGGGCTAGTCAGCTTTGCAAAGGCCTAACTGGTCTTTAATTCTTTTCAAGTAGACCATTTTCTAATTAAAAACTTTTGAATTTCTAGTTAAATACACGGGAAGTATCTTCAGAGAAAGTCTCTGTAATGTACCCAGTGCCATTACCGTGGCTGCTGATCAGCTCATTGTTGGGACAGCTCCTTTGGGCTCAGTTAGAAGCCTTCTTTTTATATTTTCTATACACATGCTGTAGGCCTACGTTTGCACACAGTTCATTTGCATTTTTATGGGGATGAACCCATTTTGTATGCCAGAGAGTCATCTGTGGGTTTTGCACAGGATACTTTTAAAAAATACATTTAACATAATGAAGAATAGATTGCTAGATATTAAAAGCAGAGGTTAGTACAAAATATTTGAAAATACATTTTATCTAGACACGTTAGACTAAAATGTATGTACTTCTCCTTGGAAATTGAAATCTATAACTCAGACAGAGTATATATTTATATATAAGTGTGTGTGTGTGTGTGTGTGTATGTGTGTGTGTGTGTGCGCGCGTGCACGCATGTGTGACACACACGTGATTAGTTCTTTTATAAAAGAGGGACTGTGAAAAATTCAATTAAAAAAATAATGAAGTTATGCAGAATATGAAAAGAGAAACTCCAGAATGCTACTACTGTTGTAGAAACTCCCTAATTGACAATATTTAAAACTAACCAGAAAACACTGTAAGCAGAGATAGCATGGAGGAAATGAGTATGAATTCTTTTCCAGAAAAGTTTGAGGAAAAGAACTGGCAAATATGACTGTGGCTGGTGTATTGGAGCTAGAAAATTTGTAAAAATCAAATTACAGTAATAATTATAAAGAATAATTCATTTATATTACAAACACAGGAATGCATCTCTTAATATGTGTTGGGACAATGTCCAACTGTACACAGTCTATGACCCCAAAACGTTGTTTGGTTTGTTCCGTTTCTCTCCCCTACCCCTGCTCCCAAGGGCACAGCTCTCTTTTCTTTATTATTTCCTCCTACAGAGATATCATTCTGGGAAAGATAGAAGGTCAAAGAAAGAGAGGAAGGTTCCCCACAAGATAGATTGACCTAGTGACTTTAACAATAGGCTCGAGCATATCAGAGATCAGGAAGATGGTGCAGGATAGGGCAAAGTTCAGATTTGTTGTTCAGAGGCTTGCTATGAGTCATAGTCAACTTGACGACACCTAACAACACCAACAATGGCCTTAAAGGATCCAAACTTGGACTTTTGCAGCACTGACCCTGTGACACTGTGGGACACAGTGGACACAGTGCCTGAAGCCATAGTTCTGTAGGCTTTGTCCAGCAAGCTGGCAGAGATAACAGCATGAGCAGTGACAATGGCTTCAGGCAGCTCAGGCAATTACATGAGCAGGCGGGGCAGAGCATGCTATGGCTCCTCACTGAGCTTCCTCAGGCTCCATTCCCACTGCCACTAACACCAGTTCCTCTGGCTTCCATCAGCAGCTCCAGCAGTGCTAACAAGGACAACCAAAACCAGACTCCCATAAGTTTTGTGTAAATACACACACACACACACATATATATATATATATATATATATACATACATCGATGAACTTGTGTGTATATATATATGCATGTTTGGGAGCAGGAGTGGCATATACTTTCTAAACTCTATAAACTTAGAGAAACAACATTAGTTATAGAAAGGTTTAAGGTCTTTTGTTCATGGGGTCACTATGAGCTGTGCTTGAATCAGTGACAATCAATAACAACAAAATATCTAAATCTCTCTGTGTGTGTGTGTGTGTGTGTGTGTGTGTGTGTGTGTGTGTAATTTCCCGGGAATCTAATACTACCATCTCCCAGACACTTCTTGCCTTATTTTTATCTGGCTCCTTTGTTCATTTATGTTTATCAGAAATAATGCTTCTTAACTTTGGCTGCATATTTGAAATCCTGGAAAAGGTTTTAAATATCCAGACACCCAGTCAGCACTAAGTACAAATAAAGCAGAATCTCTAGAGAAACAACTCACATATTAGTATTTTTAAATGTCCTTGGAGGTAATTCCAACAGTTCAGCCAAGCTTGTGAACCACTAGACTATAAAACAAACAAACAACTTCTCTACTCATCTTTTCTCATAAACTAAAGTCAAATGCTCCCTTTACAGACATTGAGTATTAATTACAGCATATTGTGATCTTTGTCTACCAATTCATAGACGTCCTTTAGTCACTTTCTTGCAACATGTCAGGTACTGCCCAGATGTTTGCACAGAGTTGATGTTTGATTCCTTTTTAATTAAAATGTTTTTCTATCTCAATTTGCCACTGGATACCTGGAGGCACACTGGAAGCAAATGGAACTTCCTCTCCCAAGAGTTAAGAGGGCTAATACCCCCCAAAAAAGTAAAAGAGGGCTAATACTTGACAGCATAGCAGGGGATGAGCTCAGTAGAGAGAACATAGGAATATGATTTAAAAATAAAACTGAGGGGAAGGGAAAGGAAAGAAAAGAGGAGAACAGCTTCTAAATTCTGACTTTGCTCCTACATGAGTCAGGTGATGGGAGAACCACCACACAATTAGATGCCCAAATCAGGAAGACCATGCTTTCCCATTCTTCCATTGTTTCTACCTTCTTTGACAAGAAAGCAGGGATATTATTAATGTCTGTTTCACTGTTTACTTCATAATGTAATCACCATTGGCTAATCAGTGTGTGGCACAGTACAGATGTTCAGATATTTGAGTGAATGAGTGACTCCTCACTGAGATTGATAGTCTACCTGTCATTATCTCAACCTAAATGGTTTTAATAACCCTCCTTGGCTTAGACAAGGAGCTTTGGTAGCCTAGCATGTAGCTTCTATTTGGCTGCTAACCTAAAGTCAACACATCTCTGGTGCTTTGAAGCCACTAGTTGCTTTGAAAGAGAAAGATGGGTAGTCTCCACCCATTAGGACTGACAGCCTCAGAAACTGGAATCTCCTAGATGAGTGAGTGTTGGCTTACACACACACACACACACACACACACACACACACACAGTCCATCTTCTATACCCTGAATAATCCAACAACCTGCTAATACCAAATACAACCACTGTGACCAAAATTTCTTTTCAACTTAAATGTACCCATTATCTGCTCCTACAAAATGAATTTACCTTCTTCCTTCCATATAGCAGACAGAATGTTCTAGTGGCAAAGTCTGTAGAGCGCTGTGCTGATAACCCAAAGGCTACATCACTTAGGTGGTTTGAATCTACTACCATAGGAGAAAGATGGACAGCGATTTCTCCTGTATTATTTATCCTATGTTATTTATAGACTTGGAAACTTGCTGGAGGATCAACTATGAGTCAGAATCAACTCAATAGCAATGAGATAGAAAACATAACATCAAATTCGAGGCTTTGAACTTCAGTATAGATCAGTACATCAACAGACGTCTGCCAGAAATTCAAGCTGGGTTCAAAAGAGGTCGTGGCACTAAATATACCATTGTCAGTGTCATACAGATCTTGGCTGGAAGCAGAGAGTATTAGAGGAATGTGTTTCATTGAATATGCAAAGACTTGTGACTGTATGCATCACAATAAACTGTGGCTAACATGGAGAAGAATGGGAATCTCAAAACATTTGGTTGTACTAATGTGAAACCTATACTCTGCCCAAGAAGCAATTGTACAAACAGAGCAGGGAAACACTGCATGGTTGAAAATCAAAAAAGGAGTGCATCAGTAATGAGTCTTTTCTCCATATCTTTTCAGTCTGTATGCAGAACAGATAACTCAGGGGACTGGACTCTGAGACGAAGAATGTGCTCCTCCATTACGGCATTTTGACATTTTGACATTATGACTTCTTTTTTTAATATTTTGACATTATGCCTTTTGACATTATGGCATGATGACACGTTAACACAGAACTTTGCACAACCTTGTTTGCTGAAGGATTGTAATCTTCAATATTGATTGCATTTCAATATCAAGAAAACAAATATTCTCACCACCATGGCAATTGATAGCATCATGATAGATGGAGAAGAAATTGAGGCTGTTATCAATTTCTTCTTGGTCAGGATCACAATCAACACTCTTGGCACCAGCCACCCAGAAATTAAGGGGGGAGGGAAAGAGTTGCTTTGAGAAAGTTTGCTCTCAGAGACCTCTCCAGAGTGTTAAGGAGTAACAATGCTGGATCCAAGCCATGGTCTCCTCAATTACTTGCTATGCATCCGAAAGCTGGACAATGATAAAGGATGACAGAAGAAGGATTGGTGTCTTTGTGTTGTGGTGCTGGAGAAGAGTACCATGGATTGCCAAAAGAACAAACAAGTCTTCCCTGGAGAGGGTGAAACCAGGTTGTTCCTTGGAGGCGAGGATTGTTACACTCTGTCTCACATAATTTGGACATGTTGCCAGGAGGGACCAGTTCTTAGGAAAAGACATCATACATGGAAAGGTGGCTGGTCAGCACAGGAAAGGAAAACCCTAGATGAGATGGATTGACACAGTGATTGTGGAAACAGGGACAGGTGTGTTAGAGACAGTGAGATTGGCTCAAGGTAGGGCAGGTTTCAGAGCTATTCTTCATAGGGTCATCAGGAGTTGTAGTCAACTGGATGGTACATAACAACAATAACATGCCTTCAGAGGATGACAGAGGTCATGCAGATGGCACAGGGTATGATAATGTTCAGATGTATTATTCATAAGGTTTTTATGGGTTGTAGTTGACTCAATGTCACCTAACAACAACATGTATTCAGGCTCATCTCCAATACTTTTGCCCATCATGTTTCAGCACCAAAAAAATTGGTTACTTAAGTTTCCTAATGTTTAAGCCCCTCATTAATCTCTGTCCTTTCATGTGAGATTCTGATGATCTGAAATTACTTCCTCCCTGGAAAGCTTTATTTCTTCCTTCAAAATCAAGTTAAGCAATAACTCATTCAGAAACCTCTGTTTATTTTCTAAAATATGAATAGTCATTATACTAGTTTATTAAGGTTTCCATTACAATGTACTACAAATGGTTTAGCTTAAAATGACAGAAATTAATTCTTAGTTCTAGAACTACAAGTCCAAGTTCAAGATGTCGATAGACTCATGTGTTCTCCAAAAACTCCAAAGGAAGATCCGTCTTGCCTTTTCCAAATTCTGGAAGCCCCAGATGTTCCTGGACTTGTGAGGATATAACTTCAAACTCTGCCTCTATATTATGTGGTAATTTTACCCCTGCATCTCTACAGATAGGCAGAAAGATGTCTTTTATATTTAAAAAGACAACAGTTATGTTGCATTAGAACTCATTCTTTTCCAATAGGAATTGTTGTGGCAAAGACTAAAATGCATCTTGTCCAGCTTGTGGTGTTTTCAGTTGCTTCTTATGCCTCTGAAAGTTGAACGAGAAATAAAGATAAAAGGAAAATAGATGCCTTTGAATTGTAGTGTTGATAAAGAGTACTGGGCTACCAAAAGAACAAAGAAACTTGTATTGGAGAAAGTGAAGCCATGGTGCTTCCTGGAGTCAAGGATGGTGAAACTTTGTCTCAGGTACTTTAGGCACATTATCAAGAGGGATCAGTTCTTGGTAAAATACATCATGCAGGGAAAGATGAGGATCAGCAAAAGAGAGGAAGACCTTCAATAAGATGGATTGGCACAGTGGCTGCAACAATGGGCTCCAGCATATTGGAAACTGTGAGGATGGCACAGAATAGAGCAAGGCTTAGATTTATTGTTAATAGAATAGCTGAGTTGTAGTTGACTTAATACCATATTTAAAAAAAACTAACAATAAGTGACTCTGGCAATGTTTTTATGTACACTCATTCCTTACTTGACATATTTTTATTCCAAAGAACAGGTTAGCATTGTGTAAAAAATAGCATTACTCAAAACATCAGTGGACAACAAATGCTTCTTAAACTGTGGAAGCACCAGTGGGAATGCTCTCTCACCACAGCTGACAACCTCTTCTGATTTCTTTTAGACAGAATGGCGGCTTGTGCCATTTCAGATCACAGAGATGACTGGCTTTAGTTTAGAGCGAGGAAGAGATTGCCTCTACTTCAGTTCACTAGGAGTTCTCGCTCTCCTTAGAATGCCCACCCATCTGGCATCATTTCCCACTCGCTCCCAACCCAAAAGCATGTGAACGCCAAGATTTGTTTGATCAAAGCAAAGGGGCCCTGCACATTTCTCTCTGCTGCCTCCCTCATACAGACTGAAACTGCAGCCACTGATCTGTGGGCTTAGCTAGGACTTGATGAGGTTACAAAGTATGCATATATCATACCAAGTTAACAGCACCAGACACCAGCTTCCAGGACTTTACATTTCTGCCACCTCTCTTTTATTTTTGCATCTAAGACAAGGAACTACATTGGGAGCTCTAGGGGCCTAGTCCATAGGGAGTTGAACTGCTAACCTAATTAATGGTGCTGTTTCTGTGGCTATCTAAATCTATCAACAACACTTAGCGAGAAAGATGGACAATCTCCTTCAGTGCAATTACCACCTCTCAAAAGCTCCTTGGAGAGTTAGCTATGAGTTGATTCTGCCTCAATGGCAATGAGGTTGAGTTTTTATTTAGAAGAGAGAAAAGAACCGTAATGACAAAGAAGGTAAGTACTCAAGTATGAACCAAAACATTGGTGATTCCAACTCATTAATCACTCTGCAGGAGAAAGATAAGGTAGTGTGCTTCTGGGGAGATTACAGTCTTAGAAGTCCTTTATGGTAATTCTGTAATGTCACTGTATGTTAGAATTATCTCAACAGCAACAAGTTTGGGTTTTAATTAAGAAAACATATTGATACTGAAACTGTTGGCAATACACTAGAACAAAGAAGTTAAGCCATTACAGATTTAACATTGTTATTTGATCAGGCATAGAAGTAGATACCTGCTACCCACTTTAATATCAGTTCCAGCCTCATTTTCCTGAAGAGTTAATATTTACGTACTATTTATTTGATCGTTCCTATGCTTATACTTGAGCCAAGAGACAGTTGTCAAAACAGAGCAAGGAGACACTGAATGGCTCAAAATTGGGACGAATGTCCTCCAGAGATGTATTCTGTCTCCTTACCTTTTCAATCTGTATGCAGAACACATCATCCAGGACACTGGGCTAATCAAGGAGGAATGTGGCATCAGGATTGGTGGAAGATTCATCAACAGCTGGCGTTATGCAGATGATACAACCCTGCTTGCTGAAACGGAGGAGAATCTGAAACGCTTGCTGCAGAAGGTCAAGGACTGCAGCCTTCAATATGGATTGAAGCTCAACATCAAGAAAACAAAGATTCTCACCACTGAGCCAATTGGCAATGTCATTATGGATGGCGAAGAGATTGAGATAGGTAATAGTTTTAATTTGCTTGGCTCCACAGTCAACACTCCTGGTACCACCAGTTAGGAAATCAAAAGACAAATAGCATTAGGTAAGTCAGCTGTCAGGGACCTCTCCAAAGTACTGAAGAGCAATGACATCAGGCTGGAGACTACGGCCATAGTCTTCACAATTGAGTATTGGAGAGCCGGACAGTGACTAAGCATGATAGAATGAGGATTGAGCTGTGGTGCTGGAGAAGAGTGTTGAATATATCATGGGCTTCTAAGAAAACAAACAGGAGAGGGCTAAACCAAGATGCTCCTTGGAGGCAAGGATTCTGAATCTATGTATGACATACTTTGAGCATGTTGCAATGTGGGACCAGTCCTTGGAGAAGGATATCATGTTTGGGAGAGTGGAGGGACAGTGCAGGTGAGGAAGACTCTCAAAGAGATGGATTGATTCAATGACTTGGGTAATGGGAGTAGGTATGTCAGAGACAGTGAAGTTGGCACAGGATAGAGCAGGGTTTAGAGCTCTTGTACTTAGGGTCACTTTGAGTTGCAAGCAACTCGACGGCCTGTAACAACATTTATTATATACCAGGTACTGGGTTATCAAAATAACTGATTTATTCAGATTGTCCCACTTTCCAAAATAATACTCTAAAGTGAAAAATCTGCTGTCAAGGACCCCTTTCCAAAGCGTTAAAAGAACTATAATGACAGTTTAAAGACTCAGGTGCTCCTGATCCAAACCATGTTCTTTACAATTTCTTATGTTAAAGTTGGTCATTGAATAAAAATTACAGAAAGATAGATGCCTTTGAACTGGGGTGTTGGAGAAGAGGGCTAAATATCCCACGGACAATGAACAAACAAGTCTTGGAGGAAGGGCAACCAGACTCTCCTTAGAGACAAAGATGGTGATATTTCATCTCACATACTTTGGGTATGTTCTCAGGAAAGTCCAGTCCTTGGGGGTAAAACATCATGCTTGGAAAAGTGGAAAGTCAGAGAAAGAGTGGAAGAGCCTGAGATTGTCTCAAATACATTAGGGATAGTGAGAATGGCACAGGATAGGACAGGGTTCAGATCTGTTGTTCATAGGGTTTTTGTGAATCATAGTTGACTCAATGACAGTTAGCAACAATGAAGTAACATTACTCATTTATTTATTAATACAAAAATAAGTGAAATTATTCATCTTTAGAAAACTGAGAAGTAGCAGTCTAGGATTTAAGGCAAAACTACCCAAATCAAAAGGCCATTCTCTTTCTACAGTCTTTTGAATGCCATTTGAAATTTGCTGCTGAATTTGATCCTTTTGGTCACTGAAAATACATGGTTTGATGGATTGTCAACAATAACTGCCATCTTCTCCAGTGGCTTTCTCCTCAGCCCAGAGGGAAAACCAGAGGCAGCACTACCAGGACCTCTTTGCTTGCTTTACAGATGTTGGTGCGAAGTCCCAGTGTGAGAGAGCTGGAAAGTGAGAGATGAGGAGAAAACACTATTCTCTGGAAGTAGCTACAGGCAGAGAGACGGACAGAAGGCATATGTGAGATTACAGGAGCCCCCCTGCCCCCCTTTGCAGAAGACTGCTATGAAAATGGGCAACAAACCACAGGGACTATTTACTTTTTGCTAATTGCTGAGATGGTCAGCAGGAGCTGATATACTGAAGCTTCCAATATTCCTAGAATAACTACTAACTTCAGAACTACAGACTGAGATCATTGTTAGTAGCTTTCAGGATCTTAGGCTTTTCACTCTTTCCAATTCACTGTAAACCTGTAACTCCCTAGATTAAAACCAGTCTTTCATGATACGTAAATATGTTTTCTTATTCTGAATAAACCCTGGCTACCACAAATACCTCAGTCAATCTCAAAAGTCACTATTTGATTATCAAAAGACCCAGTTTTTCTTTATCAATGTTGTTGTTGTTATGTGCCGTCGAGTCGTTTCCGACTCATAGCGACCCTATGCACAACAGCCCTAAACCCTGCTCTGTCCTGCGCCAAATGCACC
>NW_006399997.1:3138955-3140232 GCF_000299155.1 Elephantulus edwardii | reverse complement strand
GAGGTTGCATCATCTGAATAACAAAAGTTATTGATAAATCTTCCTCCAATCTTGATGCCACATTTTTCCTCATAGAGTCCAGTTTCTCAGAGAATTTGCTCATGATATAAGTTAAATAATTCAGAAAAGATACAACCCTGATGCACACTTTTCCTAATTTTAAACCATGAGTGTTACCCTGCTCTGTTCTGACTACTGCCTCTTGGTCCAAGTATAGGTTTCGTATTAGCACAATTAAATGTTCTGGGATTCTGTAAATCATCAAAATTTAGCATTTTTTGAGACTTCCCCCCCTTATAAATCACTAGACCTTTGTGGAGTCTAATATTTGTAGCAGATGAAGCTATAGACTTTTTCTCCTTTAGATTAGAAACCCATCAGTTTTGATATCATGGGATACTCCCCACCCCCCAACTTGAATAGGGGTCTGAAGAAGAGGAATTTGTTAAAATGCCTATTAATACTATCATTTTACAATTTACTATGGATTGTGACATAAAAACAACTAACATATAACACATAACAGAGGAATTCTATATATTATTTGTATTTGTATTTTATATATCTATATACATTAATTGCTAAAAATATTCTCCAGGGATACATCTGTTATGTCAATATAAAACATTTTAAGTGAACACAATCTGGCTTCTTAATTACAAATTAAAACTGCCAAATTTGTGATTTGATGGTGAACACTCTCTGAATTTTTAATTAGTCTTATTTTCTTCTAAGGCCACTAGATGGTGGTTCTGTTATGGAAACTTTCAGATTTGAAAACATTTCTGTCTCTGTTACAGCACTGTTCAAGCATACACTGTGAAGGTAAAATCTGTTTCTAAGAGAAATAAAGACACACTAAAAAGAACTGAAGGAGAGCTAAAAAGAGAAAGCTATTCAGAAATTTCTATTGCATCCACTAATGGGTGCTTTCCAAATCTTGGGCTAATTTACACATCATCTTCCCATTATATACCAAATTTGGATGTGTAAAACTGAGAATGAACATAGATTATGTTTTCTAACAAATAATGAATCAGTTTTCTCTCTAGTTGGTGCCATTTGATGTTACCCTATGCTGGAGGTAAGCAAAATTTCTTAACTTGTAGCACTTGGATAATCAATAATACCATTAAATAAGATAGAAAAGAGAGAAATTCTTCAAGAGAGTAAATACTAAATATTTAGTATAGTGCATGTAAGTGGCCAGTAGGATTAATTCTAAAATTTTCAGGTAAAAGAAAAGAAAAACATGAGGAAATTTGGTACAATACTAA
>NW_006399997.1:3130217-3138855 GCF_000299155.1 Elephantulus edwardii | reverse complement strand
CCCCCTTTAGATCTGCTTCCTAAACAACATGCCTCTGGACACTAGTTAATAGAAAGGCTTCAGGTCTTTTGTTCATCCCATCACTATGAGTTGAGCTCAACTAGATGGCAATCAACAACAACAACAGCATGGCCACTAGGGAGCCATTGAAGGTTTTAAAAGTTACTGATCAGTTTTTCATTTTGGAAAGTTCATGCTAGTGCCTTTAAGGAATAAATAACATAAGAAGAACATAAAAGACCAACCTAACCCCTCCACCTCTTCAAAGATTAATGCATTGATTGTTATTCTTTCTCTTCTTACCACTTAAGTCATAAGGTTACATATAGGGTTCTGGTTTCAAAGCTCTTCACTTTGCACATGAATTTCACTGCTATGTATGTGTATTTCTCACATTGCAAAAGTTAATGTGAAAAATAATTAACGTAGTTGCAGGAGGCTGGTTGATTTAATGCCTATTTTTGTGAAGTAAATCAGTCATTTAGCACTCAAAGGCCCTGCAAGAAACAGATGACAAATTCAGAAGAGTTTAATTACATAGAGTTCAAGTGACTGCTGACCCTCCAGCAGGTTTTAGAGGCTTTATATAGCACGTGAAGAAATCACTCATCTTTCTAGCTTAGAGCAGCTGGTCAATTCAAACCACATGCCTTGAGGTTGACAGCACAATGTCTTACCACCAGGGTTCCCTGCTCAGCTCACAAATGTTCAGGCATGATTAAGGTAACCAGCAAAAGAATACAGAAACAACTAGAGACTAGCAGCAAAGAAAGACTAAATGGAAAGAACCATGTTATTGCAGCTCAGTGAACACTGAAACTAGGCAACAGGATTCATCTAGAAAATTCTATGGCCCTAAACAAATGTAGCCACTGCCAGAACAGCCACAAGGCAGGGAGGGACCAAAGGAAATCAATATCCTAACGTCTCTCTTTTCCTTTCCTCTGATTTCCTACCAGTGCCTCTGATTGTTCGGAGGACAACAAATCTCAAGTAATCCAAACATTAGAATTCAGCCTTCCCGAGCACAGAGTAGGGAAAAAAGTAGTGAAGAGGACACTGAAGAGTGGAATGGAAAGGAAGAAGAATAACCCAAGCTGATTCACTGTTAAGTGCAGGAAGGAACAAGTATAACACAGAAGCTGTCTTAATTCAATCACGAAATTTCCCAGAACTATTATATTTTGCACTGTTCAATATTAAAAGATAAATATACTGAAAACAAAGAACACTCAAGCCCAGAGCTCCCTAGGCACAAGACAATACATTCTATAAAGGAGAAATTGTCTGAGGCCAGTGCTCTCCAAAACACCTGTGCTAAAAGGGCGAGCACAAAGAAACACATAATTGAGAAATATTTAGAAGAAATGGAAGCAAGCAATCCAGAAGAGAATAGGTAACTTCAAAGCCAAATTAAAAATTTCTGAAAACAAGATAAATAAAAGTAGAGTGCCCCTGGTATGTGCAGCATTAGCTTTCTTTGTTTCAGTGATTTAAAAGCAACCCCGAATACCGTGACATTTAAAATTTTAGTGAGGGCACAAACTTGAATCTGCAGCTGATGTGAAGAACATGTAGGCTGCTCCTTGGAGGCAAGGATTCTGAAGCTTCATCTGACATACTTTGCGTATGTTGCAAGGAGGGACCAGTCTTTGAAAAGGGGCATCATTGTTGGGAAGATGGAGGGGCAGGTCAAGAGAGGAAGACCCTGAATGAGATGGATTGACTCAATGACTAGGGTAATGGGTGTAGGTGTGACAGAGACCAATGATGTTGGCTCAAGATAAAGCAGGGTCCAGTTCTGTTGTTCATATTGTGACTATGAGTCACAAATGGTTCGATGGCACATAACAACAACAACAGTGTTCCCTTGCTCTGTTTACACATCACCTTCTAAGTTTAGGTATAGATATCATATACACACAATTAAGTGTCTTGGAATTTCCATTCTTTTCTATGATTGCCATAACTTGTTACGATCTACACAGTCAATTACCTTTATAACAAAGCACAAATATACATTCTTCCAGACTTTTTTGCTCTTGGCCAGGATCCTTCTGACATCAGAAATGATATTCTTGGATTCTTCTGAATCTATCTTGACCTTCTGGAAGTTTTCTTTCTATATACTCTTCTAGACATCTTTGATTAGAATTTTGAATGCATGTGGTATTAATTATATTGTTTAATAATTTCCACATTCTGTTGGATCATCATTCTTGGGAATGGGAACAAAATAGAGATTTTTTTTTTCCAGTCCTTCAGCCAGGCAGCTGTCCTACAAATTTCTTGTCATAGACAGGGATACATCTGTCATTTGAAATCTGTCAATTTGTATCCATTTATTTACGGGGATAAATTTTTTATCTTTTTTGTCAATGCCTTCACTACAGCCTGAATTTCTTCCTTCTTTATCTTTTGTTCTTGATTCTATGAACAGTGGAGAAACACAAATAGTTATAGTGTTAGAGGTAGAGGCTAGATTGGAAGTCAATAAGAATGAAGAGAAACAGCTGCAAATATCCCTTAATTGTTGGGATATGGAATGTACAGAGTATAAATGTTGGAAAACTAAAAGTTGTAGAAGATTAAATAGAACACATGAACATTGACATTCTATGCATTACTGAGATGAGATGGATTTAATTTGGCCAATTTGAATCAGACAGTCATATAGTATACCATGCAGGGAATGGAAAACAGAGGAAGAATGGTGTTGTAGTCATAGTAAAAAAATACAATTTCAAATTCTATCCTAAAGCATAATGTTGTGGGAGCTAGGACATTATCCATGCATAAACAAGGAAGATCTGTTAATATCCCTATTATTCAAATATATACACCAACAGCTAAAGCTAAAGAGGAGGAAGTTGATAATATTTATCTAATTTTGCAGTCCAAAAGTGACCAAGTATGCAATCAAGATGTTTAATGATAATTGGTGCCTTGAACGCAAAAGTCAGAAACAATTAAGAAGGAAGAGTAGTCAGAAAGGATGGATTTGGTGACAGGAATTAGGCCAGAAATTGGATTATTGAATTTTATACATTCAATGATTTGTTAATCACAAATAATCTTAGTTATTAATCACAAATAATCCTTTATAAGAAACACATATGGTGAATTTACACATGGACATCACCAGATGGACTGCACAGAAATCAAATTGATTACATCTGTGAAAGGAATCGTTGGAGAAGCTTAATATCAGCAGTCAAAACCAAGCCAGGTATTGACTGTGGAACAGACCATCAATTATTCAAGTACAAGTTCAAATTGAGCCTGAAGAAAATTAAAACAAGTCTATGAGAACCAAAATATGATCTTTCGTCTCTCCTACCTGAACTTAAAATCATCTTAAGTTTGAAACATTGAACACCAATGATCGAAGAAGACCAGAGGAGTTGTGGAATGACATCCATGAAGAGTGCTAAAGGCAGAGGAAGAAAAAAAAAATCTAAATTAATATCAGAAGAGACCATGAAAATTGCACTAGAACGACAAGAAGCCAAAACAAAAGGAGAAGATGTTGATATTCTTGTTGTTGTTATGTGCCTTTGAGCTGACTACAACTCATAGTGACCCTCTGCACAACAGCTCTGAAGCCTGCCCTGTCCTGAGCCAATCTTGTTGTCTCTAATACACTTCACTACCCCAGTTACTGGGTCAAACCATCTCATATGGGCCTTCCTCACTAGCACCGTCCCACTCCCCTTCCAAAGCATGATGCCTATCTCTAAGGACTAGTACTTACTAGAAACATGCCCAAAGTATGTCAAAATTCTTGTCTCCAAGAACTAGCTTGGTTTCAGTCTTTCTAGGACAGACCTGTTTGTTCTCTTGGCAGTCCATATTATGTTCAACACTCTTCTCCAGCACCACAATTCAAAAGCATCAATTCTTCCTCTGTCATCTTTAGTCATTGTTCAGCTTTCTGACACAGAGCAAGTAAGTGCAAAGAATATGGCTTAGTCTCTAGATTGACATTATTGAACTTCAGCACTCTGAAGAGGTCCTTGATAGCAGATTTTCCTAATCCAAATTATCTTTTGATTTCCTGATGGCTGGTGCCAAGAGTGTTGATTGTGGAACTAAACAAGCTGAAATTGTTGACAACATCAATCTCTTCTCTATCTATCATGGTGCTGCCAATTGACCCAGTGGGGTGAATCTTTGTTTTCTTAATGTTGAACTTCAATCTATATTGATGACTACATTCCTTGGCCTTCTGCAGCAAATGCTTCATGTCCTCCTCAGCTTCCTTAGGATATAGGAATTGGCTTCCAAAATAATTAGTGAACCAAAATGGAGACCAAGGGAAAGCCTACGATTAATTTCATGGCCTAGTCTAAGAAATTACGCTCAATATTTTCACTGTTGTTAGTTACTATTGAGTCAGTTCTGCTTTGTAGTGATGTTATATGTAACAAGAAAGCTCTGTTGGCATAGTTCATAGAGTTGTGTCCTGCCAATCCAAAGGCTTTACCTCTCCGGAAGTTCAAATCTACCAACTGCTCCAAGGCAAAGAGATGAATCTCCCTCAGTGTGATTTACTGTCCCAAAATCTCAATGAAGGGTCAGCTAGGAGTCGACAATAACTTGACCTCAATGAGTTTGGGTCTGCATATGTCTAACAGAACAAAATGCTGTCTAGTCCTGTGCCATAATCATTATTATTGTCTTGTGTGAGTTCAACTATGTGTCACTAAACATTTCCCTCATTTGTATTGGCGTTCTGATTTACCAAATATAATTTGTGCCTTTTTCTAGCAATCATGGTGTCTAGTTGATGGCATGTTCGATCTAAGTAAGCCAAAGTCTTTCTATCTTTGCTTCTAATAACATTTTTATTGTATCTCATCTAAGATTGATTCCTTTATTCTTTTGCCAGTCAACAGTATATGAAATAGTCTTCACCAATATGACAATTCCAATGCATCAATTCTCTACAATTTCAGAACCAGAAAGTTGGAATGTAATGTGGAGTAAAAGATCGGAGGAGGCAGTAATGCACTTTTGTAGATGTTATTCCTATGTAAGTATAAACCAGACCTTTCTTTGTTCTTTACTGGATTAGAGGCTAGCTCAAAAACAGTAGACAGATACAGTCAACCGCTACTCACAGATACAGCAAATTACCAGACTAACTGACGTTTTTATATACAACTAAAAGCAATACCGTGGGTAAATTTTTGACACTTATGTCAATAAGCATGTGAAGTAGAGATCAGTTTGAGGTGATTGTTGCTGTTGCTGTTGTTGTTGTTTACTGTAGAGTTTGTACTAACTCATAGCTGACACTCTGGTGGATTTTCAGAGGCAGTTAATTGCAAAGAAGAGCATCTGGTGACCTTGAACCGTGTGCCTTCGGAATTGTAGCACAGCATCTTGCCACTAGGCTACCAGAGCTCCCTGCATATGGTCTTAGTTGGTGTAGAACAAGGCAATGCTCTGCCTTCTTGTTTCAGCCTGTATATGCATGAATTCTTTGCAGTCAATTTAGTGCCATGCTTTTCTGCATTTTGTACTTTTTATTGGTAACATCACTCTTTAAAATGAGCCTGAAGCATAGTGCAGAAATGCTTGCCTAGTATTCTAAGTGTATGAAGGCTGTGCAATGCCTTATAGAGAAAATATATTTGTTACATAAGTTTCTTCAGGTATGAGTTACATTGCTGTGGGCCTTGCTTTCAATGTTTATGAATCAACAATATGATGCATCTGAAAAAAGGGAGAGAAATTTTACCTATCTGTATACAAGGCCTCTCCAGAAAGTGCTAAAGTGTGTGATGAAGTTATGGAAGACAGAAGAAAACAGATCTGTAGATTCATGACATTCTGATCAATTTACACTTACACACACACACACACAGTAACAGCACTGTTGAGACTGAACGCCAAAGAACCTCATATTACCACTCAAGATATGAAAATGTTAAAATCCTTTTTTTAAAAATCTTTTTTGACTATAAAGAAATGTACATAAAAATGCTGCATATAAATAAGATAGCACTTAAAGAAAGGTATATTTAACATAAATATGCATGAAAGAAGTTAATGTATCTGAGGCTCAGAGGACACTAACCCTATATTCTAACCCTTTACTTCCCCTGTGAGTATACTTTATTTTCACCAACTCAGTGTATACAGCTACTTCATAGAATACAACTAGTGTGATAATGAGAATCAACTATTTTGCAGAATATAAGAGACAAGAGTAGAATTATTTAAAGCAGAAGGTAGGTCATTCCTGGAAGAATTGGATACATGAAGTTGATCATCACATGGCAGGGATGGTGCTGAAGACCAGAGTTTACAGACAGACAGGAATAGTTAACTGGGTGTGGTCACCTTTCTCATGTTGCTGAGAATCATCTACCTGGAATGAGAGTAGCTGGAAAACAGCCATAACAAGGGCCTTCCAAATGTGTTCATTTCCTCCAAATGACATTCGCTTTAGGTCCTGTTCACTGGGAAAACATTTAACTGGGGGAAAAAATATGTAACTAGATTTGGATTGCAGTTTGTCACTAATTAGTTGTGTGGCTTTATTCCATTCAGTAAATATTTATCAAGTATCTACTTAGAATCAGACATCATATCAAGCTCGGTTATGATGACAAAACGTATGGGAAAGACAATTAAGTGAAGCATCACCAAAATGCAGTGTTCCAACAGTTATATATTAGGGTAGGAACCAAAACAAATTCACATGTCAGTCAATTCTAGGGTCATGATGACCCCAAGTGTTAAAAAGTAGAATCATTTCATACTGGTTTTGTGGATAAAATCTTAACAGGAGTAACTCTCAAGACATTTCTTCTGTCACTCTGCTGGGTGGTCTCAAACTGCCAACCTTTATACTTGTTGTCAAACCCTTTGTAGCACCTAGGAGAGTTGAGATGGAACACAGTGTCTTAATACCACTGTGAGTCAGAAAAAACCTCACAGATGATTAATCTGAAAAGTCCAAGACAAGTTATATGTAGGTGGTCATTTTGCCTCAAAAATAAAATAAGGGAGATTGATACAGGATCCCTAAGATTTCTTTGACTATTAGAGTTTACGATCCAATTTTTCTATGATAGAACAGAGCTGGAGAATAAAAGACCATGATAATGCTGTCTATAAAGAAGAGAAATGCTGTACTTAAGCTGCAAAGGTGTAAAATGAGAGAAAGAAATGGTAGTGTTCAAGAAACAAGAGAGAGTAAGAAAGTAAGAGCACATTTTCTAGGGCATAAAGGATTTTTGTTTATTTTTTAACATAATACAACAAAAAAGAAATACAATTATCCCAATTTCAGCCCACAGTTTTCAGCATTGTGCATCCTTTATTTAATGATACATCAAAACACATTCTCTGCCAGTCCTTCTGTTGCTTAGGAACAGGCAGTCAAGAGCCCAAGCTCAGAGACTCCAAAGTCATCATTAAAAGGCTTCGTGCATTGCTATAAGTAAAATGCTAATTTAGTAAGCCTGATTGATACCCTCCTGTTAGCAAGTTCCAGGAAAGAAAACCTAGATCTTTCTAATTTGGCTACTTCCCTTTTATTCGTCTCAGTGTGCCTTACATTTAAAAAAAATATATATATATGTGTGAGACTGTCAGCCAGAGACCCAGAGCATTTTATTCTAAAGTGTGAGTTCTTCTTGCTCAATGCAGTCCATGTTCTTGTCGGAGTTATATAGGAAGGAGAATTATTTACCTGCTTCCTATATTTGCTTAGCAATTCTGCTGACCGCAGAATTGTTTCACAGCCATTTCAGTCACTTCTCGGTTTAATCATTCTTGACTTGTACTTGAAAAGGAAAGGGAAAGGAGAGACTTAGCTGTCTGTTCGGAAAATCTTTAAAAGGGCACCCTCCATGTTACTGTTGGAAAGAACCACATCTTCTAGTCAACTGTTCCCAACCACTGCCATTGAAGCACATGACCTTCCTTGACTTGACTTTGCAACAGTGTTGCACTGAATTGCCAGTGACTGGCGAACTGGTGTTTCTATGTTTCTACCACAAGGGTCACCTTCTTCCAGCCACCACATATATTTTGTGACTGTAAACCCATGGACACACTACAGGTTTTCTATCTCTCAATCTGTTCCTGGGGCAAAGAAAGAGCTTCCCTCTTCCAGTGGATTCTTTACCTCTTCCTCAATCCCTGGAGATCAGTGTTGTGTTGTTTTTGATTGCCATTGAATTGAGCACAACTCAAGGTGACTCAACAAACAAAAAGCCTGAAGCCTTTCTATAATTATCATCGTTTTCCAGGTTCATAGATTGTCTGTAGGCATGTGGTTTAGGAAGTGGATGCAACTCCTGCTTCCAAATCTGTCTTAAACTGGGCGCTCCAATAAACACTGTCCACCATGGGCAGCTATGGCATTTGACACCCCAATGACACAAGGTTCAGCTTCACAGCAAACCCATATTACCCCAGAACAGCAAATTGACAGAAGAGTGCTGTACAACTTAGAAGAATGTTCCTCTTAAATAACACTAGGTCCTGGGGCCCAACCAATTTTTAAATACAGTGGATGGATCGATAGATAAATAGGATAGACAGAGAGATAGATAGATAGATAGATAGATAGATAGATAGATAGATAGATAGATAGATAGATAGATAGATAGATAGA
>NW_006399997.1:3123472-3128043 GCF_000299155.1 Elephantulus edwardii | reverse complement strand
AACAACAACAACCACATCTTTAATCTCCAGCACATCTTCAGTGCTGGTGGAGATCACTACCTAGTGATATTTCTGCATCCCTTCTCCTCTCCAAGGCTGAAATTTGGGAAGATGAAGCCACCTCACCTTTCACGGGAAAGAAGAGTTACCCCTTCTGCATTTGCTCAGAAACCCAGCATGCCCTCCACGTCGGTCAGGAGAGGGTTTTTTAAAATCTTTTCAGCCATATTCCTGCTTGATCTGCACTACTTATTTCTTGCAGCAACTTCAAAAGCCTCACACACCTTTAGTTACAAGAAACGTAACCGACAAGAGCCTAGCTGCTATTCTTTGAAATCTATCATCCACCTTATGTATCTAGAGCTCCAGGCTTGAGTGAACCTGGGAGACTAAGCCTGAACTTTTCTAGGAAACATAAGCCTTCTACAGGTGCCAGTATTCTCTGAAAACTTTTATCAAACATTTATCTTCTATGGCAGTCTGTGATGTTTCCATCCAACTTTCCTTCCCATAGCCCATCATCACTTCAGTCTCTGTGTCTCCGTGTGTGTGTGTGTGTGTGTGTGTGTGTGTGTGTGTGTGTCTGTGTGTGTGTGTCTCCTCCCCCTCTTCACTCACAGGCAGCTCCTCTAATATAATCCTTGCATAGTGAATACTCTTTTGCAATCTACTCCTTATAGGAGCAAAACTTCTACCTCATTCTTTTACTAGCTCTCCTTCCTAGAGTCTACAAGTTTTTAACTTCCTATTTGGAGGCCTGGTAGCATAGTACATTATGTGTGGGCTGGTAACTAAACGTTTGTTGGTTTGAATCTATCGGCCTTTCTGTAATAAAAAGATAAGATGAATCCTTTCATAATTACTTACAACCTCAGGAACCCAATGGAAAGAGTCCCTCAGTTGGAATCAACCTGAGGGCAGTGAGTTTGGATTCAGGGCTTGGACTTGGAGCCCTTTTTGTGACTGACTACTCACTGATATTTTCACCTGTATGTTTTGTAAGAAGACTTTATGATTGGGAGTGCTTTCTACAAAGTTAAATTATGGAGTAGTCAGCTGGCTGGCAAGATGTCTCCTAGTATCACATTGACTGGAAACTCAGGTTGGAGACACAGAGATGCTACATTGGCCTTTAAAATGTATGGTGGCTGTCTCATTAAGCACTCACCCTCCTAAGGTAAGATGAGCCAAGCTATAAAGGGAATGAACGACCTCTGTAAAAAAGGCCATGTACCTTCAAAACAAGCTTTAGGAGACTGATCTTGAGGGCTATGGATGTGCAGAGACCGTTTCAATCCTAACTGAATCCTTCAGTTTCAGAAGGCTTTGCCCTGACCCCTCCAGTCCTGCTCTGCTAGAAAAATCCAAATCTCCTCTCAAGTCCATCTGTGTTTTTAAGAGACCCTAAAGTGGATAGGGGAGTGCTCAGTGAGAGCGCAGATCAAACAAGCTCTTCATGCTCTGCCCTAGAAACTGTGAATGGCCTGAAATCAATCCGACTTTGAGTGGTACTCTGGGCCCAATGGGCTCCCAGGGGAAAACAGGATGTTCTATACTAACTAGCCATGAGTTGAGCTTGCTTATAAGGTAAAAAATAGTGAAGGTGAGGAGTGCAGGAGTGAAAATAGACGTATTAGTCCTCTCAGTGCTGAGGTTCTACACAACAAGCATGCCTTTGTGTGTGTGTTCAGAAAGAAAACATAGATTAAAATGAAAGTTTTAATGTGGAGATTCATGGCTCTGAGTTTGAAAGCACTTCAACTTTAGCAGGAAAAAAGACATCTATATCTAATACTTATACTCACAAACAAAATACACAAACATTTTTCACATAAAATATGTTGTAGAATGGCCCTTTGTTAACCTCTACTTCATTGTTGCTGTTGTTTTGCACCATCGAGTCAGAACTGACTCATAGCTGACCCTCTGAGAGATTTTCAGAGGCCGTAATTCAGAAGGGAAAAGCTGGTGGTTTCCAAGCAAACCTTCAAGTTGGCAGCACACTTCCTTACCACTAAACCACAAGAAGTTCCTTAATGTAAACCTCTGCTTTGTTGTTGTAGTTGCTGGTAAATGTCATTGAGTCAAATACAACTCATAGCAATCTTATGAAAAACAAACCTAAATCCTGTCCTAGCCTGTGTCACCCTCATCATCTCTGATATATTTGATCCCATTGCTGCAGCCACTGTGTCAACACATCTCGTTGGAGAAGAGTACTGAGTGTTCATATGGACACTGAGGGTCAAAAGAAAAAGCATTTTTGTGTTGGAGAAAGTATAGTCAAGAGTGCTCCTTGAAGGAAAGCATGGGGAAGCTTAGTCTCACATATTTAGGGTTATTTTGCTAGGAGAGGCGATTCCTTTCATACTTCCAAAGGATAGGATCAGTGAAAGAGAAGAGAGGAAGATCTCTGCTTTAGGACACAGAAAAATGAAATTTCTTGTGATCACTGGGAACCTCATTAGTGCTAAGGTATCCAAAGAAAGTGTTAAGAATGGATAAGAAACACAATTCATTCATAACACCTAAAAGGTGAAAATAACACAAATGTCATTTTGCTCTGATGATTGGATCAATAAAATGTAAGGCATTCACACACAATGCAGACATAAAAAAGTATACATGCTATAACACAGATAAACTTTAAAAACAATATGGTACACAAAATGTCAATCATAAAGTACAAATATTATAGGAACTCACAGTCAATGTTGCACTTACTGCTGTCAAGACAATTCTAACTCGTAGCAATTCTATAGGGGAGGGGAGAACTGTGCAGAGAGTTTTCAAAGCTGTAAATCTTTCTAGGAACAGGTAGCCATGTAATTTTCTCCCAGAGAAGCCGATTGATTCCATCTGCTGTCTTTTGATTAAGAAAGTCCTAGTCCTAGAAGTAACAAATGCACAGAGATCAAAGGAGATTAGTGACTACCAGGAGTTTAGGGAATAGAGTAGAAGTTGTTTTTAATAAGTACAGAATTTTTGTTTGGCACAATGAAAATTTTCCAGCATCTGAGAGCTGGACAATAACTAAGAATGATAGCAGAAGAATCAATGCCTTTGAGTTGTGGTGCTGGAGAAGAGTTTTAAACACACTGTATACTGCCAGGAGAACAATTAGGTCTGTCCTGGAGAGGGTGAAATCAGGCTGCTCCATAGAGGCAAGGATTTTGAAACTCCATCTCACATACTTTGGGCACATGGGTAGGAGAGACCACTGCTTGGAGAGGGACATCAGGCTTGGAATGATAGAGGGACAATGCAGAAGAAGACCCAGTGTGAGATGGATTGACTCTGTGACTGAAGCAATGGGATTAAGTGTGTCAGAGAAGATGAGAATGGCTCAAGAGAAGGTAGGGTTCAGAGCTAATGTACATAGTATCACTTGTGTCACAGGCGACTTGATCGCACATAAGCACAACAACAATAACAAATTTTTTTTTCAAAATAGTAGAAACTACAGTTGTACAATTTTGTGAGTATAATTGTTGTTTGTTATTGTGTCAATTCCAACTAACAGTAAAATATAGAACAAAGTAGAATTGTCACCTAATCTGTAATGTTGGTAAAACCGCATTGCCACGTCTTTGCTACCAGAAAGCTGCAGGGTAAGTCTGTGCTCTTTTGATTAGTAGCCAAACTCTTAACCATTACATTAACAGGATTCTTGGAATACAATTAATACCACTAAATTAGACCCTTAAAACAGCTAAAATGACAAAGCTTGTATTATCATTTTTAGGAGGGAATTAAAAAATGAAATAACAGCTCTGTGCATCAATAGATATATATTCTTAAATCTCAAAGTGGCCTTTTTGTATTTTCACCATTTTTATAGAAAATGGGCAGGCAGAATTTTTTTTCTTTTCATAAGTGAAGAAAGTAGACAATTGCATGTAAAACAAAGTGTAATAACTGTTGATGAGATGGGTCTGAGACATCTAAAAGAGAAAGCTCAAGACTCTAGGCCTGGGATGAAAATAGGGGAAAACCCCAAAGTCAACTTCAATAAGGGGGAGTAAACACAAATTTAACCCTAATAGGCTCTCTATCTGTTCCAGAATAAACGCAGAACACAGAAGTATTAAACACAAGAAGATGCCTTCTTTTGAGTGTCAAGGCCAAGAATCTTCATGATGGATGGAAGGTTCATTCTTTGGATAGGAGCTAAGTAAATATAGCCTACATTAGAGCTTGCCTGAAATCTGATGATCTCATCTCCCTCAGCCGATGATCAATCTCATATAAAATCCAGTTCATCAGTTTAAAGTTAATACTTTCTATGCTGAGGGGCATATGGACAATGATAGGTCACAGTCGGAGGGATAGACACCAAATCAAACTGCCATTCTTTAGGAGAGATCAGTACCTGGGTTGTTATCTTAAGGAGGAGAGATTTAAGGTCACTTTGAGACAGAAGAAGGTTGTTGTTGTTGTTGTTGTTATGTGCCGTCGAGTCGTTTCCGATTCATAGCGACCCTATGCACAACAGCCCTAAACCCTGCTCTATCCTGCGCCAACCGCACTGCCTCTGACACACCCATCCCGATTACGCCAGTCACTGAATC
>NW_006399997.1:3116754-3122122 GCF_000299155.1 Elephantulus edwardii | reverse complement strand
TAGTGTGTATGTGTATGTATATTTATTGTTGTTTACCTCAATTTGGAACCAACCCATAGCTGAACCGCCAGTGGGTTTTCAGAGGCAGTTCATTGCATATATGGAAATTGCCCATCCTTCTCACAAGGAGCAGCTGGTAGCCTCAAAATGCATGTCTTTGAGATTGCAGTGCAACTCCTTGCCACTAAGCCCCTAGGCCACCATATACACACACATGCACATACACACCACACACAAACACACACACATATGTATATACATACATATATATATACATATGTATATACACATACACACATACACATATATACACCCAAATATATACATGCATATATACATACACAGATATACATAACATATATATACACATATACATACACACACATATATGTATGTATGTAGTGGCCTAGTGGAAAGAAGCTGTGCTGCAGTCCTGGAGGCATGTGTTTCGAGGCCACCAGCTGAGAGAAGGATGGGCAGTCTTCTCCCTCGTCATTAACTGCCTCTGAAAATCTGCTGGAGTGTCAGCGATGGGTCAGTTCTGACTCTATGGTACACTTACAACTATTACAACTATACATGAATGAAGTTACAAAGAATATATATATTTTTGTTGTTGTTGGAACTGACCCATCGCTGACCCTCCAGCAGATTTTCAGAGGCGGTTAATCACACAGAAAGAAATTGCCAAACTTTCTCCCACAGAGCAGCTGGTGGATTAGAACTGTGTGCCTTCAAGATTGCAGCTCAGTTTCTTGTCACTTCTTGAATATGGCAAGAAGCTGCTATGTCTTGAATATGGCTTCTGGATTCAGGACACTTGGGTAAACTACAGCCCTGCCATTTGTCCATCAGTCAAGTGTTCTTGGACAAGTTATTCAACCCTCACCATGTTTCAGTTTCGCCTTTTTTATAAAATAGAGTTCAATGTAGTAGCCACCCCACAGTAAGTCTAAAGAACAGATGAGTTGAAGTACTGATAAGAATGCCTTGGACTTGATAAGTACTAAGTGTCAGCTTCGGTCTGATTCCATGGAAAGTTTATGATCATCCCACACAATACCCTACCTGGAGGCCAGAGGGCCTAAATCATTTGCATCTTTACATCAATACCAGTTACTTAAAATTGATTCTGACTTATGAAGACCTGTGTATTTACAACCGAACTGTGCTCCATGGAGTCTTTTTAATGGTTGGTTTTTCAGAATTGCATCCACAGATTTTGGAAAATAATATTTTTTAATTATTTTTCTATTTGTTTGGTTTTTTTCCCCAAAATATTTCTGGGTATATTCAAACTTCCAACCTTTTAGTTACTAGCCCAATACATTAATGGTTTCCACCATCCGGGACTATAATTTACACATCAGTCAGTTAAAAAAATAGAGGTTAGAGAAGAGACAATTCAAAAAAACCGGGGAAAGAAAAAAGACTCCCCAAAGCCTTACTGCATAAGTAAATTGCCATTCGGCTTGGGGCAAAAATGTCAAATCCCTCATGTGTACACACATTACAAATGAAAGGAGCAGCAAGTTCAAACAGTTTCTGCCCTTCAGCAGTTCGGTTTGACTAGTTCTCCTAATTTTCTTTCACAGTTAGGCCTCCAAGTGGTTAATATTTAGTCTCTGCCGCCTTAGGTCACTGCAACATTAATATTCTTTAACTAAATGATTAATTTCATGAGCTGTTGTGAACTGAATGCTGATTCGAAGGTCCAAATGTCTCGTGTAAATGAGATCATATTAGCAGAAATCACTCAAATTCCACTAACTTGTGATTCCACTTATCTTCAACACCTTTAACTCCTTCCCTCTCTGAGTACCCTCAGAAGTCTACAGATGGCAACCACAACTGACACACTGCATTAGGAAAAGGTGCTGTCAAGTTTTAAATCTTCTTTAAAGTGCTAAACAGCAAATATATAAAAGACTAAGGTGTCCAAGATGGTATTTTCAATTTATTCCTATGCAACTGAAAACTGGACAATGAATAAGGATGACAAAATAAGACTGGATTTGTTTGAACTGTGATATTGGAGAAGAGGACTGCATATCCAGTGGACTGTCAAAAGAACAAGTCCTTTTTGAAGTAAGTATAATTAGGATGCCCCTTACAGGCAAGGATGGTGAAACATTGTCATACATAGTTTGGACTTCTTGTTAGGAGGGTCAGTTCTTGGAAAAAGATAATGTTCTGGGAAAGTTACAGAGGGTCAGCAGAAGATAGGAAGATCCTCAAAGAGATTGATAGACCAGTGACTGTCACTATAGACTAGGGGATGGCAGAGATCAAAAGGACAGCACAGGATTGCGGAAAATTCCAATCTATTGTTCATAGAATCTCTGTTAAGTCACGGTCTTTCTATAAGTTTCTGTGGTACCTAACAGCAATGGGGCATAGGGGTAGATGATGGTGAAATTACCCTCTCTAGGTTTTTAACACTCCACTGCAGGTTTCCAATGTTCTGTCCATGTATGAGAGTTATCCTTTCTAGAGCTTTTTCTTAGGCTCTTCTGTGATCCTATACTGCAAATAGCTCTTTTATTTAAGATTGAAATAGATCATTTTAGATGCTTATGGCCTATGAAGATTGACAATTAATTCACTGAGTAAATTAAGCCAGAAAACAAGTCCATGAGACACATATTGTATAATCTCAAATCCCTCTCTTCTGCGGTAACTAAAGTTTTCTATTGACACGCTAAGAAGCATTTTCCCAAAGACAGTTCAGTTTTCCTGCAAATGACTGGCTAGTGTTGGAGTACAGCTGTATATACATCTAATATAAATCAGAGTTCTTGGACCTACAAAAGCAAGTCCCTGATCCAAATATTGTGCCATAAATACAATTAGAGTTCTCTCTCTCGCTCTTTTTTTAATTTCATTCCCCTTAAGGAAAATTGGAGGGGATTATTAAATGCTTAAAAGTTAAGAGTATGGACTGAGGCTCAATGTTAAGAAGACAAAGATTCTCACCACTGGACCAATTGGTAGCATCAGGATGGATGGTGAAGAGATTGAGAGTGTTCACAGCTTCAGTTTTGCTCAGCTCCATGGTCAACACTCTTGGCACCAGTAGCCAGGAAATCAAAAAACGTATTGCGATGGGAATGTCTGCTATTAGAGACCTCTCTAAAGTACTCAAGAGCAACGGTGTCTCTCTGGAGACTAAGGTGCGCCTGATACAGGCCATGGTCTTTGCAATCACTTTTTATGCATCAGAGAGTTGGACAATGACTAGGGAGGATAGAAGGAGAATTGATGCCTTTGAGCTGTGGTGCTGGAGAAGAGTATTGAATGTACCATGGACTTCCAAGAAAACAAACAGAGAGAGTTAAACCAGGGTACTCCTTGGAGGCAAGGATTCTGGGGCTTCGTCTGACATACTTTGGACATGTTGCAAAGAGGGACAGGTCCTTGGAGAGAGACATCATGCTAGGGAGGGTGGAGAGACATCACAGGAGGGGAAGACCCTCTATGAAGTAGATTGATTCAGTGACTTGGGTAATCAGGATGGGTGTGTCAGAGATAGTGCGATTGGCACATGATAGAGCAGGGTTTAGGGCTGTTGTACATAGGGTCACTATGAGTCGCAAACAACTTGACGGCACATAACAACACAACAACAAGAGTTAACCAAAGTATAGCACTCGGTAGGAATTCTAATTAAAACTTTAGACTCTCAAAAACCTCTCTCCTGCTTTCTATGAAGCCATGCCATCTCCTCCATTGCCCTTCAAACAAATATAGAAAAATATTCACTCATTTTCATATACTTTCTTCCTTAAAATGAGATAAAAAAATAAGTTTGAAGGGAGAAGAATTCCATGAGGAGATTTGGCATTTTTACCAGTGAAATGTTTTCCCGAAGTTACAGCCTGAAGCTTTCTAACTACCACTAACAAATGGGACACAATACCCACGGAAGACTCATTAGTCTTTGGCTGTTATTTTTCCTACAATTCATCTGGAACATATTCAGAAAAATAATACATTTCCAGGGCAGGTTTGTATTATCATCTGTGAGAGTAAGTCAGACTCTTTTCCTTCCTTGTCTGTTTCATAATGCACTTGAAAATGAACCTCTCCTTCCTTTTATTTAGTGTTCCCTGGGAAGGGGTGAAGGAACCCTGTTGGTGAGAGATGATGGTTAAACTGTTAACTGGAAGGCTGAAAGTTTCAAGCCACCAGCAACTCCAGAAGTGGAAAAGGGGAAGTTTTCATCTAGCTTCCTGCTTCCATAAGGATTACAGTCTAGGAAATGATTTGGGCAGTTCTACTCAGTCCCATAAAGTTAAAATGAATCAACTTGACAACTCAACATCAGGTTCTTTTGGGGGGATGGGGAGCATATAACCTGGCAAAAATATAGTGATGCTGGCCTGCAGATGGGTTTGTAAAAACCTCAAAGATCCCACGTGGGAGTCAACACATCTACCTTTCCACTGTTCAGATGAGATTGTCTTGGCTCTGTTGGCAGTACTATGGCAGCATATATGCAGTTACCACTAAAAGGCTTTTCATACTGTGACAATCAGATCCCCTGCTGCTCAGACATTGTATTCATTTTCAAACTCATTCATCATGTGAATGAAATGAGGGAATAGTAGAATCTGTTCCTCATTGTTATCTGTCATTTAGCAAGGACACCAAGTTCTGATTCTTTTTGGATGAGGAAAGAAAGATAAAGAAGCCTATCTGCTGGTGCTGACAATATGTGAGCCCACCATCACACAAAAATCATCATAACACCATTGCAAGTCCTAGAGGAAGAAAGAGAATGAATCTCAGGTGTAGAGTCCACCTGAGACTCCAAGCAGGCACAACCTCAAACTCTGCTTCATGTTTTACATATTTCTGGAGAAACATTTTAGTTAAACTGAAATGTTCTCAACTAAACTAAAATAAAAATCAATACCCTTTAACCCAGTAAATTCACTTTCATTAATTTATTCTGAAAAAAAGTCAAGGACGTACATAAATAAACAAGGATGTTCATTGTTGTGATAATGATAATAGCGAAAAGTTAGAAACAACCCACATTTCCAGGATGTACAGATTACCTAACTATGTGGTAAATATAAGCAATGTTTATGGAAAGCCTTAAAAAACATGGAGATCTATCCAAATATATTAACTGAAAATGAAGGTTAAAAAATACAGTGTACATATGTATGTTGTTGCTGTTGTTATGTGCCGTCTATTTGTTTGCGACTCATAGCACCCTGTGTACAACAGCCCTAAACCTTGCTCTATCCTGTGCCAATCGCACTGCCTCTGACACACCCATCCCAATTATCCCAGTCACTGAATCAATCCACCTCATAGAGGGTCTTCCCCTCCTGCGCCGTCCCTCCACCCTCCCAAG
>NW_006399997.1:3114314-3115279 GCF_000299155.1 Elephantulus edwardii | reverse complement strand
TTGGCCAACTGACTGGAAGAGATCTATATTTGTTCCCATTCCAAAGAAGGGTGACTCAACTGAGTGTGGAAACTACAGAACAATATCATTGATTTTACATGCAAGCAAGATTCTACTGAAGTGTATGTATATACTCTATTGTCAGTAAGAAAAGATACTTGTGATTATTCTATGTGCGTAGTGGAATTATAAATTACTTTTTTTCCTGCAGTTTCTATCTCACTATTATTTAAACAATAAACATATAACAAAAGCCCACAATAAATTATATTTTGAAAATATAAAAGTAATATAGCTTCCTGTTCTACAATGATTATTTTTTCTCTTTAATATACAGTAATATGACGATCCAGCATTGAGGATGCATACAGAACCCAAAGGTAAAGACTTTAAAGGGTAGAACACACTTGCTGAAGTCTTGCTTCCTTTTCTCCTTTGATTTGAAATATGTCACTGTTCCCCATGTTATCATCAGCCTAAATCAAGTCTGCCTATAGTTTGCTCTCTATAAAACGTTTGTTCCTTTATTTGCTCATTAACACATTTATTTGTTGTTGTTATTATGTACTGTCAAGTCACCTGTGACTCATAACAACTCTATATGTACAACAGCCCTAAACCCTGCTCTATCCTGTGCCAATCTCACTGTCTCTGACACACCTACTCCCATTACTCCAGTCACTGCAACAATCTATCTCATCGAGGTTCTCCCTCTCCTGCAGTATCCCTCCACCCTCCCAAGCTTGATGTCCCTATCCAAGGGCTGATCCCTCCTTGCAACATATCCAAAATATGTCAGAATCTTTGCCTCCAAAAAGCAGCCTAGTTTTACCTTCTTCAGAATAAATCTTCCTGTTCTTTTAGCAGTACATGGTATATTCAATATTCTTCTCCAACACTATGATTCAACGGCATCAATTCTCCTTGTATTATCCCTAGTTATTGTCCAGCTCTCTGATGCATAA
>NW_006399997.1:3112291-3114084 GCF_000299155.1 Elephantulus edwardii | reverse complement strand
GCCCAGTGGTGAGAATCTTCGTTTTCTTGATACTGAGCTTTCATTTATTTGATATATGGTTGTTGGAGTTCTTGCTCCAGCTGCAGACATAGGAAGATTGTCATTGTTGCCATTGTTGTTAGGTGTCATCGAGTTAAGGACTACTCATAGGACTGCTACGAAAAAAGACCCAGCTTTGACAATATTTCAATTTTACTTTCCAAGTACTAGAAAAGCTAAGTGTGCTTATTTTTTGTTTATTGTTTTGAGAAAATGAAGTTCAGAGAAATACTAATTTCTACACCAAGCCAGGAGAACAAGTACCCAATTTAGATTCTCCAACCCCAAACAGCTAACTGACTAGGCTAACTTAATAGAATAAACGTCCATATTTTTTCCTATTCCCAAGAGCTGTGATCCAACAGAATGTGGAAATTATTGAACATTATCATTAATATCACAAACAAAATATTATTGTAGCTCATCTAAAAATAGATAGATAGTACAGTAAATTGACAGAGAACTTAAATATTTCAAAGCTCAATTTAGAAGAGGCCATGGCACCAGGGATATCATTACTGATCTCAGATGGATTCTGTCTGAAAGCAGAGAACACCAGAAGAATGTCTGTTTTATTGACTAATCAAAGGCATTTGATTGTGTAGATTATAACAAAGTAGGGCTAACATTGAGAAGATTGGGGATTTCAGAACACTTAATTATGCTATAAGAAATCATTACCTAGACCAAAAAGCTGTTGTCTGAACATTGGATGATTTAAAATCAAGAAAGGAATTCATCAGGGCTATATTTTTTCTCCCCACCTATTCCATCTGTATGTTGAGCAAATATCTCGAGAAGCTAGAATTTAATAGAACATAGAATCAGGATTGTAGCCTCATCAACAACCTGCATTTGGTTTCACTTTCTTTAGCATCAGTTTGAACTTGTATATGAGTAGCTCATGATCCGTTCCAAAATTAGTGCCTGGGCTAATTTTCACAGCTGATAACTGAGCTTCTCCATTGATTCTCTCCACAGAGGTAGTCAATGTGGTTCCTGTGTAGATTGTTAAGGGAAGTCCACGTGTATACTTGCCATTTGTTTCTTACAAAAAGTATTTACAATTAATAAATCATTGGTTGTACAAAAATCTATTTTTTCTCCAGTCTCATTTCTACCACCAAGTCCATGTTTTCCGACTATTGAGCCTTCTTTTCTGCCCCGCCTTTTGCATTTCAGTCCAATGCATCTTGGTTCAATGTTTGATTGATTCCAGACTGCAGAGATTGGTAGAAATCTTTTCTTTCCTCCTCTTTAGATATAGTTGTTGGTGCATATATTTGAATGATAGTGGTATTAACAGGTTTCCTTGTATGTGTATGGATATTATCTTGTTGCTTACTACATTGTGTTTCATGATAGATCTAGAAATAGTCTCTTTGACTGTTCCTCCTTCCTTGTGTTTCCAGATACAACAGCTCAGCCTCCAATGTGATATCTGCTAATCTTATCTAAGTATCATTTATTGAATATAGGGTTTTTGAAGGCCTGTTATTTCAGAAGTAGATGGTCAATCCATACCAAGCGATTGCAAATACCATGGACTGTATCAGGCTCACCTTAGTCTCCAGAGAGACACAGTTGTTCCTGAGTACTTTAGAGAGGTCCCTAACAGCAGACTTTCTCATCGCAATACGCTTTTTGATTTCCTGACTGCTGCTGCCAAGAGTGTTGACTGTGGAGCTGAGCAAACTGAAGCTGTGAACAATCTCAATCTCCTTGCCATCCATCCTGACTCTGCCAATTGGTCC
>NW_006399997.1:3093067-3111646 GCF_000299155.1 Elephantulus edwardii | reverse complement strand
GATGGATTGATTCGGTGACTGGGGTAATCGGGATGGGTGTGTCAGAGGCAGTGCGGTTGGCGCAGGATAGAGCAGGGTTTAGGGCTGTTGTGTATAGGGTCGCTATGAGTCGCAAACGACTCACGGCACATAACAACAACAACAACAGATGGTCAATCCTTTTTCCTACTCTGTCTTGCTTTGGAAGACTAACTTCAGAGAAATACCCAACAGATAAGCATTTTACCCCAAAGAGCAAATGAAAGATGTTTTCCCACTACCCAACTAACCCCCCATTTTCAGAGCATATGTTATAGTCCACTATCAGCCCTGCTCCATCATCTCAATCTATATTCCCTCTGTTGCATGGTCAGCATGTCCTTCCACATTTGTGTCAGCCAACCCCTGATATGGTAGCTGAGGCCTCCGTCCACTTCTGTCCACTCGTCATCTCTCTATCCATAGTGACATTGGCATACTGGGCTAGTCACCAGAGCAGGTGGGCAGGTTGTCTAGGCAGGTGGTGGGTAGGTCATCTAAGCTGTGGGTGGGCAGATTGGCTTGGTTGTGAGGGGCAGGTAGGAGGTTGGGGGTAGGGGAGTGGAGGGCCAGGAATATGTCCTGGAATCCAGGGGGAACAATGAGTCATATTCTAGGGGTTGAGGAATCCACTCTGGTTCCAGGTATGGCTGGGGGAAAATTGCGGTAGACTGTACATTTACATCCAGCCTTGTAAAGCTGTATCAATGACTGGAATGAAAATCCCCAACCATAATGCACGAGAATGATTGGATGAAACACAAGGTGAATGAAGAATGGTGTGAAACACAGTGTACACAGACTTTGTAAGTAAACCAGTTTTTTAAAAAAGGGGGGGTGAAAGACATACTACTTTACTTTCTTGATGGTACAGAGAACAATCCTTTGTAAAAAACACTAATTGAGTGAACCCTGAGGACAGGTGTAAAGAAGTTTCAGGGATAGTCTAGCCAATTCATAATGTTTATGCTGTGTCTTATTAAAATTAGAACTGTCCTTTGTTGTTGCTGTGGTGGTGGTTGTGGTGTACCACAGAGTCGAAGTGGACCCATAGCTGACCCTGCGGTATGTTTTCAGAGGCAGTGATTGCACAGGAGGAGATTGCTCATCCTTTCCCAGCAGAGCCGCTGGCGGCCTTGAACCGTTCACCTTTGGAATTGCAGCACAGCTTTTTGCCACTAGGCCAAATAATAAAATATCATGTCATATTGATTATGGATTTTTTCACTCTTCAATAATAAAATAAAGATGATTCATGTGTAATCTACAACATCTAAGATTCATTATAATATAGTTTCACCACAGCACATTGCTCTTGACCAAGAGTGTTGGATTCTAAGTCACACCACCCCAAATATCAAACATTTACCAAAAACAATTTTTCTTCTCACCATACAAAAATGATAGTCATCAAGGTCTTACTGTAAACTTGATAACTAAAATAATGCTTTAGGAATATTGAAACACTTCCAAAATAACTAATATTACAAAACACAAATGTTTGATGCTTAAACCTCTGCCTAGCGGTAAAAAGCTGTGCTACAACCCCAAAGGCATGAATTCAAATCCACCAGCTGCTCCACAGGATGCATAATCTCCTCCATGTGATTTACTGCTACTTTACACCTGCTGGTCAAAAGAAGGTGCCAGATGGTCAGCTATGGGTCGGTTCTGACTCAGAAGCATATGACAACAACAACAATAGCAAATCTATTCCAAAGCAGGTCCAGGTAAGATGTACAGGTCCAGGATATGAAGTTAGATGTACCGATATTTAAGGCATACTTTTAAAATCAGACTCCCTTAACTTCAAAACCAAACTGTCCATTCTTGGCATGTGACCTTGCATGGATTATTTAAGTTTTCTGTGTCTCATTTCCCCATTTATAAGTAACAATATACTGAGCTCATGTAGTTTGTAAGATTAGAAGAGAAAAATATAAGTTTAATGCCAAGGATATCATAACCCATCAGCAAATGTTCCCTATTTTATTATGAGGGAGGAGTTAAGCCTAAAATTATAGGTTTTCAGCTAAAATACTGCCTCTAGACATCTAAGCTAGAAATGGCCTATCAGCAGATTTCATCAATGACAAATATTTACTGGGTGTTTGTTTTGTATTATGCATGCTCTAGAAGTTTATCATCTGTTGGAGAGATGATACAGACAAGAAAAACACAATATCAGACAGTAAATTTTAAGTGGTGTGCACAACAGTACTTTAAATTATTAGAAAAGTGGGTATTTATTCCCTTTACAATGGAAAAGAAAGTTTCCCGGAGGAGTTATGAAGGAAGACTTCTGATACTATTCTTCAGCACAAATAAGGAGTCATTGCAGTTTTGTGAACACAAATGACCTAGTCAAGGTCATGTTTTAGTGAACATTCTTTGTAGGTCATCATGAATTTAGATCAGCTCTTCTTTGTAGGAGAGCAAGGGGGAAAGATGACATTTTTCCTGAGAACTTGCCAAGTGTATTTAGCAGTAGGTCGAATCAGAAGAGAAACATGATCTCCAACAAAAATTAAAAAATCTGTTAAAGGCAGAGGTGAGGTGAGAGGAAATAGTTATTCAGAATAGTTACAAAATCAGATTTAAGATAGAGTTACTGGTGGAAAGTTAAGAGTTGAACAGATTAAATCAAGTTAGGTCAGTAGCACTATGTGTAGCCTTATGGTAAGTGCAAGTGTAATTAATTTGTGGCCTCATGAAAAAAAAAGGAAAATTGAAAAGATAAAGTAAATAAAGTGTGTTAACAATAGAGAAATTAATTCTAAGACACCAAAGACCCTGAACATTAGAATCACATAATAACGAATGTATTTATCACATAGGGGGAGAAAAATTATTCCCGAAGCCTGCTTTGATTTTTTTTATTGCCACTATCACAAGACTATTAAAGGATTACTAATATTGATGTTTGTTTAGAGATTTAACATCACTATTTCATACAAGCAGCTTAAAACATTCCTTCTGTGAAGCCCACCAAGCTGTTGATATAACCTCAAATGCATGGCTGTAGTTCAGCTGGCAACTGTGATTTCAGTCACAGTCCTATTAGTCACTTTCCCAGTGTCTAATTACCACAGTTTATGGAAAATAACAAAAGATAGGCAAATATTTCCAGCCAACAGTTCCCTGAGACCATCTTCTTGGCCATTCAATTTTACAGATCAAATAGGTTATTGCCAACATACACACAAGGGTTTTATTGAGGCCATTAGACAGCAAAAATTATATAGTTGAGAGTTCCAAAATAAGTTTGCTTAAACACTTTGGTGGAGATAGAAAAATTAGGTCACACAGATGGGAATTATTTCAGTTTGCTTTTAAATCTTCAGAAAATCGTCAGTGACTCTCTTGGCTGCCTCCTACCCTTTCTCCTTGTTTTTAGCTCAGGACACATCTGTTGTCATTTTCATCTTATTAATGTTTCTCCATTTGAGGTCAGAACTTCTCCCAATAGGAGCGTAAGAGAAACAGCATTTTCTCTTATGGGTGGTGACTAAATAGCTAAACAGAAACATTTTATTTGAGTAGCTCTATGCTCCTTGAATCTAAACACAGTTGCCCCAAAGCAAACAGCCACCGAGGACAGTGAGTACCTAGAGTTGGAGCCTCCAAGGAATGGATCAAAGGAGAAATGGATTCACAGTCCACAGGAGAAATGCCCAAGAACCCAGAAAACACATGTCAAAAAGAATTTTGCATGTTTTCTTCATTCTGACATTCTCCTCAGGAGTTCTAGAGGTACAATGGTTAACACACTCATCCGCAAATCAAAAGATCAGTAGCTCAAACTCACCAGGGCTTCTGTACAATAGAATGGGCATCCTGGGTCACTAAATGCACTCATGCAGACCTTGTACGTGAACCAGTCATCCAAACAAAACAAGGAAATACTTCATGGTTTAAATTTTGGGAAAGTGTGTAACAGAGTAGTATGCTGAAGAAAGTATTCAAAAGGTTGAAATATATGACTTAATGTGGCATCCGAATTGGAAGAACACACATCAAAAACCTGTGATGTGCAGAATACATGACATTGTTTACTGAAAAAGAAGAGAACTTGGAAAACTTCGTGTAGAAGAGAGAAAACTATAGATTTTAATGCAGATTATACCTCAAAATCAAGGAAATAAATCCTCACAACAGGACTGGTAACCAAGATTCTGATAAATGGAGGAAAAGGTTGATGTTGCCAAAGATTTTATATTACTTAGATCCACAATCAACATTCATGGAAATAGTAGGTTAAAAAAACCCAACCAAATAAACAAACAAAAAATCCAAAACCAAACAGATGTATTGCAATGTACAAGTCTGCTGTCAAAGAACTTTGTAAAGTGCTAGGGTGTAAAGACTAGGGTGTATATGATCCAATCCATGATATTTTCAATTGCTTTATATACACATGAAAGTTGAAGAATTAATAAAGAGATCAAATAAGAATCCATGCCTTTGATCTGTAGAATACTCCTGGGCCTCCAGAAGAAAAAGACTGATAACCCAATCACAAAATGGGAAAAAGACACGAAAAAAATTTTCACAAAGGAAGATATTAGAATGGCCAACAGACACATGAAGAAATGCTAAAAATCAATGGCAATAAGAGATATGAAAGTCAAAACCACAATGAGATATCATCTTACCCCAGCAGCAGTGGCAAAGTTTAGCAGAACAGCAAGTAATAAATGTCAGAGAGGATGTGGCAAGATAGGAACTCTTATACATTGTTGGTGGGATTGTACAATGGTTACAACCACTCTGGAAAGCAGTTCAGCATTTCCTCAAAAAATTGAACATAGAAATTGCATATGACCCAGCTATTCCATTGCTTGGAATATACACTGAGAAAATGAGAACTGCAGCACAAATGGAGACTTATATATCAATATTCACAGGAGCCTTATTCATCCTCACAAGAACATTAAAATAACCCAGATATCTACCCACAAATGAATGGATTGACAAACTATGGTACATTCACATAATGGAATACTACATAGCACACAGTAGCAATAATTTTGTAAATTATCACCTAACTTGAGAGGGACTGAAGAGTATTATGCTGAGTGAACTAAGTCTCATAAGGACAGATACCAGGATGTGTAAAAAACCAGTATTGTAGAATGAACATGAGGATCCAAGAGGGGTTGGGTGGAAGCGGAGGGGTGAAGATGTGTGGGGGTAGGAGAGGGAATTAGTCATGGGGTCACATAATTTGATGGGAGGGAGTGAGGGAAATGGGAAGAGTCTGCTATGGAAAACAATATACTCAAATTTTGTAAATAACCTAGTATTATAAAAAAATGCCTTTGAAGTGTAATTTTGGCAAAAAGTGTTGAATATGCTATAAACTACCAAAAAAACCCAAAAAACAAACCCATACACATACAAGAAAAAATCTTACTTGTATAAAAAGCAGAGTGTTCCTTGGAATCAAAGATGGTGAAACTTCATCTGACATACTTTATATTTCCAGAAGGTGCTCATCTCTGGAAAAGGATATTGTTCTTCAAAAGCAAAGTATTAACAAAAGAGAAGGACACCCCCTATGTGGATTGACATAGTAATTGCAAACATGGTCTTATGTACAGTTGAAGATTATGAAACTGGTGCAGGATAATGCAGATTTATTTTTATTATATGGCTGCTATGGCCTTTAATGCTGGAATCCAATTTGGAAGTAATCTGCAGGAGCCAGATACGATAGATGCCTGTGTGCTGGTACTGTTGAGGATTAGGATGGAATGTTGATTCTTTCCTTGATATGGCCACTGTGAGTCATCTACGACTTGATGGCCCTAAACAACAAACAACAACAGCAACATAGAGAGAACTCTGCTGGCCTAGTGAATAGAAAGCAATGCTACCAAGCCAAAGGTGGGTGATTTTAATCTGCAGCCCTCAGGCCTGATTTTAATTGTTTTTGGTTAAACATTCTTCTAAGTGGTATAGCACTAGTCTGTCCATTTGCTGTACAGAAGTAATTCATGGTTGCTGTGATGCTGAACACTGTGACAGTGATGTGACAAAAGTGATAATGGTCACGCATGGTGTACAGTGTTTGGTGGAGCTTCCTGATTAAAACTAGCTTAGAAACAAGAGTGGCATCCACTTCTGAAATGGCTTGCCTCTGGAACCCTTATGAACATGAAGAAATGCTAAAAGTTATACAAGTGTTCAGATCTTTAGTTCATAGGGTCGTTATGAGTCATCTACAACTTCCCAGAACGTAACAACAACAACAACATGGCGTTCAATAACAACAGTAAGACATGATACCAAACAATTACAATTATGCAATACTGTTTACCTTTGCTGACTGTGCCATCCAGATATTTAAAGGTACTCCAGGTGGTTTTTAAGCGCAGCCAAGTTTGCAAGCCACAAGTCTAGGGTGATATAATAGAGAAGGGTAGGTGCATTTGCTTAGTAAGCTTCAGAAACAAATGACCAGAAATAAGGTGTCTTAAAATAACAGAAATGTATATCTTCACAATTTTGAAAGCTAAAAGTCCAAACATAATATGCCGACAGAGCCATTTTCTTTCTAACAACTGCAGAGATATTCTGCCTTATCTCTTTCAGTTTCCGGAAACCCCAGGTGTTCTTTGGTTTGGGGCAAAATAACTACAATCACAATCTCATCTTCATATAACTGTCTTCTCTCTGTGTCTCATCTCTTATCAGAAAGAAAGCAGTCATATTGAATAGAAACCACCTAACTCTAGCAAGCATCTCCTAGTAATTCTGTCTATAAGAAAACCATTGCATAATTAGAGATACTGAGTACAAGGACTTCACTGTAGCTTTTGAAGGGATACAAATCAATCAACAGAACTTAATATATAATAACTAAAAGATACATATCCTGCTTAAAGCACTTGAATTATTTGGTGCCTCTATTTTATTTCAAGTCCTAACCCTGACCACAGCTACACATGGACGAAAAAAAGGGAAATGATTTGTAATATATGTCAGGACATGTAATATACTAGAGAAATTGTATGAGAAAATATCACCATTTCTAACTAAAAGAAGATAGATAAATAGATGCTTGAAAGATTAGTTCTAATGGATAGGGTGGTGGTAGTGCAACAGTCAATGAATGAATGGTTAGATATCAGGTTTGAGGTCTTAAGAATAAAAGACATTCAAATTTTGTAGATAAACTAGTATAAAAAATTTTAAAAAACAAAAAAAGGAATAAAATACAAAAGAGAAAGAAAGATTACCAGTAACATAACGCAAACTAAATAAAGTTGTGATCTTGAATGCTAAGCTAAGGAGTTTGAACTTCATTCTATTTTCCCTGTTTAGAATTGTTCTCCTTTTCCAAATGTAGGAAGCAAACTCCCACTCATCTCTAAGGTTTTGCTCCTCTGTGAACACATTCCCAATTTTTTAGTAAAGGAGAATCATGTACTTGATTTTACTCTCATAGAACTTCTTCCCTTGGATTCACAATTAACACCCTTGGTACCAGCAGTCAGGAAGTAAGGAGATGCATTGCCCTGGGAAAATCAGCAGTAGGAGACCTCTCCAAATTATTGAGAAGTAATGATGTCAATATGAGGACTAAGTTGCAACTGATTCAGGCCAGGGTCTTTTGATCACTTGCTATATATCTGAGAGCTAGACAATGAATAAAGATGACAGAAGAATAGATTCTTTTGAACTGTGGTGTTGGAGAAGAGCACTGAACATCGTATGGACAGCCAACAGAACAAACAAACATGTCTTGGAGAAGGTACAGCCAGAGTGCTCTTTGGAGGCAAGAATGAGGAAGCTTTGCCTCACATGCTTTGGGTATGTTGCAGAAGGGGCTATTCCTTAGAGAGGAACATGGTGCTGAGAAGGATTGCAAATTGGCAAAGGAAAGGAAGACCCCCAACTAGGTCTAGCCTTTCCTAATAACATGTCCAAAGCAACATTTGAGACAAAGTTTTGCCATCTTTACCTGCAAGGAGAACACTGGTTGAACTTTTCTCAAAACATATCTGGTTTTTGGCAGCCTGTAGGATATTCAGTGTTCTTCTTTAACACCACAACTCAGAGGTAACAATTCTTTTTCTGTCATCCATTCAGTCCAACTCTTAGGTACATAGCAAGTAATTGAAAAGACCACAACTTGAATAAGGCACACCTTCGTCTTCAAATTGATACCATTGCTTCTCAGTAATTTGTAGATATCCCTGACAGTGGACTTGCCTAATGCAATATACCTTTCCTGGTTGAATATGAATCCAAGTAAGATGAAACTGCTGACAATTTCAATCTTTTCTCAATCTATCATGATGTTGCCTATTGGTCCAATGGTAAGAATTCTTGTCTTCTTGATGTTAAGATACAATTCATATATAAGTGTAGTCATTGAGCCTCTGTAGTAAGTGTTTCAAGTCTTCCTCATGTTCAGCAAGCAAGATTGTGTCATCAGCACAACACAGGTTATTGATGAGTTTTCTTCTAATCCTGATACCATGTTCTTCTGCATAAAGTCCAGCTTCTTAAATGATTTGTTCAGAATACAGACTGAACAGGTATTGAGAAAGGGTAACCCTAAAACACACTTTTCCTAATTTAAAACCATGTAGTTAGTGTTCCCTTGTTTCATTGGGACAGGAGTGTTTTGTTGTAGGTACACATTTTGCATGAGGACAATTGAGTGTTCTGGGATTCCCATTTTTCTCAATGCTAGCCATAGTTTATGATCCAGTCTAATGCCTTTGTATAGACAATAAACACAAATAAACCATCTTCTGATAGTCTCTGCTTTCAGCAAGAATCTATCTGACATTAATAATGATATCCCTGGTGCCATGGCCTTTTCTAAATAAAGCTTGAACTTCTGGAAGGTCTCTGGCAATATACTGTTCTAGCCATTTTTATTATTTTTTTTTACTATCTTCAGCAATATGTTGCTTGCATGAGGTATTACTAATATTTTGGCGTCAAATAATTATTGTTCAAAATGTTTTTGCTAGTTTGTTTTGCTGATTAACTGTATTTTGTGATAAAGTGTTTATTGTAGAACAAAGATGGGTTTAGGGTAGGGTATAAGCCTCAACTTAGTAGAGGCTTATGTAAACTATTGATACTTAAAGTTAGCTCTGTTTGGGGAATGTCTGCTATTCTGGGACACTGGGACACAGCAATATCCTATACCACTCATTAGTTTCTATAAAACTGGCCATATCCTCTACAGTCATGTGAGTCATTCTGCTAACAGGTATGAGTCTCTGTTAGAACTTCCAGTAAACAACCAAACCCAGTCAACATAAAGGAGTTTGAAAACTAAACAAAGGAGGGACTGTTGATGTTGGAAATGGAGTTATACAGTAGATATTGGAGACACTGTTGATCATGCTGAATACAGATATTATTCAATAATTTCTACATTCTGTTGGATTAGCTTTCTTGGTAATGGGAAAAATATGGATTTCTTCCAGTCAGTTGGCCAGGAAAGCTGTCATCCAAATGCCCTGGCATAAGCTAGTAAGTGCATCCAGGGCTGCATTTTTTTAGTTGAAACATGTCAATTAGTATCCTATGGTATCATGGGCTTTGTTTTTTGCCAATGCTTTCCTTCAGTATAGCTTGGACTTCTTCCTTCATTGCCATTGGGTCTTGTTTATATGATAACTCCTGATTTTTTTCCATATTAACCAGTTCTTTTTTTATTATACTAGTTTATCTACAAAATTCTTTCAATGCTTCTGGATCATTCAAGATTTGGCCCATAACATCTCTCATCATCGCAACTCGAGGCTTGAATTTTTCAGTTCACTTAATTTTAGAAATGCTGAGCAAGTTCTTCCCCTTCTATTTTCTAACTCCAGTTCTTAGTAAACGTCATTATAATGTTTTGCTATGTCTTCTCAAGCTGTTCTTTGAAATGTTCTATTCATATCATTTACTTCAGCATTTCATCTCTTTGTTTTGGCTTTTTGACACCCTAGTGCAATTTTTTAGTCTCTTCTGACATTCATTTTGGTCTTTTCTTCCTCCACTGTCTTTGTAATGACCTTTCAGTCTCTTCATGGATGATATCCTCAATGTCATCTTACAACTCATATGGTCTTCAATCATTAGTGTTCAATGCCTCAGACCTATTCTGGAGATGATTTTAGACCCATTCAGAATCCTAATATCACAGTGGATTAAGTGTTGAACAACTGACAAAAAAAATCAGAGATTCCAATCCATCTGTCTTATAAAGATTCTTATTGGGCCTATGGAGTTGACTTTAGTCAGAATTGACTCAACTGAAGTGCAATTTTAACATAATATCTATGTCTTGTATTAAAATTATTTGCGACTCATGCTATCTCTTTGGATTGAGAATTTTATTTAAAAAAATTTTTCCCATTTTTATTTGTTATTTTAATGAAAGTTTACAGAAAAGTTGGCTTTCATTAAATCATTTTCCTCTCTACCCCACCCCCAGTTCACTTTTTTAAAAGAAAAATATATTTATTCATTGTTGCTTAATTTTGCTTCCTTTCCCCCACCCCTACTGTTGTCATACAATGTTTAATGAAATATTCCTTTTAAACAGTTATTTCCTTCATCTGTTCATTATTTATACCCTCTCTTCTTTATTACCTGCCCTGCAATCATCATGTCAGCTTTGTCAGCACTTTAAAAATAAAAAAAAAGAAAGTTGACAAAAAGTCACTATTTGTCTTTATATTCCGACCTTTGACACTGTGGTTGGACCAACCCAGATAAAGCATATTTGAATGTATAGTTTTGGACAAGAAGGCTCATAAATGTTCTGTTGGCCACGTTGGGCATTGGGCATGGGGCTGGGAGTGGGGTGGTAGTATTTCCTCTTATCTGCAATGATGTTAGAACTGATGTCAGATTTGCCTACATTGTCTATCTCAAAAGTAATTTTTAATATCAGAACAATTCAGTAGCTTTATATAATAGACATACAATTGTGAGTCTGAGAACACTCAAGATGTGAGACAATACACTGACTCTTCACTATGATGTTAAAAATGTAGACTCCTGGGTCGGGTCGAGGGGCCCGCTGCACAGTCAGTCGGCCTGGACCCAGTTTCCTGTGTGGTCAACTCGGAAGTACGGGAGTGTCACCCACTTTACCAGTCCCCCGGAGAGTGGTTCACTGTAGGGATGAAATGGAACAAGGCGTGGAGGCTCTGGGGAAACGGGGTGGTCTCTGGCAGTGGAGAGGCTCCATTGGGACTGGGAGGTGGGAGCAGAACCACAATGTGCAGCCTCATTCAGGAACAAACAAGCTTTCAAAATATCCCTACGGTTTAGGCCTTTGGCTTTCCATTCTGTTCCACCTGGCATTGTTTTTCTTCTTGTATTTTATACCTTGAATGGTTTAGCTGTTTTCTAAATGAAGTCGTTGACATCCAGACTGCCTTCTGAAAATGATGACAAACTTGTTGAATAAAAGAAGACAGAAAGGATTGTGCTTTTGCTGCAGAAGAATTTCAATCTGCTACAAGACCTCCTTTCATTCTTTTATTCTTGTGGGGACTTCTAAATGAGGAGTAATCGCAACCATTTACAACTAAACTCTTAAAGCTGGATTTTTTTGCTTGTGTTTAAAAATCTTCCAAGCATTTAATAACTCTGCAAGGCCTAAGATAGAAAATATTTATATGTAAATGTTTAGTATATTCATTAATAGAATCATCTTTCATTTAATATTAAACTTGGTCAGAGTTTAATATGTTGTAAATATGTGAAAAAATGTCTATCTGTGGTTCATTGACTATGCAAATGTATGTGACTGTGTGGATCACAACAAACTGCGGCTGACTTTGAGAAGAATGGGAATCCCAGAACACTTGATTGAACTTATGCAAAACCTATAGTTGGATCAGGAAGCAGCTGTTATAACAGAACAAGGAAACAGTACATGGTTCAAAATTAGGAAAGGTGTATGCCAGGGATCCAACCTATCTTCATACTTTTTCAGTCTACATGTGAAACAGATCATCCAGGAGGCTGGGCTCTATGAGGAGGAATGTAGCATCAGTGTTGGAGGAGGACTCATCAACAACCTGTGTTCTGCAGATGGTACAACCCTGTTTGCCATAACTGAGGAGGACCTGAAGCATTTTCTGCCAAAGTTCAAGAACTGCAGCCTTCCATATGGATTGAAGCTCAACATCAAGTAAACAAAGATTCTCATCACTGGGCCAACTGGCAACATCATGATAGATGATGAAGAGATTGAGATCATTAAAAGCTTTACCTTGCTTTGCTGCCATAATCAACACTCTAGGTAATGACAGCCAGGAAATCAAAAGACAAATTGCATTGGAGGTCTCTTCTGTCAAGTACCTCTCCAGAGTACTGAAAAGCAAAAATGTCAGTCTGGAGACTAAGATGCACCTGAACCAGGCCATGGTCTTTGCAATTACTTGCTATACATCAGAGAGCTGTACAATGACTAAAGATGACAGAAGAAGAATCGATGTCTTTGAATTGTGGTGCTGGAGAAGAGTACTGAATATATATACCAGGGACTGCTAAGAGAATAAATGGGTCCATCCTGAAGAGGGTGAAACCAGGCTGCTTCTTGAAGGGAAGGATTTTGAAGTTCCAACTGACATACTTTGGGCATGTTGCAGAAAGGAACTAGTCCTTGGCAAGGGATATCATGCTTGGAAATGTGGAGGGACAGTGCAAGATTGATTCAAGATAGAAAAGGGTTTAGAGCTGTTGTACATAGAGTTGCTATTAGTCTAAGGTAACTCGATGGCATATAACAACAAATAATATGAAATAGTAGTTAGGTATTCATATATTCAAACATAAATTACTCAGAAGCAAGAAAAAGTTTGACAGAAAAAAGAGTATTCTTAAACTGAATTTAGATGCTATAAATGATAAAATTTTCTAGAAAATGCAGGTGTAAATATATATTGACTCTAAGTACCAGACACAAACTTAAAGAAAGTAGATTATATCCAATAATAGGAAAGCTATATGTGTGCTCTCCTACCTGGAACTTGTCTCTCTCCCTTAAACCATTGAGTTCTCTAATGTAAGATTGATTTCAAAATTCTTTTCCTTAATATGGTTGTAAAGATATTTAAAGATATGGTTATTAAATATATTTGTGACAAAAAATGTAGACTCTAGTATTTGAAAAGAGTTAATGTCAATCGTCCCATCTAATTCTACTTCTAAGGAAAACATTGTAAAAGAGAGTCATCCGTCTGTAGGAATTTACTTTGCCTTGGAGAGCAGCATTTTAAAACTAATGGCTGGGGAAAGGCTCACTGACAAAATACTTGACCTGTGAAATATCTCTTGCTTACTTTTAATGACTCTCCTCAACTCAGGAGTTTGCCATAATCACTCCTTCTTATTGATGTGATGGTAAATTAATCTTTACACTCAATGAGGAAAAATGAATGCACCTGAATATACCCTTAAAGTTATGTCCTGAAAATCTATTTTTCTTGATGAAAAATAATAAATCAGTCTAATGATTTCAATTCTCTAGCATGAAACTTTACTTAACGTAGAAGATATTTTTAAAGCTATTTTAATAGAAATAAATGAAACAATATACAATGAAGCTTGATGTACATTCCATTATAGACACCAGTCACTTTATATAGAGAGTACTAAGACAATTCCAGGAAGAATGGATGAAACAGTGGTTGGCAGGTACAGGAGTAAGAGAGAGGGAGAATAAACAGGACATAGATATTCTGAGTCAACAACTGATAATATTTTCACTTCTGCAAACATTTTGAAGAAAGCTCTTCTTTAATGTGCCAACTTCTGCTATCAAATCAACATCTGAAGATTTATAAACGCTATGCTGGTCATCTTTGCTAAGATAAAATGGCATATATGTATATAGGCTCACAAGACACAGTATCTATAATCATCACAGCTACTTGATATAAAGGTGGTGACTTTCTCACCTTTCTGTACCTAGATTTCTACATTTTTAAAAAATATTTTTATTTTATATTGTTTTGCATACATAATTTGTATACATTATGTTTCTTTCACATACTCATTACCACCAAGTCAGAACTGACTCATAGTTGACCCTTTAGCAAGTTGTTGTTGTTGTTGTTGATTGCCATTGAGTTGAGCACGATTCATAGCAACCCTATGAACAAAAGACCTGAAGCCTTTTGATAACTATCGTGTCTCTAAGTTCACAGAGTTTCCAGAGGCATGTTGTTTAGTAATTGGATGTCACACCTGCTTCTTTTTTACAGGTTATAAATTATATAAGAGGAGATTGCCCATCTTTTTCCTGAGGAGCAGCTGGTAGATTCAAACTGCCTGCCTTTGAGTTGGCAGTGCAAACCTTTACCCACTAGGCAACCAGAACTCATTTATAAATAAGTTCTAATAGCACTACCTGGTTAGCAAAGCAACTCCTTACCACTAAACCCCAAGAGCTTAAGTGCTTATATATATAGATGTATGTGCCATATATTACATATGTTGTTGGGTTTTGTAGAGTCAAGTACACCTCATAGCAACCGTTCAAACAAAAAGTGTTTTATCCTGCTCTATTCGCATCATGTCTGATAAACCTGAACACATCTTAGTCACTGTATCACTCAATGTTGTTGAGGGTCTTCCTCTCTTTTACTGACCCTCCACTTTTCCAAGCATGGTATCCCTTTACAGGGAATAGCCTCTCCTAACAATAAGTCCAGAGTATGTGAGATGAAGCTTTCCCATCCTTTTCTCTAAGGAGCACTCTCTACGTACTTTCTTCAAGACATAGCTGTTTGGGTTTAAAAAAAAAATCCATGGAATATTTAACACTCTTCTCCAACACCACAGATCAACACCATTATTCGTTTTCAATCATCCTTATTCATTGTCTGGCTGTCAGATGCACAGCATGTGATTGGAAATAGTGTGACGTGAATCAGGCACACTTTGGGCTTTAAAGAGACCTCATTGCTCCTCAGGATTTTGGAACAGTCCCTGACAGCAAACTTCCTGAATGCTGTATGTCTCCTGATAACCTGACTTCTAGTATAAAGTGTGATCACTGTGGCAAGTAAGGAGAAATTGTTGACAATTTCAATCTTCTCTCCATCGACCACAATTTTGCCTATTGGCTCACAGGTGAGAATTTTTGTTTACTCAAGGTTGTGTTATAATCCATATTCAAGCTTGTAGTCCTTGATCTTCTACATGTTCCTCAAGTTCTCTTTGCTTCCAGTGAACAAGGTTGTGATAATTCTTGCTCCAATAGTGATGGCACATTCTTCTTCATAAATTTCCAACATCTCCAATAATTTGGTCAGCATACAGATTGAATAGATGTGGAGCAAGGGTAAAGCCATGATGCACACCTTCCTTGATTTTGTCACTCAGTGTTCCTTTGCTCTGTTTGAACAGCAACCTCTTAGAGTAGGTATAGATATCATATAAACATAATTAGGTGTTGTGGAATTTGCATTCTTCTCAATGTTATTGATACTTTATTGTGATCCATACAGTCAAATAGCATTGCATACTCAATAAAACACAGAAAGGCATTCTCTGGCACTCTCTACTTTCAGTCAACATCATCTAACATGAGAAATGATCTCCCTAGTGCCACAAACTCATCTAAATCCAGCTTGAATGTCTGGCATTTCTCTGTCAATGTACAGTTCCAGCCATTATTTTTTAATTATTATTTTCCGCAATATTTTGCTTGTAAGTGATAAAGGGAGGTCTGGTGACAAGTAGTAAGAAACAGCACTGCAATCCCGAAGGCACTTGGTTCAAGTCAACCAGCTGCACCGTGGGAAAAGGATTGGCAAACTCCTCTGTAACTATTTCTGAAAACCCACTGGAGGGTCGGTCAGCTGTGGGTTGGTTCTGATTCAATGGCACACAACAAAAAAATATATTAGTTATATTGTTTGTTATTTTCCACATTCTATTGTATCATCTTTCTTTGAGATAGGAACATATACAGATGTTTTCCAATCATCTCTCCAAATATCTTCCAAATATTCTGGCATAGATTGGTGAGCATGTTCAGGGCTGTATCTGTTAGTTGAAACATGTCAATTGGCATCCCATCAATTCCTGGGGTCTTGTTTTTTGTCAATGTCTTCAATGCAACTTGAATTTCCTCATCACTATCAGCTCTTTCTGGAAGCAGGAGCGGCATCCACTTCCGAAATGGTTTGCCTCCGGAAACTCTATGTACGAACAGTGCTCAGGCTGTTCGTTCATAGGGTCGTTATGAGTAGTCTACGACTCGATGGCATTAAACAACAACAACAACATCAGCTCTTTATCATATGTTCTCTTCTGAAATATTTCAGTGTTGGCCAATTCTTTTTGGTACAGTGACTTTGTTTTTACTCCATCTTGTGATATTTCCTGAATCATTCTCATGGCATCTCTCAGTATTGCAATTTGAGAGTTGACTTTAGTTTCAGTTCTTTTAGCTTGAGAAATGCTGAGTGCGTTTTTCCCTTTTTTATTTTCCAACTACAGCTATTTATTCATTTCATTACAGCTATTTGCTCATTTCATTACAGCTATTTGCTCATTTCATCATAATACTCTGTCTTCTCAAACTGCCTTTTGAAATACTCTATTCATCTTTTTCACTTTGGCATCTCTTCTCTTTGTTTTGGTTGCTCAATGCTCTAACGCAGTTCCCAGAGTCTCCTCTGACATAAACTTTGGGGTTTTCTTCCTTCTCTGTTTTCATAACAACCTCTTGCTCCTCTGTCTTTGTAATGGCCTTTTGACATCTTCACAGAGAATGATTTTGATGTCATCCTACAACTCATCTGGTCCTCAATCTCAAATCTAGTCTCAAATCTATTCTTGAGATACTTTTTTTAAATCATGTCAGATAGACTCAGGGTTGCATTTTGGTTCCTGTGGACTTCTTTTCATTTCTTGAACTTCAGTTTGAACTTGCACATGAATCATTGATGATGTTTCATAATCAGTACCTGATCTAGTTTTGACTGCAGATATTGAGCTTCTCCAATGATTCTTTCCACAGATGTAGTTCATAATTATATCTTATACCAAATAAAATGTCAATAAATAGTTGTTGTTATGTGTCATTGAATCACTGCGACTCATAGTGGCCCTATGTACAAGAGTCCCAAACCCGGCTCTATCCTGTGCCGAGTTTACTGTCTCTACACACCTACCCCTACACCTATTGCTCCAGTAACTGAATCAATCCATTTCATCAAGGGTTTTCCTCTCCTGCACTGTCCCTCAACCCTCCCAAGTATAATGTCCCTCTCCAAGGACCACTCCCTCCTATAACATGTCCAAAGTATGTCAGACGAAGCTTTAGAATCCTTGCCTCCAAGGAGTAGCCTGGTTTCACCCTCTCTAGGATGAACCTGTTTGTTCTCCTAGCAGTCCATGATATGTTCAACACTCTTCTCCAGCTCACAGGCATCAAATATAGTTCTATCATACTTAGTCATTGTCCAGCTCTCTGATGCATACCAAACAATTGTGAAGACTGTGGTCTGTATCAGGAGCACCTTAGTCTCCAGACTGACATCGTTGTTCTTCAGTACTCTGGAGAGATCCCTGACAGCCAGCTTTCCCAATGCAAATTGTCTTTTTTATTTTCTGGCTGATGTTACCAAGAGTATTGCTTGTGGAGCCAAGTAAACTAAAACTGTTAACAATCTCAATCTCTTCACCATCCTTAATGATGCTACCAATTGGTCCAGTGGCAAAATTTTTTGTTTTCTTGATATTGAGTTTCAATAAATAGTAGTTGTTATTTTAGTTAAAGAGAAAGGTATGCTTAAAAGACTAAGGTGAGCTTGAACTTTGTATAACTTATTAGATCTTATTAACTTTACTCTGACTTATAATGATTTTATGGGCAATTGAATGAAAACCTTCCCAATTCTACACCATATTCACCATTTCTGCTGTTCTTAAGACCATTTTTTTCAGCCACTGTGTCAATATATCTCATTGTAGGTATTTATCTTTTTTGTTAATGTTCTACTTTATCAAAGGAGCTCTGGTGGCCTAATGGTAAGAGCTGTTGTATTGGAGAAGAGCACTAGATCTGTCTTGGAAAGGATGAAAATAAGTTTTTCCTTGGAGGCTAGGATTTTGAAGCTCCATCTCACATACTTTGGGTACATGGCCAGGTGAGATCAGTCCTTGGAGAAGGACACCATGTTTAGAATAGTGGAGGGACAGTGCAGGAAAGGAAGACTGGGTTGAGATGTATTGATACAATATGTGGGGAAATGGAGGTTGTTGTGTCAGAATTAGTGAGATTAGTTAGTGAGGCTCAACACAGAGCAGACTTCAAAGCTGTTGTACATAGGGTTGCTATGGGTCACAGGTGATCCAACAGCACATAACAAGAACAACAGCAGCATCCTTAAATTTTGAATTATCTTCAAATTTAACCACTTCTCACTCCTCTCTGTTCCTACTTAAGTATAAGTCCCTCTCATGTCTTATGTTGTTGTTGTTGTTGTTATGTGCCATCGAGTCGTTTTCGACTCATAGCGACCCTATGCACAACAGCTCTAAACCCTGCTCTATCCTGCGCCA